>NW_022589725.1:28164472-28336724 GCF_004348235.1 Phoca vitulina
ACACACACACACACACACACACAATGGAATATTATGCAGCCATCAAAAGGAATGAGATCTTGCCATTTGCAACAATGTGGATGGAACTGGAGGGTGTTATGCTGAGCGAAATAAGTCAATCAGAGAAAGATATGTATCATATGATCTCACTGATACGAGGAATTCTTAATCTCAGGAAACAAACGGAGGGTTGCTGGAATGGTGAGGGGTGGGAGGGATGGGGTGCTGGGTGATAGACATTGGGGAGCGTATGTGCTGTGGTGAGCGCTGTGAATTGTGCAAGACTGTTGAATCACAGATCTGTACCTCTGAAACAAATAATACCTTATATGTTAAAAAAAAAAAAAAAGAAGAAGAAGATAGCAGGAGGGGAAAATGAAGGAGGGGAAGTCATAGGGGGAGATGAACCATGAGAGACGATGGACTCTGAAAAACAAACTGAGGGTTCTAGAGGGGAGGGGAGTGGGAGAATGGGTTAGCCTGGTGATGGGTATTAAAGAGGACACGTTCTGCATGGAGCACTGGGTGTTATACACAGATAATGAATCATGGAACACTACATCAAAAACTAATGATGTAATGTATGGTGATTAACATAACATAATAATAAAAAAAAATTTTATCTTAAAGACCCAAATTCTAAATTTTTAACCCACTGCCTGCCCACGCCAGGGCATTTGCATGGGCCTTGTCCCCATATGGGAAATCTTATCCTGCACATTACAGCAATGCCCTTCTCAAGCACTGTAATTCAGCCTGATTTTCCCACATGGGGATCAGTAGGAGAGGAGAAGCAGTAGTGGGGAGAATACCCACATGGGTAGTTTCAGGAGGAGTGAGTCTTGAGTCTCAGCCAGTCTTGGGTTCACTCATTTCCCAAAGTGGCAAGTGAGATGATTTTAGGTCATATAAGGATACACTTTTTTTTTTTTTTAAGAATTTTCAGCATTCTGGTTCTGTATTCATTATTTATAATGAATTTTTTAATTGTGTCAGGTTTCTTCTTATGAGTTCCCTCAAAAAAGATAGTTCTATGAGGAAAAAAAAGTAAGTCATTTTACCAAAAATATCATTAAATGAAAATAGTACAGTAGCTCAGCAGCTGTAAATTTTGAAAGCTGGTATGCAAGTCACTCAAGCTTGGAAAACACTGCTCCTGGCAGCTAAGCTGCGTGTGTGTGTGGGGGGGGGTTTCTCTCGGTTCTCTTCTCTTCAACAGACCCCACAAAGGCACCGTGACGGAGGCCACCATGGGTGTGAGTTGTGTGAGGGCTTCCTTAGGTCGAGAATGCAGCAATATACCACTTTGGCTGGACACAAACCAGGTGTAAAAGGGAAAACAGGAAGGGCCATGACACTGCCTACTTGCCAAGAGAGCCCAGAAAGTTCATGGAGCCACACTCGTGACCTGGGAGCAGTAAAATGCTGGATGCTCACAGGCGAGACCTTGCTGTGGGACTCTGAATTCCATAGAAAGTCACCAAAGACGCCTAGGACTCTCATCCATCAGATTCTCCTGTGCTCCCTGGCTCTCTTTAACTCCTAGTCAATTATCAGCAAAATACTCCAGATCCTTAGCCTCTTCTGGGAACATCCCCATCATCTTTACTCTAACTGAAGGCTGGCTCTCCCCTGAGGATCCACTGCCCCGGCAGCCCTCTCAAGTAGGGACTGTTTTCTCCCCCCACTCTTCCTCCCATCGTGCTGGGATGTAGGTAGAGATTGTTGTTCTCTGCCCAACTTTCAAACCACTGCTCCTCTCTCCATTCTAAAATCCCTCCTCTGTGAAGCTCATGCCTTCAGACCCTACACTCCACCCACCTTTCTTACAGTTTTCAACTCACCTTAGTCACTTCCCAATTCCTTGAAGGTCTTAGGTTCTGCTCAATGTCACCTGCTCCAACACTTTGGAACTCCTGCCATGAATCTTGGTCATTCCAGTAATACCCAGATGATCCCTCCAACACCCTGACCTGCTCCTTGACCTTCGCCCTGGTTCCTTCCTCACTCAACTTAGAAACCATGGGCAATCATGACAACCATTCCTTTGCATTCAACCTCAAATCTCTTTGTCCTGCTCTTGAAATTCCCTGAACCAATAACTAAACCATAACCTTGGAGAAATCCAACTGTCTACTTACTCTGGGCTTGCACCTGCCTAGCAGAATGTGAAAGAAAAACACACCACGAAGTGGACCGACTGGTCTCATTTGAAAGTCACAATCCCCACTTTCAGGTCAGCCCGGATGCCTCCCACCAGTCA
The DNA here is from genome assembly GCF_004348235.1 of Phoca vitulina. Classification (NCBI taxonomy): domain Eukaryota; kingdom Metazoa; phylum Chordata; class Mammalia; order Carnivora; family Phocidae; genus Phoca; species Phoca vitulina. The sequence continues at coordinate 28,166,736 of NW_022589725.1, forward strand.
TATCCCATTTTCCAATCCTATCCACTCTTCTCTTAGATAGCAGTTTTGTAAATAGTTTACCTCACCTTTCTCCTCAAGCTTTTATCACTTTTCTCCCTGTCCTCAGCTGATAACCTTAATTCCTATTTCATTGAGAAAATGAAAGAAATCAAAAGAACATTTCCCCAGGTACCCTTAATCAAGTCTCTTCATTGCCACCATCTACCCTGTACCTCCTGTTTTTCCCTGTTACCAGGCATGACATATGGATCAGTGCTCCTGTTAAAGTCAAGCCCTCTCCTTATACACTGCATTCCATCTTGCCTTCTGAAGGATACTGCAAGACGTAGTTTTCTCTTCTCTCTCCTGCACCAACACATTCTCATTCTGTATCATTCTGCACTAGATTATTCCCATCAGCACCCAAACAAGCTATTATTTCTCTCATCTTAAATTCCCACCTTGGCCTCATTGTCCTTTCTAATTACCATTCCATTTCTATCCTTCCCATCATCACAAAACTCCTTAAAAGAGTTTATTCTTGGTATTTCAATTTCTTTCTTCCCATTGTCCCTTGAATCCCCTTCAATCCACTCAGCATTCCACTCAAACTACTCCTACCAGCGTCATCAACAACCCCCATACTGCTAATGCACTGGTTAATTCTTGGTCTTGATCTTACTCCATCTATCGGCAGGATTTGATGTCCCGACAGCTCCTCCTTGTAACTTCTTTTTCATTTGGCTTCTAGGTTGCTACACCCTTACCTCAGTTTTCTCTGCTGAGATTTCTCTTCATCTCCCTGACCTCTAAACATCAAAGTATCCCAGGGCTTAGTCCTTGAACATATTTTATTTTCTACCTGCACTCACTCCTTTAATGATCTCATCCCATCTCAAAGCTTACATTTATATGCTGATGATTCCCTAGATGCTCATATCTGTCCCCCGAACCCAGACTCGTATATCCTACTGTGCCTACTTGGATGTCTAATTGCATCTCAGACTTAACATGGCTAAACTTACCAAACTTAATCTCCCAAACTCCCTCCCCTTCCTACCTCCCCATCTCAGTAAATGACAATGCCACTCTCCTACCTGTTCAATCCAAAAACACTGGCATCATCCTTGATGTTCCTCTTTCTCTCCTCTTTTCCTCTTCAAACGTGCTACATCATAAGTACGGCCTCAAGGACTTTTCACGAGATTTTTCCTCTTTCTGGAATATTCTTTTCACATGACTAGCTCCCTCACTTCCTTTAGGTCTAGGCTCAAAATCACCTTCTCACTGATACTTTCTCTGGATATACCATCTAAAATGGCACCCCCTTACCCATCTCCACACTACTTGCTCCTCTCTTCTAATTTACTGTTCTACTAGGCACTTCCTACTACCTAACATGGTATCCTGTTTTCCGTTTGCCTTCTCCACTGGAATATCAGCTCCAGGAGAGGTGGGATTTTTAGCTGGTTTTCACTGCACCTTAGAAGAGTACTTGGCACGTCACAGGCATCCTAAATGAAGAGATGGAAGAGGGAGCCCCAAGATGGACTTATCTTACAAATGCTTAGGCTCTCAGTGACAATGAGCCAGCAACACCTTTTTTCATCTCTCTGGGTAGAAGAGATGGCCTCAAGTAAAATTAGGATAAAGATACAAGGTAAGTGGACACTTAGCTTGTAAGGCTTTGGCCTGCAGTCTTTCCCACCTTGTTTTCTCAGCTCATTCACGTCAGATCACTATTTAAAATCTCTAATTAATGAAATGGCTATTCCAAATCTACCTCATAATTTGGGGTTTCATTCCTCTTTCCACAGTGGCCCGAGAATAGTACCTTTATAAGGGATACCAATTTCTCTAACAACATGCATACACTAAATACTGGGGAGATCGTGACCTGGCTAAGTGATTTCCTGGGCAGGAGAATCAAGGGCATTGGGCACAAGCCAACAAGTCAGCAAGGAGAGGACATAGTCCCTGAGGGAGCCCCCAGAAAAGTATCCAATGCACTTCCTTCTGCTTTCTTGGTATCAGTCCCCAGTGCTTTCAGTGGCATGTGGGATGCTAAAACATGGTGGCATGCAGAGCTGAGAGGGGCCAGAGAAAGATGGCCCAATGTACAGAGGACTATCACAAGCTTTATAGAGGTACTCCTTTGAATTGGGCTTAATAAGGTCAGTATAGGTGTAAGAGGGATCTCTATCTTCACTGTGTTATGCTGGTGACTCCAAGAGTCCCACTATTAATGAAAAGGAAGGGAACTTTCTGGAACCATTAACACTGTGTATATAATTTCTTCAAAATGCTAAACAATGAAGATCACTACTGGCACGTTCTGGGTAATGATTTATTTTGTTGCCGTGTATCTTACTTAATATGTCAATAAACTCAAATTAACAAACCCACATTACAGATCTGAATGACTTCTACCCTCAGTGTTTCAGTCTATAGTCTAAACCACTAAAAGTGTGATGCCTGACCAGCAGCACCAGGAACTTGTTAGAAATGCAAAGTCTGAGGTTTCACCCACACTTACTTAATCAGAAGCTCTCGGGTGTATAAGCAGCCTTGCTGTAAATCGCTGCAGTACTGCTGCTCCAAAATCAAGTCTGGTGTCCTAGTAGCCTCCCGCCCGCCCACCCTCAAGCCAAGGCCCTCAGCGTGGCATTCAGGGCCTTTTCCAGGCTGGCCCAACGCCACCTTTCTAACGTCAGCTCCCAGTGGATCAGAAATCTCATACTTCAGACAACTTCACCCAGAAATACGGCATATTCATTGGTCTTTTGCAGAATCTTTTGAACGGCCTCCTCAGTTATATACCCTATTCTGTGACTAGAGAGCTGCCTCCCGGATGGCATCTAAACCACAATTCCTCCCTTGGCAGCTTTCTCACAGTTCTCTCCTGGAAAAATCATTCCCTCCTCCATGATTCCTTAGCATGTAGCTCATGGTTTAACCAGAGCACATATCACAGGATATCAGTTATATCATTAAAGTTATATTAATTAACCTACAGAACTGATTTTAGTTACATAAGTGCCTCTCCACCCTACAAAATTTTAAGCCTTCTGAGGGAATGAGCATTTGGCAGTAATTGGGGTAGAGGTGGAAGAACTCTAACTGTAGAAATAAACATTCATTGAGCTACTGCTATGTGTTAGGTGCCACATTAGATGTTGGCAGTTTGCTGAAAGGTGTACTTAAGATTATTTTTCTTTTCCAATTCAGGTAAGAGTTCCAGGCTTGGCCTAGATCTGTCAAAATGGCAAACAGGGCCTGCTGCCATCCTGGCTCCACATACCCTTTTCTAGTGGTGTCTTTGAGGTTCATCTGAATCACATTATTTGAATTGGTCACACAGTACGATGATCTGTTTTTTTAACTGCATTGAGAATATGGTGCCTTCTCAATATATCTGTAACACAAGTTTACAGTGACACAGAGAGATTTCTAAATTCTTCACCCTTGAGATCTTTACCTGACTCCAGGTTAAGTATAAGGACTGCAACGGCTCAGGCTTCCTATTTTATATATAAAACATTTAAATCTCCCCTTGTCTGCCAATATGCAAACAGGATGAGGACAAGGATGATGAAGCATAAAGGCCAGTCATGATCACTGCAGAAACGGGGGGGTGGGGTGTGAGGGCAAGGCAACCACATGTGTCATCTCTCCACAGGAAAACATGGAGTCAAAGTCAAGTCCCTTCTCTATAATGGAGACACCATCACCCGTGGAGGTGGGAAAAGGCACATGTGAAGTTTGGAAAACCTACATAGAAAGGGGAAATATATATCAAAGTCTTATTTTTGCCCCAAATTAAAATTGGGCATGGGATGAGGTGTTGATGCAGACAGAAGGGACAGAAGATCACTACACTAAATAAATCAGGTCAAAATATTCGATTATTTTCTTCAATGTTGAGAAAGCAGGGCATCGTTACTGCATATCTTTGAGCAGCAAATTCATTACTTCTCTGTCACTGGATGGCTCTGCTGATACAAATCCATCTTTTCTGGGCCATAAAATGATCAAGTGCAACTTAAACACCATAAACATGTCCATGAGATGAACTGCATTTACTTATAAACAATTCTCTATTGAGTGCTTTCCACAAATTTATGTTATATACATATTTTGCTGGTTTGAGAATTGTCGATTTTAAGATCTGTCATCAGTATATATTCCCTTGTGTATATCTATCTGTGTAAGGAGAATCTACAATTTTTCACCCAAAGAAAAATACTCTAACTGGCTTCCTTGTAAATAGTTACTATTAGAGTTCTCTCAAACAACATTTATTTTCTAACAACATTTCGAGGAGCTGCCTAAAGTATATAAAAATTCCTTCTATTTAGTAAGTTGAATGCCAACCTAATATACACTACAAGTTTTTACACTAAAACTTTATACTAAAGTTTAATCAGATTTGTGCAAAATATGGTCTTCCGCAGCCACAGAACTGTGAACAGGTCTGAGGGAACATGAAATATATTATAAATATTGGAATTTGTATGGTAGCAAGTATTAATATATCAGACTTAATTAAAAGCTCAGAGAACTGTTACAAATGGAACTAAACTGGAAAGAGGCCAATACCTCACTAACCACAGCCTGCCATCATCCTCTAAGTCCTTGCTCCGGTCTGCCTCTAAGATGGCCAAATCCTTAAAGGGTTTCTGATGGGCATGCTCACACTACATTTGTGGAGTCCACTGTCTATTTTCACTGGGACTGCCCATAACCTCTTCTGGTCTCTTAGCTCACCTCTTCCCTTCTGCTCACTCCGTCACAGGCCCAGGCTGGACTCCAGGTCAGTCTTCTCAGCCCTGGAGGCCCGACCCCTCACTTCCCTAGCTCCCTAGGCCTTCTAGTGGGGCCACACTAGAATAATCCCCCAAATCAGGCAGTCTGTGGTGTCAACTTTCTCTCCAGTGTGCTGCCCCCCAAAGAAAGCAGAATGTATGAAATTTATGCTATTTTGACTCAACAGAGTTACTCCTACTTGGAAATCCTTCCAAATTACATTCTTGGCAATGAGTACTTCAAAACATTCTAGATTTTCAATCCTCACGGACAATGATTATGTTTTACTGAGATGATTAGGGTCACCCAAGACCAACTGCCCGAGCACCTTTCAGCCCTTCTCAAAATGACACTGTTGCTACATTCACTCTCCTCTTCCCCATCCCCCCCCAGACCTCTTCATCTTCACTTCATTGTCCCCACTCACCTCTACTTAAAGGAGAGTCCCTCCCCAAGGTTGGCCTCCAACTGTCCTGCTTCCTCTTACCCACAGAACATTTGTCTCTGTCTGCCCTCAGGCCTTTGTCATGGACATCCACCCATCTTCCTCAGGTAAACAAAGATGTTATCTCCCTGACTGCTCCTTCATGACTCCCCTTTGCTCTGCATTGTTCTAGTTTTTGTATGTTTCTCTCCCCTCCACTTAGTGGACCCAAGAGTACATGAACTATTTATTCATCTTTCCTATCCTTCAATATCTTGATACTTCCAGCATGGTCTTTAAAAAAACAACAGGTACCAAATGAGTATTTGTTAAATAATAAATGGACGCATAATGGAGACAGTGGAGCCCAGAGTCTCTTTTCAATAAACACTTTTCTGTTGCACTAATTCCCTTTCTATGCTGAAATGTGGGCAGTGGAATGACCTGCATTTTAGGCCTTTTCTGACTTACCTATAGCTGTTTAAAGTTTTTAGAAAGTAAGCATTAGAGGAGATAATGGGAGAGGGTAAAGAATTATAAAACAAAGAAAGAGAAAATGTTGTTTATCAAATTCCTTTGGAGAGAGAATCTGCTGATGTAGAAGAAATACCATGATGACAGGTTTGGGGTAAGAAACGAGGTACGGGGAGTAGATGTGAGACTCCCCAAAAACATATCAAGAAACAAAAGGTGGTCTCTAAGTTGCCTTTGGGGGGGTGGGTCCTAGGAACATAAGAGTGTTTGTTTCTGAATGTCAAGGTCCTTTGGGTATGTAAACTTGGGAGAGAGGCCTAAAAAGTAGGCTGAAGTGGAATCTTTCCACTTAGCAAGGGGGCAGCAGCTGGAGCTCCCAAAGGATATCTTGGAGGCAGGAGGGAAGGCCGGTGCTTTTGGGAGAACATAATTAGCTAACAGGGTATCTTCAGTTACTTGTTCTGAGATGTGCAACGCACCTCCTTCCTTGGTTTCCTTAGGGAAATTTCAGGCAAGTTTATATACCTTTCTTTCTGAGAAACCCAAAGGAGTGCTGAGCTCTACAGCCAAATGGACACAAAGGAAAAGACACCATGTCAGCAACCACCTAGGCAGCCAATAGCTGCCATGGGAATCATGCCCACAAACTGCGTCATGAGATCTGGAAGTGAGCAGGCATCCCCCTCCATGGCAGTGGCCCCAGGAACCAGCAGCCTATGAACTCTGGAAATTCTGTCTCCAAGGCACCTGAGTGAAGAAATTGGGCCCCAGCAGGAGGAGCATGGTCTTAAAGCCAGTGCACTGGGCAAGGAGAGAGGAATCTATAATCCAATCCTAGGTCTGCCCTGACTGTTGGTGACACAGACGGGAGGTGTATGGAGTTTGGAGCATTTTAAAGACTCCTAAAAGTAGGAGACCCACGCAGATATAAGATTACTCAGCCCAGTTATCCAAGAAACTCCCCAGATATCCTTCTGCATAGATGTAGCACCAACAAGTACAGGAAGTGCCTCAGAGCCCTTGGCTTCTAGACCTGGGTTGAACATGGCGTGCCATGCAGAAAGGAGCTGACTAGTGAGCTACACCACATCTACATAACTATGAAGGGATGCAAAATCAAACAGCGCTTTCTAGCTGACCCAAGTCTCAGCCTTTTGAAATAACTAGAAATTACCACTTCTATATGCTTCAATTTCAGCACCTTCAAAATCGGGATAATACCGTTTATTTTAGTGTACTTTATCTAGCAGTTTGAAGGTAAATTTGAAAGAATGTAAAAAGACTCTAAGATTCTGATAAGATGGATGCCTTTGAAATCCAAGATCATTACTAATAAGTACTTTTCCCTTCCCTTAACACCTCTGTAAAACCAGTGAGGAATAGTGAAAATTACCCTACTTTAAAATTGTGTGAAATTGCGAGAATGAGAGCCTAACCAATTTTCCTTCAAATTACCAAGATATTCAGAGGCAAAGCCCAGAATGCAAACTCTCTACCAGGCATCACTGGAGAATGGAATAATGAAAAACTCTGGATTAAGACAGACTTGGATCCTAACTTTAGCCCATTGCCTAATTAGCTGTGTGACTTTGGTTCTATTTTGCAACTCTTCCAGCTTCAGTTTCTTCACCTGTGAAATGGGCTCGTGATACTAACCTACAGATGAAGGAAAAGCATGTGAAACAACCAGCAGGGTGTCGGGGTGCCCAGTAAATGGTAACTCCTGGAACTGTGATCCTGTTCCTAAAGAAAGCCTTTTCTTATGCACGACTGAAAGGCAAGGGGTATCCTCAGGCAGCAATTGCAAAGAGGGGAACTCAAACCATTTTGTGACCTATTTTAAAACCAATTCATTTCAGGAAGAGATGTAAAACCCCCAAAATTCTGAAGTTAAGGAAGACAAAATATTAATATAGTCTTATAAGGAAAAAACATATTTGAAATGAAAATTCAAGGCCTGGCCACACATGATGACCGCTTTCCTTTGGTGCTTGTGAGTCAACTCATTTCTTCTTTGCTGTTTCTCATATATGCAGCCTTTACCTTGTGAAGAGAAACACAACTGCTCAAGTGAAAGTGACAGAAAAGATTAGTTGCTTTGTGTGAAAACAGGGGAAGGGAAAAGTGTTTTTTCTTAAATTTTTCAGTGAAAGACAATGTTCTCACAGAGATGGAGGGGTGCTTAAAAAAACAGGATAAAATATGATTCTTCGAGTCCCAATGTTATTTCTTTCACTTGTTATTTATGTTTGAAAATAATACACAAACTGAATATTGGGATCTAGATGGACCACAGCTTATGCAACACTCCATTTGTCTCAGCTATACTAATACACACGCAGGGAGATAATCTATCAAGTTACTAATAAGCAGAGATTCAGATGCCAACACACAAATCCTTCTGAACATTTATATTCTATCAAGTTGGGAGTATTTCTAAAAGATGTATGTGTGCATAGTTTATCTAATAGACTGGAATGGCTCTTATTTCTGTCCTGCCAAATAAAGAGAAATTTCTCTGACTGTAAATGTGACTGCTTCAACTCTCAAACTGCAAATTTTCTGGGCATTTCCTTTTCACGCTCCCTGGCAGGTCTATCCACCATCAAATTCTCCAGGTTTGTCAAAGCCTTAGTAATAGCCCCAATTTACAAAGTGCCTGCAACTTGGCCAGAATTCGAGATAGAAAATCAAAATACAAACAAAAACAAGAGATTTTGAAAACAGGCAAGGATGTGGAAATGGCCACCATGTTTAGACCAACACTAAAATATGGCCTCGACTTCTAAAAAGTGCAGAAAGTAGTGAAATGTAGAATGCACATTAAAATGAATAAGCAAGGGCACCAGTATGGCTCAGAGTTCTCAGATCTGACATGGGCATTTGGTACGTGGTTCACCCTACTAGCTGTGTGGCCTTGAGCAAGTCATTCATAATTTCCCAATTCATTAAATGCAAATAATACCCCCATTTTGGTATCGTTTCCACATTTCTGGAAATGTCTGGCAAAGAACCCGGGCTGAAGAAGGTACTTGATGGATGACGGTGTCCTCCCTTGAAGAGAGGTTGCAAACTCAACTGGCCTACAGGGCTCAGTGAGAAACGAAACTCCAAGAGGCTCCACGAGTGTCAGGATGTAGGACAAAAGGGAGCGTAGCGGGCGTCTACGTGTTGTTTGAGCACCTTCAATTCTGCTACAGAGGATGGACGAAGCTCATCAGAAGGACTAGGCACTACCAGTAAGTAAGCTAGCAGTTTATGGGATATAAGTAAACCTCAGAGAATGTGTCAGAACAGACAGCCAGTACTCAAGCAGCTTGCGAGACACAAACGAATTCATAAGATACGCCAAATAAGGGCCTATAACCTATAGGGCATGTCAGAGAAAGGTAGAATAGATAAATATGAGGGAACAGATAAGAACATTACCTAGAGAAAGAAAGTCTTAGGTCATGATCATGCCTGCTCGGGGCCAACAGCTAATTCAGTCCCGCATGGAAGACCATTGGTGACCTGCTCCTATGCTGGGTCCACGTGTGCTCTACCTAAGAAGTGCAGGTGACAACCAGGGCTGTCCAGCAGGCCACCGGCCAGGTATGCTGCCATGGAGCAAGTGTGCACTGCCTCTGGGTGCCCTGTGTTTACTGAGGCCCCTTGCTCACAACTGTAGTCCTGACAAGCAGAGCAGGAGAGGCTGTGGTGACAGAGAGAGACAGAGCAGGTGAACATGGTGTGATCCTGGGGTGAGAGAGTACACACCGCCGCCCTGCCGGTCCCACGCTCCATGCGCCCACCTGCCCCTCATCCTCCTGCATCTGTGTGTGCGTGTTTAAACTGACTTAATAAACTGGGTGATCAGAGACTTCATTTGGTCTGTGAGCCTTTTTGTGCAGTGGGGACTTGGTGTGGACCGTTCCCTCAGGTGATCTCCTCTGACTGGGAGCCATGAAGACTGTGGCATGGCAGAGGGCACAGGAACTGTCCCAAGAGGAGCTACTGTTCAGCCCCAAGCTGGGCTGCCCTTTGGGACAGCGGTCTAGGGTTCTCACATTTTCTGATGTTTTACAGAAACTCGGGAAATTAGGATTTCCGTGTCAGATCTCCCAAGTTCAAAATGTTGACAACTCGTTGAACATTTTGAAATTCTGTTCAGGCAAAATAAAGCTCATCCTCCATGGCCGCTGCCGGTTTGCTTCTGCTGCCTTCGTACTGCTGCACAACTCTGTCCGGCCCTGGCGCCGAGGGCCCTGTCATGTGGCCCTTGGGTTGTAAAAGCAAGATGCCCGCTGCCGTGTCTCACCTTCTGGGGCTCCCTGCTTATGGAGGCCCGGCAGACCTGAGGGCCCTCGCACTAAGTGTCTCCTCAACTCCAGGACAGCGATGACTGAACCCAGAAGGGGGGTCACGTACCTAAGTTCACGTGACAAAAGAAAATGGACTACTGAGCGGGGCGCTCAGGCGTTACTCAAAGCTGGCTACAAGCCTGTGCTAGACAGCTTCCTCAAGGCTACACCACCCTGCTCTCAGGCCTCCCTTGTTTCCTCTGCCTCTCCTCTCCTTCTCAGGCCACTGACCACGAGTCAGAACAAAATGAGGCACATCTGGGGGCAAGAGTTGGTGACTGTTCCTGTGGTACCTTTGACCAAAATCAGACGACTGAAATGAGGAACGGTTTTGTTTTGGACGTTGTGTGTTCGAGGTAAAGTGTGTACTCCTGTGCTCCTTTGGTCTACAAGTGGACCAAAATGATTCTGCACAGAAGGGCCTATCTCCTGCCACCACTTGAAGAAAGGCAGGGGCCTGTCTTTTCCTGAACAGCCTGTGGGGGAGGAGGTATGACTAGGGCACCAGAGGGCTCCTTATAAGAGAAGACTCCAGAACATGTGCTTCCTGAGCAAGGGGCTGGAGTGCCCAGGTGCCCAGAATAATGTCCAGGGGGTGGACAGTGGGCAGAGGGCTACCCCTCTGTGCAGAACAAAACTGAACTCCTCTGTGGGTGCTGGAGACCGTCAGAGCCGGGACGTGTGCGTGCTGGCGTGCGGGAGGGTGGAGTGGGGACGTCGGGAGGGAGGCAGGAGTCACTGGCTTTCTTGCACGCAGACACAGTCCAGGAGCTTGATTTGCCCGTCCTTGCCCTGGACGACGAGAGAGGCAGCCACGTCATGAGGAACCCAGTGGGTGGGATGGCTGATCAATGACTGAATCCACAGGCACAGTCAGAGCATGGGGAGCCTGTAGGGGGCTGTGTCACAGCACATGGTCACATATTCCCAAAGCTCTACCCAGGCTCTGACCAGTGAGAGCAGCTGGTGGTGGACTTGTGTGGGTCATATTGTTGAGTTATATCTCCTGGGTGATCATTACCAGTCAGGGCCTGTGGGAGGGCCGGGGACCCAGTGATAAGGGCCCAAGGGCTTACGTCTCCAGAGAAGACCAGCTATAAACATGACAGTGACTGGAAGAAAACCATGTGACTGTGGGCTGTGACACCTGCTCCGAAGGGAGGAAACTGGGTGACAGGACAGAGGATGGGTGGGGGGAGGAGCTACCACAGAAGTCACCACTCTAGGAAGGAGACAGGAAGACCATCTCCTGGTAAGATCACCTACAGTTTTTACAGAAATAAAACTTCTCAGGAAAGAAAATATTTAAAAAATACACCAGTGTTGGCTTCTTTCTTTATACTAAAATATTAATATGTAAGTTAAAGGGCAGAGAATTGAAAACAATGCTGGAAACATCAGCTTATTTCTAGAACATAGGAGTATGCCAGCCTCCGTTGGACTTAACCACAGACTTCCCAGGCCGGTGTTTTGTATCCTGCTAAAATGTAATTTAAAAATTAAATTCTCTCCACTCTGGTCCTGGCTAACTGAAAATGGCAACTATAACGCAGTTGTAATTGATTTCTTGTATCAATCACGGACGAGCATGTGAAGCCGGAGTGTTAGGATGACTGCTGTAGTCCAGTCAGTGGTATAACCTGTGCCGGCTGCGATTCAGGGCCAGCGCGTCTCGTGACAGGTACCTTCGGCCAGCCAGCAGGTGACATTCAGTGATACTGGGCACAGAATGAGAGGAGCCAGACTGGCACACCCTCTGCCCCTCTGCCCGCCTCTGACAGCAGTCGGCAGGACAGACATCTCTTGGAGAGAACATGGACACAGCCCCAGAAGGATGTGTTACTGTGACCTGCTGGAAGGGATCACTGCAAGGACTGGGGGAAATGATGCCCTCACCCCGGGGTTCCCAGGCACGTGTCCTTCAAGGATCAGTAAAATAAGGGGGTGGAAGATGGAGGGAGTGCATCATGGAGATGACAACCTTCTGTATCGTCAAATAAGGACATTAAGACAGACACCATTCCACAAACTTTCATATACCCATACAGCGGGATGCTATTTAGCAATAAAAAGAAACAAATCACTGTTATATTCAACTACGTGGATGAATCTCCAAAGCATCAGGCTACATGGAAGCAGCCAGACACAAAGGAGTAAGTGCTGCCCCGTCCCATTTACACAGCATGCTAGAGCAGACACAACTAATATGTCATTACAGAAAGCAGCTCACAGCTCGCCTAGAGGCTGGGCAGGGGCGCGGACTGTAAAGGGGCACAAGAAACTTTCTGGACTGACTGGAAAGTCTGAAGTCTTGATGGGGGTGCTGGTTACATGGGTGTATACGTGTCAAAACTCCTCAAAGTACACTTAAAATGTGTGCATTTCACTGTATGTAAATACGTTATGCCTTAACAAAGTTGATTGAAAAAATTAAATGTGACCAAAAAACAAAACCCTATATATCTATTCTCATAGTTACTTCATAAAAGAAAGTTGTTTTTAATCCCTGAATAAAGAAGATACAAAAAGACAGCCCTTTTGAATTAAGTATTAAATTTTAGTTTAATGAAAAACACGATTTTTTTCATTCTAAAGCCCAGCGATGGGAAACTCCATGGGACTGACCAGGGATCAGAAGATGAGCATTTGAGAACCACTGTTGTCTCCCTTCCTCCCCCATATCCCACTCCCTGTACCTGATCTCAAATGTACCTTAACCAGGCTCATGACTATTCATTCAGCAATGAACAATACAACTAGAGCTACCCGATTGGGGATGACAGGAAAAAGGCATGACTTAAGTAACTAAGGAATTTTATCTCAGGAAAGGCAGGCAGAAAAGGGCAGGAGGCAGAGGGAACAGGAAGGGTGAAGGAGAAGTGGAGAGAACTCTGGGCAGCTACACCCCTGAGTGCCTCTTCCCAGTCCCCTCTCTGGGGCCTGCAAATTCAGCTCATGAAGACTTGCACCCAGGGGGCCCTGTGTGTTCATGGGTCAGCTTGGCCCCTTAAATGAACTGGCAGCAACCACCAGCAAGTTATACAGTCAACAGGGGTCTTATACCAGGAATCAAGACCCTCCCCTGCTGGTCACAGAGCCTTGCCAGGTGCATTCAGGACCCCAGGAGACCTTTAAGACCATCATGGGGGAAAGGTACAAAAAAGAAATTGATTTTTATTTAAAAAAGAAGCAGCAAAGATTTTTCTGAAGTTTAAAGTGTAATAGTATAAAATATCTATATACATTAACATCAGATTTTCCTTCAAAGAAGGTCTAAAACTAAATAGACTTTTAAAAAATAATACTTTTTACCTTAGCCACCTTAAATCCACTGGTTCACCAAGAAAAGATTTTAGTAGTAGCCAAACTGTTATCATAAGTGTGACTGTATGTTCTAGAAAACATTGCCAATGCATCAGATAGTCAGATAATGGATGGAAAAGTTGTCATACTTAATTGTTTTTAAAGATTTATTCGTTTTTTTTGGGGGGGGAGAGCAAGTGCAGGGGGAGGGAAAGGGAGAGAGAGTCCCAAGCAGACTCCACACTAAACGTGGATCCTGACCTGGGGCTTAATCTCAGGACCCTGAGATCATGACCTGAGCTGAAACCGAGAGTTGGTCGCTTAACCAACTGAGCCACCCAGGTGCCCCCATACTTAATTTTAAAATTCAAGAATGTTGAGGGGGGAATGAACAATCAAAATGAAAAAAAAAATCCAAAATTCTCAAAGACACAACTGTACATCGAAAGTCATTAGGATTCCAAGGGTAAAATCTCACTCAGTCCCTATGCCTTTTAAAAATTTACTTATTTTTTTTATGGGGCATCTGGGTGGCTTAGTCAGTTGAGTATCCAACTCTTGATTTCAACTCAGGACATGATCTCAGGGTTGTGGGATCGAGCCCTGCGTCTGACTCCTTGCTGAGCATGGAGTCTGCTTGTCCCTCTCCCTTCCCCCTCCCTGTTCTTGCTCTCTCTCTCCCTCTCTCAAATAAATAAAATCTTTAAAAAATTTAGTTATTTTTTTTAAAAACAAACACTTACTCAGCACTTAGGAAGCGGCAGACACCATTCTAAGCACTTTATACACCTAAATTCATACACTGCTCACACCAACCCAACCAGGCAGGTGTCTTTGTCCCTATTCTACAGTTAGTCTCTTGTGGACATTAACTGGCAGAGCCTGGAAAGGACATTGGCACACCCCAATAGCTATGTGTTTGCTGGGGCGTGGCCATTTTTGTTTTGTTCAAGAGAGGGACTGTACATTCGGGTCATGTTTGTTTCTAGTACTGAGGCCCTGAGACTTCTGTGACTGAGTATCCCCAGGAGAATGTGAGACGCTCAGCACACCTACCTGTGAATGCGTCTGGTGGCCCATCCTACACAGAGAACTGGGGATTCTCCAGGCAAATGCTCACAGGTCATTCCTGGTGCTGATTACAGCACCTGGGATAAGTACAAAAAGAAAGCAAAACAATGACATGCTTTCAGAACTTGGCTTTGATACCTTCAAAGAAAGCTGAACCCTTTGGTTTGGGATTTTATATATTCTGAGGTGAAAGCAGAGATTCTGAAAGGTCCCACATGATTTTCTGTATTTGGGTTCTCTAACTTGCCTTCACAGTAGCATCTTCACAATTTTGGCCAGATCTGATACGGCCTGAACTATTATTTACTTGCAATTTTTATTTAAATCAACTCAGCTTTTGTTCTAATTCTTTTCTTTTTTTGAGTTCTTGAAGTATAATTGACATACAACAATATATTAGTTTCAGGTGTATAATGTATATTATGAAATGATCACCTCCTAAGTCTTGTGAATCTCCGTCACCACACAGGAATGGTTACATTTTTTTTTTCTTATGATGAGAACTTTTAAGATTTACTCTCTGTGACCCCAAGGGTAAACATTATATGTTTAAAAAAAAAAAAAAAAGAAGATAGTAGGAAGGGACAAATGAAGGGGGGGAATCGGAGGGGGAGATGAACCATGAGAGACTACAGACTCTGAGAAACAAACTGAGGGTTCTAGAGGAGAGGGGCGTGGGGGGATGGGTTAGCCTGGTGATGGGTATTAAGGAGGGCACATTCTGCATGGAGCACTGGGTGTTATGCACAAACAATGAATCATGGAACACTACATCTAAAACTAATGATGTAATGTATGGGGATTAACATAACATAATAAAATTAAAAAGGAAAGGAAGGAAGAAAGAAATAAAGAAAGAAGAAAGAAAGAAAAGGAAAGAAAAGAAAAGAAAGGGAAAGAGATGATAAGGAATTGGCGGGGTGTGCCAGTGGCTCAGCTGGTTAAGTATCTGCCTTCGGCTCAGGTCATGATCTCAGGGTCCTGGGATCAAACCCTACTTCCGGCTCCCTGCTAAGGGGGGAATCTGCTTCTCCTTCTCCCTCTGCCCCTCCTCTCTGCTCCTGTGCACTCTCTCCCTCTTTCTCTCTCTCAAATAAATAAAACTTAAAAAAAAAATTTTTAGTCTCTTAGCAACTTTCAAATAGACAGCATTATTAACTATAATCACAATCTGTACATGACATCCCCAGGACATATTTTATAACTTTTGACCATCTGCACCCATTTTACCTACCCCTACCCCGTCTCTGGCAGTCACCAATCTGTTGTCTGTATCTGTGAGCTTGGTTTGTTTTTCAGGTTCCACATATAAGTGAGATCATACTATAGCAATTAAGTATCCTCTTTATCCATGTCTTATCTTTTATGCATGAAATCAATTTAATAGTTATATTTTATTAACACACTTATCAGTTAAAATAAAATATATCTTGGGACGCCTGGGTGGCTCAGTGAGTTAAGTGGCCAACTCTTGGTTTTGGTTCAGGTCATGATCCCAGGGTCGTGAGATAGAGCCCCATGACAGGCTCTGCACTCAGCAGGGAATCTGCTTGAGATTCTCTCCATTTCCCTCTGCCCCTCCCCGTGCTCTCTTTTTCTCTCAAATAAATCTTTTTAAAAATTAAAAAAAAAAAAAATATTATGCATCAACAAAAATCACTGCATGTCCTCCAGTGCTGTGAGTTCTCGCTTTAGGAGAATTCAAATTCTGAGCTGATAAAAGCCAGTCTTCACCCTCTAATTAAAAATATGGGATTAGGGGTGCCTGGGTGGCTCAGTCGGTTAAGCGACTGCCTTCGGCTCAGGTCATGATCCTGGAGTCCCAGGATTGAGCCCACATCAGGCTCCCCGCTCAGCGGGGAGTCTGCTTCTCCCTCTGACCCTCCCCCCTCTCATGCTCTCTCTCTCTCATTCTCTTTCTCTCAAATAAATAAAATCTTTTTTAAAATATGGGATTAAAACACATACCTTCAGAAATTATTTTGATATATGTGTACATATCAATATAACATGTATGTACAAAGGGAGCTACACACACACACACACACACACACACACACACATACAATTTCAAATGACTGAGAAAAGAAATTGAGCAGGAATTAGGCATTAAGTCAGGGGCAGTGAGAAGTACCGGATCATGGACATGGCATAACATTTGAATAAGAAACCACACAATCTGGCCAGTAAAGTTCAAAACAACACCACCACCACCCAGACATCATGTACTCTCAACAGGAACCTCAAATATATAAATTAATGCCTAGGTTTAAAAAATAAAAAGGAAAACAGTATATAGAAATAAGAATCTAAAAGCTTGATTAATTATAAGATGCATTTGCATTGTTTCTCCTGGAAGACTGGAAAAGACATGCATGCCTAAAGGGAGAGGTTGATCCCAAGCACCCAGTAGCATGGTCGGGGGCCGGGGTTGGGGGTGGGGTGGGGAGGGCTGGCTTCAGGCTCCCTCCACTCTCCCACCCTACAGCAGCTCCACGCTGGTCCGCTTTCTGCAGTGCCCTTCCTCATAAATAATCTGCTGAACAAACGTCTCTGCTGAGAAGAAGTTTGGAAACCACTGGTGTGATCCAATTTCCCCATTCTACCAATGAGAAAACTGAGGCTCGGAGAAGGTAAAGACTCATGGTCACTCAACAAAGTGAAGCAGAATTAGAGCCTGAAGACCTCAGTGTCCAGACTCCCCGTCTGAGGTTCACTTCCAAGAACACCCTCATGCAGCTGCAGACTGTGACCCTAGTGGATGTCATTACATCAACAACCTCAACTATGCTTGAAAATGAAGAAATGTGACTCATCATTAATTCCTTGAGGAGGGAGAGCATCCAGCAATATTTAATGAAGTGTTATGAGTCAATGGAACTAAATTAGGAATCAGATGAAGTCATTATTTCAGAAAGAATGATGTAAGGAAGCAGACACATCTCTTCCTGAAAAGTTGTAAAAATCAAATAATGCCTAAAACAGATTAGGGAAACCTTCCTAAATTAATAATAATAGAAACAACAATAAAAACAGCAGTAGTAATAAAAGCAATAGCTATAACTTATTATTATATACCAGGTACTAGACTCAACACTTTATGTGAGCTGATATCCTTATAACATAAACATTATTATTCCCATTTTTATAGATAAGAAAATTGAGCTTAAGCCCAGGGATAGGGTGACTGACTGTCCTGATTCACCTGGCACCAAATGGTTTCCCAGGGGTGGAGCTTCCAATACCTACAGCAAAAACTCCTGGATAACCTGGAAGGGCTGGTCACCCTACCTGTCGGGTTGGTAAGTGACAAGAACTTTCTTCCATGTCTGCCTGACTCCCCAACCACCACCACCTTCTATGGGATAATTTCTCTCCATGTGCTACAGTCTAGACTTGCACAGACCAGTTTAAAGGAGGGCATGACTAATCTGTTACAAAACAAGATGTTCACATGTAGCTTCATCTCCTTTTATAAAAAAAAAAAAGATAGAGAAAGCCCTGGGAGCCTCGAGCCTCCATTCCTCCAGAAGAGTAAAGAAGGGGCACTTACCTTGACCTCAAACTCGAAGTGCTCGTCCTTCCCTTGCCCACACAGCACATAGCGTGGAATACTAATTTTAATTGGGTCCTTCAGGTCGTCTGGATTTGCTCCCAACGAGCGAGAAACCATCCGCTATCAAAGACACATCAGATAGGGAGAACAAAGAGAAACCGAGATCACTCCTCAGCAAATACCCTGCTTGGGCAGGCAGGAGAAAATGTGTTTCAAGCAGAGAAGAGAACATCAAATTAGTGGAGTTTATTTAGAAAAATGATGGCTTCCTTTGAAAGAGAAATGTTAAGTCTCTCTCATCACAAAAGACCATTTCTTTAGGTATACTATCTCAAGAAATTAGGGCAAAAGCACTTCAAAATGTTGTTTGGCTTTGAAGTTCCTTCCAATTTATAAGAACAAGTGAAAAAAGAGACAGATTACATATCCCAACTTTAAAAAAAAAAATCAATGTAAACCAGATTCCTTTCTGAAAAGTCTTGATCATCTGACAAACTTCTTTTTTCTTCAGAGACTATCAGATTGCTGTACATAAAGCTCCAAAAACTCGAGATTTTATTCAAATTTACTTCATTTTTAACTTCTGGGCATTTCTATAAGCCAGTGTAGTACAGAAAACTCTTTAAACCACAATTAAAATAAATACCAAGTATTTTCTTTAGGCTTCATTTGATTAGTAATCAACCTGGCTCTGACAAATATTTATGGTTTGGATGGTGGGAAGCCAGAGGGGTTTGAGAAGGAATCATTATGAAAAAAATAAATCTTCAAAATGAGTTCTCTTGAGTATTTTTGGGTGGAAATCTCTGAACAATCCTTATCATTTGCACTAACCTGGGGCTTTAGACAACACAAGAAAATATGTTTTTAAAGCAGTAGCAGTAATAATTATAGTTAGCATTTATTAAATACTTACTATATACCAAGAACTGGGCTAAACAGTTTATATGCATCATTTCATTTAATACTCACGATCCCCCATGAGGTATTAACCATTACTGAACCCTATTTATCAGATGAGGGGCCTCAGGCCGAGAGTCAAGATAATATGAAAGAGGCAGGTAGCAGAGCTAGGATTCGAACTCAGGCTAACCTAGTGCTCACCTGTGCACCATGATGCCTGCCAGCCCACCTCCATCGACTGTAACACTGCCATCAGGAAATTTTTAAATAATTTCATCCATCTGAGATAGAGCCAGCTAATGGACATTTCAACATACACAGAATTTAAGAAGATGGAAACTCCATGATTCCACAGTGATTCCATTCCTATTTGACTAAAAAAAGCACTGGGCAAAATGTGGTCCTGGATCCTGAGCCAGGTGTAACGTGGAAGCTCGGATTTCTGGATGACACAGAGGTGTAGAATCTGTCTCAGATTACTGCTTTTGTCTAGAGGACACTGTAAATATTTTGGCCCTGCTTGGAAGTTAACAAAGCCTTTTAGAGCATCTAATTTTTCCCTGCATGGCCAGTCACCCAAAACAAGAACCATTAATTTTATCGAAATGGTACACCTATTTAGCTGTCCCTGATGTCAAAAACCACAGTGGAAATTCTTTAAAAAACAGTTTCTCGATATGTGCACTGCCAAAAGACCTTTCAATTCACTGACAGTATGTTTCCAAATTACTGTAAAGGTGGACATTTCCTGAAACATGGACTATGTTTTATCTATTTGAAGAGTGAGAAGGAAGAGAAATAATCTAGTAGTTTTAATGATTTTCAAAGAGCACATTTACTGTTAAGAAATGTCTCTGACCATAGCTGAGCCATGAAGTTCTTGTTCTGCTGCCTAAGCCCCGAAATCTTCTATGCCATACTTAATAACTATATTTTTAAGTAGGAACAGAATTTCTTCTCCAGATCTGCCACAATCACTTGGGAAATCCACTTGTTGCAGTGTGTGTGAGTTTGAAGCTTGAAGTTGGCAGCGGTGGGAAAACCCCCTCAGCAGAGGGGAATGCTGCTCTCAGGAACTGAAGCAACAACAAGCAACTGATGATACTAGTTGAGAAATAAAGACCCACGCACCCTACCTTAGGAGGAACCTTGCTCTCCCTACTAGTTAGACCCAAAGGCCAATACCACAGCTCATTTGATGAGGAGCTCTCTCTATCCTAAGAGCCTAGAATGAGGAAAAGGAAGAAGGAAGAAAGGTAATCAAATTCACTAGGAACAGTGTATTATCATGTGTATTATGGGTTCTTAAAAAGATGTGGATAATAGCATCAAGTATAAATACTCGGTACTGAAACTCAACCATAATGAGTATCCCTGAAGCAATCACTTGGGATCCCATGGGTATTCACTTCAAAGATTTGGAGAGCAGAAAGAGAAGACCTTTCTTCTCTTTCTCTAAGAGAATCAAATCCTAGCATAAGGACTTGGTCTCAGCCTAACAGTCACCCGCCCACCCTCTCTGCACTTCAGTCTCATGTCTATGGAAATGGGCACAGTATTTAGCAAATCCCATCCATACAGCAGGAACCCAACTGTGCACATGACAGTGTCCTGCCCTGTGGGACTTGGTTTAGAGGCAGACTGACAAGTAAACTTGTAATTCCAGCAGTAATCCTGTGATGGCGGTTTATAGCATCATTATTTACAATAGCCAAGCTATGGAAGCAGGCCAAGTGTCCAACGATTAATGAATGGATAAAGAAGATATGATATATGTACACAATGGAATATTACTCAGCCATAAAAAAGAACAAAATCTTGCCATTTGCAACAACATGGATGGAGCTAGAGAATATTATGCTAAGTGAAATAAGTCAGAGAAAGACAAATATGTTATGATTTCACTCCTATGTGGAATTTAAGAAACAAAACAAATAAGGAAAAGGAAAAAAATGACACAGACAGACAGACAAAGCAAGAAACAGATTCTTAATTATAGACAACAATCTAATGGTTACCAGAGGGGAGGTGGGAGGGGGGATGGATGAACTAAGGTGATGGGGATTAAGGGAGTGCACTTGTCATGATGAGCACCAGGAAATATATGGAACTGTTGAATTACTATATTGTACACCTGAAATAAAAATAATGCTGGATGTTAACTAACTGGAATTAAAATAAAAATTTAAATAAAAAAAGAAAATTGTGATGGGGGCACTGAGTAAGCAAAACTATGAATATACACATGGCTATCTAAATGCCATGACTTTTACTGAGGAAGAACTGCAGCCAAAACTATCCAGGTATATTATTAACTAAGCAATAGTGACTTAATTTTAACTTTCTAAGAGCCTTTTCTTATAGGCACCCTTCGGGTATACAATCAAACATTGGTATCTTTTACTGATCACCCACCATGTGCTATGCACAAGGCTAGATCCTGGGAATACAAAATAAAATAACTTCTACAAAGTCTCTGTAATTTCTAAGACCTTTAGTTTTTTTCAACTGCATCAAATTTTGAAAAAGATTTGGTTTTTCCACTCCAGATGGATTACATTCTAAAGTTAGCCAACTTAGCTTTCTCTTTTTATAAGTCAACATTCTAAGTGGAATAAGACTGAAAGTGATGGTCTGGTTACTACATAGACATTTTAAGACTGGAAAGTTCTCTATTTCTAAGAATTTTATAATTGTGAAATCAATCCCTAGTAAAAGGAAAGTTGCTTAAAGCTCGGGCTCACTGATCCATTAAAGAAAAAAAAACCCTGCCTTTGATAATTTACAAATTTGGGTAAATGTGTAGGAACCCATTCTCTGGGAGGAACTGGATCTTGTAATGTTTATGTCGTTCACCTAAATCTTATAATGCTTATGTCACTCACCTAAATGTTATGTCACTCACCTAAATCAGGTCGTGATCCCAGGACCCTGGGATCAAGCCCCTCACCGGGTTCTCTGCTCAGCAGGAAGCCTGCTTCTCCCTCTGCCTCTCCCCTTGCTCGTGCTCTCTCTCAAATAAATAAATAAAATCTTAAAAAAAAAAAAAAAAAGAGCCACTGCCCCAATCACATGATCAGACAGTGAAGTTTAACTGCATCCTGTGTTGAGAAGATGGATACTTCTTTATCCATTGTTTAATAGCATGTTGGGGCTAGAAATATTGTTACCACCCATAGGCACAGTTTACTTCAATCTCAAAGATTTCAGAGTAACTAAATATTAATGAGTGTAGAGAAATGTACAACTGCAGAAATGATTAACTGAAAAATAAGCTAGGGACCTGAAGACATTTGAGTTTTATCCATGCATAGATGAACAGAGAGACAAATCAAAAGAGTATGTGTTTCCATCAAACCACTGCTGCAGTGTAATTTTTAGGAACTACTTTTTGAAGCCAACTTCACGAAGAATGTAGAATTCTCAGGACACAGTGTGAAAGGTTCCTGACATTCTCCTAAACTACGTTTACGTTGGAGAGGAAGGAGAACTAACATAAATGTCTCCTAAACTTATTTTTTATTTGAATGTAGCTATATTTTGAGTATCTTGAGTTTCATGCTAGACAAGTAAACATGTGCTGTATCATATTATATCCTATTATTTAAGGGAGCTTTTAAATTTCTATGGAACTATTTATTTTGGAATCAGTCACAGTTTCTCCACATGTGGCAAAGAAGATGCTTAGACTTGGAAGGAAAGTTGGTCATACATCATATGAGGAGGTAAAGAAACATGAAAGGCCGGATGCACATCTTACAGCAGATCTGGATAAATATGGAGGACATTTCAAGGAACTTTAAATGACTTGCGGAGTGGATCTATTTAGAAATGAAAGGTCAAGCAAAAGTACATAATGAGTAACTTGGGTTATATTTCTATAAATAAGAAATATCATCTTTTAAAATAAGATACAGAAAAATATTTTTCTGGTAGCTTTTAATGAAATAATGTCTTGTGTCAACAAATATGCTATTTTTCCATTGTTGGGGAAACACTAGAGTTGGATCCTTAGCCAAAAAAAGCAAGCAGAACACAGGCTACATTTTTAATATTCAGATTAGAATCTTCCCTTCCTACTCAGGCTGTCTCCTTCAAAAGGGACAAATTAAGGAAATTAATAGGAAGTGGCATTAACATCCACTTGGATCAATGTCGGCACTGCAGAGGGCACAGAATGGACCAATTCTACAGGGAGTCATCAACATTTCCCCTAAATACTCTAATTATGTACCAGATGGTGGGATTCATTGTATGCTCTGACTAGGACAAGGTCAGACCTAAGAACTGCCGTTTGATCTCTGAGAGCCAATATCCAAGGTTTGCTTCTCAAATACAGGCTGGGTTTTTATCAGCTTTAACGCAATTACCAATTCTCCTTTCTCTGTTCCCAGCATAGCTCATATTTCGATCCCCTCCTTTTTTTCCACCACACAGGCCATACTGATAGTTCTAGTTAGAGCTAGGATATATCAAGGACCTCCTATGCCCCAGCAGTTTGAAAACAAGGGTCTGGGGCAGATGATGAGGATCAGTTCCATGTTTAGGTATGAGCCATGTTA
Source organism: Phoca vitulina (assembly GCF_004348235.1). Lineage (NCBI taxonomy): Eukaryota > Metazoa > Chordata > Mammalia > Carnivora > Phocidae > Phoca > Phoca vitulina. The sequence goes on from NW_022589725.1 coordinate 28,190,157, forward strand.
TAAGAAGCAGAGAATAAAGATACCTTGTATGAGCAAGTGTAAATTATGAATAAAGTCAAGAGTCAGGACATGTTTATATTCATCTCCAGAAGGTGACACCTGCCTCTGCTGTGAGGGGACCTTGTGCTAATGCCACATCGTCTCTGAAAGCTGAGTACACGGAGCTGAAGTGGAGTTTGCTAAGAGAGGTAGTCACACATACTACAGGCGTCCCCTGACCATGCCTGTCACAACAGCCAGGCATGAAGACACAACACTAACCTGATCTCATTTTAAAGTGAGGTGAGTTAAAAATACTTCCAAGGGGAAACAGAAATAAGGGTTTTCAAATAAAGGAGTATTTCTTTAATTTTGATATAGATCTGTAGGGATAAACTAACCAGAAAATGGCAAACTGTTGGACATAGATATTTGTGGAATATCTTATTTACCCTTAGTGGCCTTAGGGTAAATCCAAAAGGGTTGGCTAACATTTCTAATCCATGATTCTTACCAGAATAGATTATTTCATCCATATAGATCTGAGGTGATCAACATGGTTTCAAAGTTTGGAAAGACTGGGTATCTGATGAATGTTTCAACTTGAAACTATTAAAAATGTTACCATCTTTCTCTAGATCATGAAAGACTGGTCCCTTTAATGGTCATTATCTCTGGATAACTCACCATTAGATGGATGAAATTCTCAAAAGATTCAAGAATGGGTCTAGTATGACTGAATGAGAACAGGGCAAAAATTGCGAAGTGGCTCTTATGCCAAACATAAATATTGACAGCTTAGGATGTTCAGGAGGGAAAACCAGGTTTTCTTCTTTCTAGTTCTACAATGTCACTGATTACCCATGAAAGTATCCCTCATCTCCACTCACTGATTTTTGCGGAGCCCTGGTTTTGGTTCAATCTGTGCTCAGTTCTAAGGCCCAGGAGAAATTAAAGTTGGAAGGAGAGGGAGGATTCTATCAGGTGTCTGTAGAGCATATTATTTAAGCTTCAGTTAGAGGAGCAATGTTGAGCATACATGGTTATCTGCACCATATTCATGCTAGGACTGTATCCAAGCTTTTCTTCTATAGGAGCTAAAAATGCAAAGAACAAAAAGGAGACATAGGTTCATACAAGAGAACAATGGAATTGCAAAGAAACTTGCATGGGAATTTTTTTGGGGAAAAAAAAACAACTCATAAAAAGAGAAATAATCTTTAATGTCTAGAAATTCCAAAAAAGAACTCACAAGTAAGAAAAGAATCAACTTCATAATACTTCCAAATATTCATCCCTAGCATAGTCATTCCTATGAGAAAAATAAATCAATAAAAAAATTTACCCAGACAATGTCAAGAATAACTGACCAGGGAGTGACTTTGGCATTGTGGAAATAATGTATGTTCTGAAGTAAGAAGGTCTGAGTTTGATTCCAATTCCCAATCAAGTTATCCTTTCTGAGTTAAATTCCTAAATTTGAAGTGGAGATTGACGACAATTCCTCCATCCCAAGACAATCACTGTGGGGCTCAAAAGGAGCAATACATGGGAAAGAACTTGGTACACTGTGAACCACAATATAAAGGGTGGTTGGGATTATTATCACTGTAATCCACTGCATCTTCAGCAACCAAAGATTTCAACCAGATATTAAAAGGCAGGAGAAGTGATTTACAATAGACTCTCCTTCCTTCTTATTAACTGAATCATTCAGTTCCATTGGACGCTATAAAAAATTACAAGGGTGCAACCCTAACAAGAGATTGGATGGTGGTAGTTTGGAGGCCATGTTGTGTAAGAAACAGCAGAGGAACTGAAGGGTGTTGAAGGTAGAAAAGGAAAATCAGAGGAGGCGAGAGAGATAATGGTCTTCCCTGAAAGACGGTTAGGTTATAACACAGACTGTGGAACAGACATGTTCTATTCTGTTACAGAAGAATGTGAAGGATGGATGAACCCTGCAGATGGAGATCACAGTAACGAAGATTATGGAAAGAATGCTCTAACAATAAGAGCAGTCCCCAGTGAAGAACTGCTCTGAGGTAGACAGTGATCAGCCTAGAGGTATCAAGAAAAGACTGAACCGGAAAGCCAGCTGAACTAAGTAACTTAAAAGGTCCTGTGACCTATGTTCTTCCCAGTACCTGAATACTTTCCTTAGGGAGAAGTCCTATAAGTTTTATCTGAATTTTACTTTAAATAAGAGCCTTAGACATAAAATATCACATGGTGAACTACTGGTCCCTATTTTTCTCTTCCTTACATAAGCAGCATTATACCCAGTGTTGCCATGGCTTCTTGGTGGATGGAGTGTTCTTTGCCCTTTGACTTTGGACTTGGTTGCATGACTTGTGTTGGCCAATGGGACGCTGGCAGCCATGATGCATCCACATCTTCTGTGCTTCTGTCATCATTATGATGGCCACTGACCCTTCAGCACAGACCTCAAAATGAGACATCTTGAGTAGACTAACCCTATCTGAGCTGCAGATCATATGGAGCCAATGGTAAAGCCACCTCAACCTACTTACAAACCATTATTAAGAAATGAAAGCTTTTTTTAATGCCACTAAAATTGGGGGTTGGTCACCTGGCAATAGCGACTTATATAATATCTATCACAAAAGATATCTTAAATGATGAAGCAGAATTGTCCTAAGAGGCATACTGGAGGCTGTGTAACTAAATTAACAAAATAACCTCACTAGAAACTGGTCTAACCAATAAGACTGCTTGGCCTTCAAAGAAGCAATAATAAAAGTGCTCTAATCTATTAATAAAAGTGAAATCATTTAGGAAAAAGAATGTAAATAAAAATTACCGTAATTACTACTGCTGGGAGGCATAAGTATTCTCTCCAAAGGATGCACTTACATTTTTCTGAGTAATGAGAAAGGGTAGACAAATGGTTTTGAAATGTTTTTCAACAAAGACTAAATAAATTCACCCTGCCAACCACAAGTCTGTAAAACAGGCAGCTGCGAGCAAAATGGATTTTAATCAAATTCAGATGAAATCACTGTTTCAAAGTACTCAAAGAGGTACTGTCTAGAATGCATTAACAAGTTCCACAATGTAAATGTTTATGCCCATACGACAACAATGGAAATGCCACATAACGAAGTATGTATGAACCTATTTTTTTTTTTTTTTTCTGATGCAGGAACTCATTATAACTAAGAAGATCCCACATTAGGCTGGATATGGAGATGCTCACACCTGCTCCCTATAGTAGCGTCATGGGCTCAGAACTCCTACAGAATGAGCCAGTGGAGATGGAGGGAGGCCACCAGGATTGAAGCCACAGTGGGTAAAGGTGCAAAGACTAATCCGCTGGCTTCTACAGGGACAACCTAAGGTATGACAACCTTAGTACTTACTTCATGGATAGTAAATCAAATTTTCATATCAGGGAACCATACTTGCTCCCAAGGTAAAAAGCATGCTTAGGTGAGAGAAGAGACATGTAAAATTTGAATCGCCGGAGGCTGCTTCTATTATGTGGTGAGATCTGAATGTAATCCTCATTGTGACCTGCCTGGATCATAAAGCAGACTGAAGAAGTTACAATGAATAATACGACTTTTATGCAATGCTCATATTTGCTGCATGCTCCATCTATGAACAATATTAAAGACCATAACTCATAACCTACTAGAATTATGTTTTTTTTAACCTATGAAGACAAATGAGTCTAATATTTTTCACTCTTTGTTAAAATCTTTGTACTGTTTATGTACTGTTTCCCTTCCAACTATAGCATCCCTCTGCTGGCATCTTAAATTTCACTCCCTCTGTTCTTTATGATCATTAATTCTGTTCTTCTGATCAAGGATAGTTGAGAAAATGCTCAAATGGGGCAATTTTTAAGAAAGTATTTGCTGAAAAAAGCAAAAAAAAATTGAAATTAGGTGAAAATTATTGATATTAGAAGACTACTATGCTTTATTTGTGAAATTTCTTCCACAAGAGAAGATCTTCCAGCCAAGAATGTGACAAGCTAACTAATTTTAACGATGTCCTCATCAGAGACTCAAAACCCTTCATGTATAAGGCAATAGGGTATGTGTGTGTGTGTGTGTGTGTGTGTGTGTGTGTGTGTGTGTGTACACTGAGAGGGTGGAAGGGACAAAAACAGGCTCCATCTAAAAACATCTGAATTCTATTGCCTCAAAAAGACAAAAAGCCTCCACTTGGTTACTGCAGACAAGGCAGCAGCCATAGTGTGTGCATCCTAATGTGCCCTCCAGTTTCCTGCCCTTTCCTATTCGCTGCCCCAGACCTGCCTAGAGGAAAATTAATGACGAGATGGAGAACATATTAAGTAGCTTTTAATTCTGATGGGGAAAGACGGAAGGTCCTTACTTCCTGGCCAAAGGGAGACGGTGAATTTTGGGATGGGCTAAGCTTTGACAGCGCCCCTCTCGTCAATTAGGAGTAGAAATGAAGAGAGGGGCGATGACATTTATGCTGCACATCATCCAAAGGTCTGCCCAGAACAGAGAATGACCCTTCCAGGCCAGGGTTAAAATAAATGGCTTCATGGAATCGCTTTGTTCAACTGCCTGCGACATTCTCTGAGTACCTACCATGAGCTTGGCATGATCCTGGCTGGAAGTGGCAGAGGGAGGACAGAGCAGTGAAGAACACCTCCTTCCTTCTAAGACTCTGGAGTTTAGTAGAACATACACACCCAAGAAACAGGAGAACACTGGCTGAGCAGCCCAGAATCCGATGAAATAACTAATAAATAAAAGACATGCAACCTGATTCCTCAATAGGAATGTTGAACAGAGGTGGATAAAAAAGAAAGGGTCACTCAGAGGAGAGGAAGATTCTACAGGGCCTAGGTTCAAGCCTCTCACGGAGGAGGAGGGCAGCTGAGTACCAGACGGTACTTTGTGAAGAGAGATGTACCTGAGGCCACTATGGGCGTGACTCACCTTGGAAGGGAGGCCAGCAGAACACCTCGGTCAGAGGTTATGAGTGATGAAGGGTTAGCGGGAGGCAGAGAGGGAGGGCAGCCAGGGGAAAGTGCCAAAGGCCTTCTGAGGTGACCCTCCAGCTGATAAGATCACTTGAAGGAGCTGTGAGAAAAAGACTTGAAGATGAAGAGCCTTTCTAGGACAGAAGTAATAGAAACTCAGAGAAAGAACTGGCATGTGGGGGGCATGTGGCATAGGGGGAAGGGGAGTCAAAACTAAACCAACAAGTAAGGAGCTGAAATCACATAGATTGGAGAATAAGAGTCAAAAAGTCTGAGAGGAGGAAGGAAAAGGCAATTAACTGAGCAAGAAGACACCGCAGGGCATGTGGTACTGCCTCCATTCCATGTATTAGAGGGGAGGGTATTTTAAATCCCTGGGTCCTTCCAGGAAGCTTGATGCATTACTAATGTGCTCTGCTACACAGCTGTCCTAATCATGGCGAAAACGGAGGATGTCAGTGAAGGTCACTGCCAACCGGGCACTTTCTCAAGCAGCACAAATTAGCCTGCCGGAATCCAGCAGACACAGACAGATTCCAAGCCACCATACTACAAGTCGACATGAAGCCAAAAACAATCAGAAATGCTTTAATCACCTCACAAATAATGAGGCAGACCCAAATTTACAAGGTTGAGGTTTAAGAAAATGACGCAGGGTGGTGATAAAGATATGTTATCAGTGCTCTGCTATCCCCTATTTTCCTTTTATCGGAAATATTTAGAATATTTACATTTTCTATTTTAGAGGTCTAGATTTTTCCAATTTTGGATCAATTAGCTACACAGAGATAGTCTTAGTTCTTGACTCTTCTCATCTTGTTCGTTTTATTAAAAAATCTCAAAAAACATGCAGAATATGTTTACAAGTTTCCTTCCTCGAGCCTTGTCAAATGTGAGATGAGCCACAGAGCCTCATCCTGAGAGCTGAGGATCAGTTTCCAGACCTCAGGTGCCGCATTCTGACTGCCTGGAAGACCCAGCATGCCAGCTAACAACTGGACGTTCTGGGCTTCTTCGAAGTGCCTGGCTGGGCTACTTCTTGAACTGGATGGGAGTTGGAGTTTCTCGAAGAAGATAAGTTCGACGGCTGACAATGTTTTCTTCTCTGAAACAACAACACACCTGAATTCGCTCAAAGCACGGCATCTGGTCACATCAAATTGTGTTCCTGGAGGAGGTGTGTTTAGAGACTGGGCGTGGGGATAGAAAACTCGATCTTCCCTCAGAAGGGCAATGTGGGTGTTCAGAAGGACTAACGACAGGCACTCGTCTTGGGCGGGGTCACCCTCGACTCTGACAGTCGTGTAGAGCAATAACTGAACCTCTGCCAGAGAGGGGATGTTGACTTGCATATTTCCATGAAGAAAGTAAATCATGTCAACCAAGGTATTCCGGAATCTGGATGACAACCGAACTCCGTTTGTCAAAACTAAATCCGGGATTTCTGCTTTCCAATCAAGAGAAAGCTGAACCAGATCTTGCTGGAACAAAGGATGGTTAGTGCAGGCAGGGACCTCAGACTCAGGCAACAGGACAGTCAGGAGGTCACGGCATATCTGCTGACAGAGGGCTTTGTTGTAACTAAATACGGTGAGCAGGAGACTCTCTGCAGAGCCCAGGAATCTGATGCTCTGCCCACCGAAGCCAATTTGAATCTCCTCTAGTCCAGAGAGAGGTAGAGCATGAAAAACAGCCACTGAGCCTGATGGGTTATCTGACAGAACCAAAGCATATAGCATGGAATGAAGCAGGAGCAAACATGCTGGCTGAGGGTCAGGTTCTGCACAGTTAGCAACAGCAAGCCAGTAAACACCCTGGACTCTGTTCACGTCACCCAAAAGTTCTGGCAGGGAACGAGCCACGTGCTCAAGAAAGTCTTCTAAAGGGTGCTCTTGAAGTTTCAGCATCCAGGCTGGGAACTGCACAAGGGTCTGCTTAAATGCACAGCTCCTTCTAGCACCTTCATATCCTAGGCGGCAGACTGAGCTTGGGCAGGAGCCTGGGGATCCTGCAGCCCCTGAGGCAGTGGGAAGGCCTGGTGCTTTGAAAGGCGCCGCACTCTCTACCGGCCTAGTGGTCCCTGCCTCCTCACTGTGGCTGCGGCCAGCCTGAGCCTCTCCGGGGAAAGAACAAGACTCCGAAGACACCCCATGTGACTTCAGGGGTGCATCCAAGGGAAAGAGTTTCAGAAACGGCAGTCTTCTGATCAATGTTGTCACGTGGGAGGTGAGCCCACGGGGGTCACACAGGCCCCCCACATGCCTGCCGTGGCGGAGCACCTCTGTGCCAGACTGTAGCAGGTGACTACCGGTATCTTTGTAAAGGTCTGAGAGCCTGTGGCAAAAATAGCGCAACCCACTGGTTCCTTCTGTCCTGCTATTTATCAGGGACTGTGGAGAGCTAACTTTTTTAGCAGCTAACTCTCCCTCAACTTGCTGCTCACCACAAAACGTTGAGGCTGGTGCCCTCTGAGGAATGCTGTGGGAGGCCCTCTCCTCACTAGAAATGCTTTCAGAGAGGACAAAGCAGAGTAACTTGCTTCGCCTGGTCTGCTTGCCTCCATTATTTATAGACACTTCTTGGGACAAATCTTGCAGCAAACTCCAGTGGGACTCGATTCCCAAGCTGTGTTCATCTTTATGAGGCATCAGCTCACTGAGATTTCCTGACCTATGCTGAACACGTTTTGTGTCGCCGGGGTTGCTTTCGTTAAGAAAAGCGATTTCAGGTAGATTGAAACATTTTGGTTGAAAACAGCCTGTATGCTCAGGATGACCATGTCTGCAAGCACTGGTCTGCAGCGCCTTGTGTCCTGAGGGCTGGTGACTTCCCTGGCGGGCTCTCTCTTGTGATCCTGAGGAGGGAGCCATAGAGCCCGGGAAGCTCTGTGTCTTGGGATGACCCTGGTGGTGGTTCAAATCCACCTCCCTCCCCTCTTCTCTGCTGTTGGTGTCAGTGACGTCTCTGGGCAGCAACGGGGCAAGATACCTTTTCTGTTCAAGATGTCAAAAACAGTTGAAATGGGGACGTGGCAGCACCTTTTGCAAATCTTTTGCACATGAAGATTCTTGCAGTCATTGGTTTCATTGTGTAGATTAATGCAGAGGTTAAATCGAAAGCCTAAGCCATTCATATTGATTGATACATGATTTAAGAACAGATGATCTGATTCACAAACAGAACATCAATTTCCATATTACTTATCTTACAAATTGCTGAGTATTTGATAGAAAAAAAACGTTGCATGGGATTGATCCACAGTATCCATTTCTTGGTCTAATATTTTAATTGCTCCAAAACAAATCCTAAGATCTTTGATTCAATTTTCAAAAGGTCAGCCTCAGTTGTGAAAACAAGCCCATGACCATATGTCCAAAATGTAAAAGGAATAAGGGCGTACTTAATGACAATCAGATGACAAGGCCAAAAGAAATGGACAAGTATTTCCACCTTGGTCATCTTCCTCTTGCCTCTTGGCTCACTTCACGGGAATTCTTAATTATACCTGCCCTGGTTAGACCACCAGTGCCACAGCTACAAACCAGCTCTGTGAAAGGCCTACTGGGCGCCCGCTACAGGACAGGCACAGTGGGCACAAAGAAACGAAGGGCAACGTCCTGCTGTTCCCAAGGTTATCTGCTAGGGAGACAGATGTCCAGAGGAAGATGATGTCATTACTGCATGACTGAAGGGAGGTGTGGCAGTGGCCAAAGTCAGTTAAGCCTCCTGGGGCACACCCACCCTTTCATCTCTGTTCTGGAGTGTATGGGCGCCATCTGTGAGACTTCTACCACCTAGTACTTTGGGGGTGTTTTTGTTTTTTTAATTTAGGAGTGTATGAGAAGGACAAGTCCCTCATGGAGGAAAGTACAAGTAAAACCTTATAAATCATATGCCCAAATAAACCTTGGTTTGACAATCCACCAGAGAAATAAGCGAATCAACCAAGAGTATGTCTTTTGTACTACTGCCAACTCAGTCTATAAAATGAGCAGGATTTTTAAAACATCAAGAGGTACTCAGTTTCATTTCCAAACCCTGTATCTGATTCTGATTATATAATTCTGCCTTTTAAATACAGACCAAAGGAAAGGATACTGTTACAAATGAAAAACGGGGCCAGGGGCCTCCACCACAGTCACATGCCATTCAAATAAAGTCCAAGCAGTTTTCAATCTGCAGGATTCCGTTTAATTTTAAGTCCATATAATAGCTTGCCTCCCCTATTAGCCATTAATCTCACTGGGACTTCAAAATTCTAATTATGCAACTAAACATTAAGAAAATTTAATCACACAAGCATGCCATAATTTAAGGCGACCTTATCAATCTGAAAAATCATTACCTACCTCATATTTTAGCTTACGTTGAACGGTGCCATTGTGGAGTTTCTCATTATCCTGATAAGAAAATAAAAAGCCCTCTATATTAAATTATAGCTTGTTCATAGAGGGAAAAGAAACTGATTTGATTAGAAATATTTATGGGAACAAAATTCTAAAGAAGCATACTTGCTCAACAATGACAACCCTTCTATAGAATTTATATTCCTGAGGTAAACACGACTCTATCGATCCATCTGCCTGTAAGGGAACTGAAGCATCTAGTCCTACTCTTAAAATTCTAAGAATAATATTAAAAACAAAATTTCCTTAGGACACTTCTTAGGTTGCAGAATAGGAATGAAATGTTTTTATTTTGATAAAAATCAACATCGCAAATACGTATCTTCTCAAAAGCAAAATTATGTATCTACTTAGGATAATTTATCAAGCAAAATTAAATACTTAAGGAAATTGGTTGTATTTTTGGAGAAAACAGAAAAACGTTATATGTAGAATCTTTATAAATCAAATAAAGTAAATAAAATGTTTTAGAAGACTGTACATTCACTTACGCATTTTCCCCAGAAGTACAACATTTTAAAATAAAGTTTCTCTTGAATCAGCACTGTTTATCACCTGTTAAGCTCCACCCAAGCAATATTTAATTTTTCTAGAACATTTTGCATCTCAATTTTCTCACTGACGAACAATAATAAAGGAGCCCATCACTGCCGCTGCCACCACCTTATGGCAAGGTCGTCTTGGAAACGTATGACCGATGGCTTGGCCCCCTCAGCTCACCTTCACCACATCGGCAGATGCACTGCTATCCTCACCAATCACGCGATGTAAGTCCTGAAGTCGTCTTTGGACTTCTTCTTCAATGTAAGCGCTGATCCTGCAAACAACAGAGGTGGGCTCGGTGGTACTTAAAGACTTCTAACTATACAGGGCACGTGAGATCCTTTCTTCATTATGCCCTTCAAAACGAGGAACTTTCTCATTCTAAATGCCAAACATAACAACTCGGGACCTGGAACATTCTTCTACGTTCTAAGAAATCTAGTGCCATGTGTTCACTATCTGGGTTTTCCCAAAACAAGAGAGTAATGGACAAAGAACAGAATCTTGAGGATAAAACGGAGAACAGGTGATCCCATCCAAATCTCTCCTGGATCTCCCTGGTGGAACCCCTGCTGCAGGGCGGAGAAGAATCACAGACACAGGTTTTGGAAGGCTCCATGGCCTCAGCCCTGACTTTGAGACCCAGCACTTCACTCAGCAAGCCTCAGTTCCCTCACATGGAAAATAGTGACAGTTATTTCTCACATCACAAAGTCATTTAAGAGGATTGAAAGAAAAAAAAAAAAGTGGATACAATCTCTGTGAATCTTCACTATCCCAAAGGAACAATGGCTTGAATTGTTTCTGCTCTGTCTTGTCTCTCCATTGGTACCTGGCTGGGAGAAACCATATTTTAAAGGCCTCTCTACCTTCCAAACTCCCTGGCATGGGGCTGAGACGGTGGAAGCAAGAAACGGTTGACTACTGAGGCAGTTGTCAACTAGACATCTGGTACCCTCGAGAACATAAGTGAAATTGTAGGAAGTACACACCATCCACCCAGCGGAACTGGGGAGACCAGGGAATTTCAGTTCCAGCTAAAATCCTTCTAGTGGCTCAGGCTGCCCACATGGAAGGCTCACTTAGTTCTAGCCTCTCCTTCCCCCAGTTCTAGAAACACTGATTAGATGGATTATTTAAAATGAACTGTTTTGCATGTTTATGTCTGAGCACACTAAAAAAGAATCTGCTTTCATCTCTCTAAACACACGCACAGTCCTAGAAACATTTCGGTACTACTGACCATGCCTGGATGAATTTCTGAAATGTTAGGTAAAGAGATTAATATTGTAGGCAAAACAGTACAGAAGAATGGATAGGGTAATAAAATGTGGTAGTTACCTTTCAGCACCGAAAGGAAAATCATACACAGCTGACCCAGAGCCAAGGGCACTTACAAATGAATTACTTCTCTGGACCTTTACTTAAATGTTAAACTAGCCCCACTGAAGATGCAGACCTAGATTTAAGGGGATACAGAGGCTCATAGCATTCTGAATACATTTTGATATCTGAATACATATTGTCTAACGCCCAGGGCTCATGACTGGCCAATCTGAAATGTCCCCATGACACAGATGGAGTTGAGGAAAATAATCCATTTTCTTATAGGCAAAGAATGATTAAGTCAATTTATCTGAAAGCTCTAAGCCACAGAGCAATTTACAATGCCACTCAAGTTGAAAATCATTTTACTATAGTAGCATCAGATGTATATGCTATTCATGTTCATTCTGAATATAGTAGTACAGTTTTTGTTACAGACTTCATCTATTTGTAATTAATATTTCCATAAATTAACTGTCAGCACAAGGTCCTTCTTCTTGGTATGGTTCAATTAGCTCTACCTCTTTGTTCCTCTCAGCTTGGACTTGGTTCACTCCTTTCTGGATGAGGTGGTTTCCCTGCACCTTCTAATTCTACCTGCTCACACAACATTGCACCAGCATTCCTTGGATCTGGTTGGCCAGTCCCCAGTCTTCGGTTTCCTTCAAATGATACCTCTCCCCACCAGGCAGCAATTGATGGAAACAAAGCATACACAATTCAAGGACACCAATCACTTGTCACCTTTGATAGATCCCTCCATATGCAAATTGGACCATATGAGGTACAATAAGCCATTAACTCATATCACAAATGTAGATTTGGCATCAGTTTAATGTCCAGTACCTGGCATCCATCAGAGGGACCAGGTGAGACTTTTCAGCACTGGGTGGCAAGCTGGAAGAAGCAGCTTTTCCCTCCAAGGTCCCACGATGCCCTTTTTGAACACCATCAACCTCACAGATCTTCTGCTTCAACTGTTGGATTTCATGCTCTAATCTACAGAGACGGGAATTACATTAATTAATTTATTAACAGTATTGCCTGAGCATCTTCAGTGGGTGGGACACTGTTCTAGAAACATGGGGGATCTAGACAAACACTCTTTGCAAAGAGCTTTACCTTCTAATAGAAAAGGTGCCACATCAGACAAGATTTAAGTGATAAGGAGCCACAAGAAGGATTCAGAACAAATGCTGTAGGGGTCCAAAGTTGGAAAGAGTTTAATTATCAAGGGCAAAGATGTTCCCACTGTGCTCCAAGCCAATCCTCTGAGGTAGATGGGCAGGATTCTGAGCCCCCTACCACTGCTTCAATGAAAACAGTTGGTCTTTGATTTTATATCAGGATCCCCCTAAATACTTCAGTATGACAAAAGAGATCGAAACTTTAAAGAATTTTTAAAAACCACCCATCTAGGAGAATCCACAGCGTCAAGGCAGTTCTAAGTTGAGTCTTCAGAGACCAGTGGGAATTCGGATGTTTGGAGATAAGGGTGAAGGGTTCTCCAGGTGCAGAAAGCAGTATGAACAAAGGCCTACGTCATGAAAACTAGGAATCCACTTTGGCTAAGGCAGAGGGTGTGGAAAAGGGAAATAGGTGAGAGACCTAGGAACGCAAGGTCAGTATCTTGAGAAATTAAAATAAACCATAAATTGTTGAACCAAATATTTATTTCCAATGATAAATGATACATCTAATACAAGGTAAAGTGTGTATAAGGCCATTCTCCTGCTGGTCCCGGCATGCTTGAATCCAGGGCTGTGAGACCAGAGGGCCAAGCTTGCCAGTAAACATGGTCCCAGGTACACGAATCCCAGCCAAGGGCTACAGCTCATGCACTGTGTGAACTTGGGCAAATTAATGAAATCTGGGTCTCAAGTTCTTCATACACCTAAGGAGAGAATCAACTAGTCTTCCAAATTTCCTCAGTCCCAAACTTCAGAGATTCTAGCTTCAGATGCTGGCGCACCATGATATTGCCAGCTCTCTGGTGTTACCAACAGCAATTTGAGCTGTCCTGAACATGAGAGCCAAGTTCTTAATTCTCAGAAATGTGATTACAAGGTCACCAGGTCAGCACTTATGGGTTTCACAGAAGGCAATGCCCAGCTTAACTTAGCCCTTCATCTGTGTACTGATGAGCAAGTACTTACGAAGCATCAACTTGCACAGTATGAAGTATTTTCAAAGGAGGAAGAAGAAACCATGAAAAATTGATGTTAGGGGCCAGTTGGTGGGCAAAGAACCAGGGAACAATATTAATATAAAGTCTCAGAGACGGTAAGAGACATGAGTTGCATGTAAGTGAGTAACTGCCAACGTTCAGAACTAAGATGACACGTACTGGAGTTGTTCAAGGACATCCTACAGTGCTAGAGCAATGGAAAAGACTCCACAGAGCAGAGGGTTTGGTGTGGGGCCCTGAAGCCCAAACGGGATTTATACAGGGGGCAAGGGAAGCAGGGTATCCCAGGAAATGGTCTCAGCACATACCTGGGCCACAGCCCTGGGGCCAGCAGACAAGAGGACACAGTGGCCCAGAGTGGGGCGGTGAGCAGACCTGCCACCTTCTAACTGCATGACACTTGTCCCCAGTGGCTATATAACCACTGGGTGAAAAAGAAGACAGAAAATGGATTGAATCTTGTTTATGAGGAAGCCAAAAAAGGAAAGCCAAGTTCAGCGCACTGTTGTCTGATCTGGTTCCACGCGAATTTAAAATTTCATGCTTGTGGGATTTCATGAGAGGCGGACTCGGGCTGCACGGCAGGCCCTGGCTTAGCCATGAGAACCCAAAGAGATAACAACATGCAAAACCAACACCCACAGAAAGCTGCAGGAGCATCACAGCCAGAGCAAAGAGCTCAGAAGTGTTGGCCTGAATTAGGTCTTAGCAAAGTCTACTCCATCAAAACACATGAAGCTGAAAGCATCCTTTGTGTGGCTTCTGGAGGAATGCTGACATTGGGGAATCACTTCCATGGAAATCACAATACTGTATCCGCTGTAATAGAGTATTAATACTAAATGGCCAGGGAGTGAAGCTGCTTGACAAAAGCCAGGGACATCAAGCTAAAAGCTCACGCTGCATTCTTGCTGCACACTGCAGGGTATAAATTGAGAGTGTGCCCTCCACTATTTTAAATTTCCTAGGGTTGGAGCTTTATCCCGCAATTTCATTTACATAACATACCTGCAATCATTTTCTTAAACCTCCAACCTATTTCTCCCAAGTAATAGCATTATGGTTTTTGATTGTTATTTCTTGCTGGTTTGCTAGAAGGAATTACCAGAGAGCAAAGGTAAATAGAACCCACAGTATAAGCAGATCATTTGAGAGGGAGGTTGTCCCAACCTGTTCGGCAAGATGATGGAGAGAGGCTCCAGCCTCACAGTAGGTCTTGCTTTGTCATCGGTATGGATCCCAGGCCTCTGCCAATGTCAAGCTGGGCTCCTACAAGCCAGCCGACTGGGCTTTGGTTACAGCCCCTCAGGAGGTGCTTGTGGGTGGTTAGAACGCTGGAGAGCGGGCAGCGGTCCAGGCCCTCCAACCTGGGCTTCAGGTACAATCTCAACTGACCAAAGGGTTTGGAGCTAAAGAAAATGCACAGGCCCCGGTCTCCTCTGCCCCCTTCTGTAAGAGTGAGGACTCTGAGGCCCAAAGATCAAAGAGCCTGCCAAGGCTGCCAAGCAGAATGGGGCTGGGCCAGGATATGAACCACCCCCCTACCCACCCCGGTAGGACAACAAATTGGGTGATGTTTGCACACCAGGCAGCCTACAGATTTTTGGGAGGCTTGGCATCATGTCTGCTGGGCTACCAGAAAAAGTGTTCTCGAATTCATGTATTTATTCCTTTTGAAAACCTAGGGTGTGGGAAGCATGGAGACAGGGATTGGGTGGGAGAAGATAAATCCTCTTTCTTTACCATGAAAATAGTGCTAGTTCCTAGTTTTAGTTTTCACAACACCAAAAGAAATGTGAGTAAATCATCACCACACATGCTTAAAAATACCACTGTGTTCAAAATCACCTGGAGAATTTTGTTTGTTTAGTAGTTTACTCTTTAATGCAGAATCCCGGGGCCTCCCTCAAATACTGTGAATCAGGAGGGGTAGGAGAATGGCTGTTTTTCAGTTTCCCACCAGGTGTGGACATCAGCACAGGGTGCAGTCTGCGCACGAAAGGATGATGTTTTATTGTAACCAGTGTGGTCCCAGAGAAGATGGTAAGCCCATGGTGAGGATGAAGGGAGTGGAGAGGATAGGAAAAATCCAGAAGAGGGGCTCAGGAGGGGGTAAAGAAGGGGACAGGGAGAAGGAAAAAAAGGGAGGAAGGGAAGGTAAAGAGAAAGGGAGAGAGAGGGCCAAAGGAGGGACAGGGAAAGAGGGGAGGGGACGGACCCAAGGGAGGGGGCAGGTTGGAAGCTGTCCTATTTATCAAATACGAACACATTTGCATTCCATAGGTCAGTGGAGTAAGGGACAAGGGCTTTGGTTTTCTTTATGTGTTTTTTTCAACTGTAGGCCAACGATTCTAAAATGAGGATCCTAAGGAGAAAAGAAAATGTTTAGGGGCACTTTCTCAGCTTTGGCTTGACAATAACCATTTGCTGGTGTATTAGAGAACACACAGACAAAAAAGAATTACTTTTGTAAAAGACAGTGAGAGACACAGCAGGAGGGGTAGAAAACACGCAATCATTTGTGTGCCACGCTCTCCCTTCCCGGTCTCACCTCTCCCTGTCCTTCTCCAGGGCTTCCTGCTCGGCTTCCAGGCTGGCCCGGAGCCCCGACTGCTCACTGCTGCTGCTGTTCAGCGTGGCCAGCTTCTGCCTCTGCTCCTCGATCTCCAGGCCCAGGGTGGAGCGCCTCTGCAGGGCCGAATGCCGCCTCTCCAGCCTGGCCACGGCCCGCTCCAGCGCCTCCCTCTGCTGCTTCTCCCGGGACTCGAGAATCTCCTTCTCCTTCTTCCTCACTTTTTCCTCCTGACGTGCAATGTTGGCAGTGAATTCAAAGGTGGCTTGGAGCTTCTGCAGCTGGCTCGCATTGGCCTGGTACTGTGCAAGCTGTTCTTCTTTCTCTTCCATTTCTTTTTCCACTTGATACAGAGTGTTATCTAAGCCGAGAGGACCTCTATCAAGGATTTCAAATGCTCTCTGCTTCTCCTCCAACAGGGTCGGCAAATGATTCTGCAGGAGGTACTGGAGCTGGCGTTCTTTATACTGCAGCCTGTATTCTGCCGGCTTTATTTTCTCTAAATTTTGAGCCACCAGGGTGACATCTGTGATGCTATCATCATTGTTCTCCAACAATCTACTGTCTTCTTCATTTGCAGATTTTAAACGCTCCAGGAGCTCCTGTTCTTCCTCAACTTCTTTTTTCAGGAGGTCCTTCTGCTGAACCAGGTCTTTCTCCAAGTTGGCTAGCTTGACCAGCTGCCTTCTCTTGAACTCTAAGAAATGCAGCTGAGCCCTCTCTAACTCCTCACCGTCCTCATCCCCTTCGGCCCGGGCCTCCTTCACCCGCAGCAGGGACTCCCAGATACCTTCCAGGTCCTTCTTCTCCTCCTCCACCCGCTGCACTTCGCCTCGCCGGAGGAGCCGGATCATCTCCTGCTTCTCGCGCAGCTGCTCTTCCAGATGCACCACAAGCATGACCTGCTCCTTCTCCTGCTCCTCCAGCCTTTTCTTCTCCAGTTCGAGCTTGGCGTACTGCTCATCCTTCTCCCTTTTGAGCCGGTCCAGCTCTTGAAATATCTGGAGCTTCTCGGCCTTCTCGTTGTTGTTGAGTTCTTGCAGCCGCTGGAGCTCTTCTTTGACTCGGAGAAAGCTCTCCTCCTCTTGCTTCTTCTTCTGCAGCTCGATTTCCTGCTGCTCCCTCAGCCTTTCCTCTTCAAACTTTTCCTTCTCGGCGAGCAAATCCTTCAGCTTGCTCTCAATGTGGAAGCTGCGGCGCTTGAGGCTCTCCTCCTGCTTGCGGATCTGGAGCTGGACAATCTCCGTCTCCTTGCGCTGAGTCTCCACCTCCTGCTGCATCCGCTCCAGTTCGGCCTTATCTGACTTTTGCTTTTCTTCCATTTCTTCTATGAGTTTCCTGAAATGCCAAATGTTGGCTGATTATCATTTGATGGCTAAGCACAAATGTTGTTCTAACTTTTCTCTAACTGAAATGTTCTGAAAATGGACAGACAACACAAAGTCAAACCCTTTGCAAAAATAAAAAGTGGGGGGAACTGTTTTTCTTTTCATTTCCAGCAGCATCATGCTTAACTTTTTTACTCTGTAACTGTCCAACATATCATTTGCCTAATCTCCTGAAGTAGCCTCTGATATCATTTCTTTGTAGAGTCTATAAGCATAATGTGTTATGCATGATATAATTTTAAAAGCCCCCTGAGCTCAAAGAAAAAGAACCATGCCCAATTTAAATTTAAATGTGAATAATTTTATTCAGCCCAATGGCTAAAATTCAATAGAAATCCAGTTATAAAATGACATTAAATAAAAATGCTTATTATGCTGTCTTCAACTCATTGGGGTCAAATATCAAAGTCAAGATAATCGACAGTTCATTGTTCCAGCTCAAATAACCACATGCTATTTAGCATTTAACCACTAGTTTAGGACAAATGGTAATCACCAAATGGCCCAAAATATTAGTTTATTAACATGTAACGCTGAAAATAACAGGTGTCTCCATGAGAATACTGAGATGCACGATTGCAGAGGTGACATGTCATATTTGGTCCTGCAGAACAAATGATCCCCACTGGGGGCTAAATCTGTGTTCTGAGGTTGGGATGCCTCCAAAGAAAAAACACAGGGCGTGCAAAATATCAATACGTGGCCTCTATCTCCTGACCCACCTAAGATCTATTTTATATGATGCTGGACACTAAACTAATTCGTTTGTAACATCTAAACTCCAGAGTCCAGAAAATAAATATCCAATCTATAGGTTTTCTGTGGCCTTAGTTTCTACTCCAGTATCTATCCTTTCTCCATTTCTTGGCTTGTTAAATAGGATGGAGGGGGAAGAAAATGCTTAGCTTTATTAGACAATTACACTCAGAACATATTAAAAACAAAACAAAAACCTCTCCAAATCAGCTAAACAACCACACACACACACACACACACACACACACACACACCCCCAGGAGAAAAGTGAGCAAAAAATATAAAGAAACAAATTACAGAAGGGAAGTACAAATGGCCAAACAACATAAGCAAAGATGTTTAAGAGGGGAAGAGGCATAAGGAAGGGCAACTGTCATTCTTTGGGTTTTTTTAAAACCTCAGGCGATATTACTAAGGAGGATATCCTTTGGAATTAAATATAAGCAAGCATATACTTGGCGTATTAAATTTAGCAAGTGCATGAAATTTGACTACTGACTCTATTCCCCCTTTCTCACGAGTATTTGAAGATGTACTATTTGAAAAGTTCAAACGTGCGGTAAAACGAACCAGCTAGAGGAATGACCTGCAGTTATTACACACGTAAATACCTGACACAGAACCATAGGAAGGTCCTGAAAGAGACCCCGATGAACTCTGTCTGAAAGATTAATGCAAGACTCCAAAGACTACACTAGTGTTAAAACTGGTACCCCACGTGGCTTACCTTTTACTTTCTAATTTTTCAAGTTCTTCACGCTGTTGCCGCTCAAATTCAAGTCTAATAAAAAATCAAATGAAAATAAGTCACTTTTCTGAAAGAGCTTTTCTCTTTCTCTCTTATTCTCTGTATAAAATTGCATATTACAAGGAGCATCCATTTTTTAAGCATTATTTTTCATTATGATGGATTAGCAAGTTTAAAATGTTTTCTTTGCTCTACCTATGACTATGATTAGAAATTAGACATACGTTTGGGTGCTTGCATTCAGGCAGAAAAGAACATATTTTACTTGAAGGAAAACAAACAAAGCACCACTGTACTGAAAAAGCAGAGTTAAAGGAAACTTCTAAATGATAAGCATGTCTACTCTATGCAGCTTAGTCACTGATAAGTGTATATAAAAATGGAGAATCTCTACCTTAGACAGATGGGTCCTTTTATAGGGAAAAGACTGCCAGGGAGGTAGAGAGAGAGAGAGCACAGACATCAATTAAGAAAAGAATTAACTGGGGGAAAACATCAGGAGAAAAGCAGTAAGGTACTTAAAAGCCAACAGCCATGCACACATTGAAACATCTTTTTATAAATATCACATTTCCCAATAATTTCTCGAAGCAAAGACTCCAAAGAGTTACCTGTGTTATGTTTGCACATTTCCCATCATAATGATAGCACTAATAATGAGTACCAATAATAATTGTGACAGTAGTCAAATCCATAGTTTTACCACTTTGTACATGGTTCTACCGTAGGCAGGTTCATCAAGAGCCTCCTATGACCAGTAGTTCTAGGATACAAGTAACTGGGGACTACAGTTTGTGAATGGGTTTACCAGAGAGCGAGCAAAATAAAGGGGGCTAGTCACTGGGAATTTTAAAACAACTTGCTAAAATATTGATAACAAAAGTTGATTTCTTCTCAAATACTAGACTTACTGACTACAAGATTTCACTCTTCTTAAACAGCATGAACAGTAATTCTTAAACTTACACATGTTCCCATTATGGTAAATGGCAGATACAGCTAAAAAGCTGAACTACGGAAAAATTCATCACAAACTTTCCTTGTATTATGTGCAAATGCAGACTGGCAAAAGTTACCTTTACAAAGAGCTAACAAATGTTTCAATTAGATGTGTTATCCATTTAATTTGGGCTATTAATGAGCATAAGATGTCTGGTGGCTTTTGTAAGCAGACCTGCGTGCTGTGCTGAGTGCTTTACCCATGTTAGCTCACTTTGTCTTCCCAGCAAATCCTAACGATAACAAATAGTATCTCCATTTTACAGATGAGGAACCCAGTACTCAGATATGTGAAAGAACTTGTCCAAGGTCATAATGGTGAGATGTGGTAAAGCCAGGATCTGAACCCAGGGCAACCTACTTCCAAAATATCAGCACTTAACTCTTAAGCAATGCTCAGATTTGTGATATACAATAAAAGAATTATATCCTTCACTGAAACTTGTCATTTAGTGTTATACGTATCCTCCTACCAAAAGAAAATAATCTGCAGATTATAGGCATTGCCATCCATGAGAAATCAATCACATAAACGTATATGAAAGGTATTTGCCAATACTCAAGCTCAGCACATATGTCATTACTCTAAGTAGGGATAAGGTTTCGTTAAAGTTAGTATATGCCTGTTCTCTTGTATACAACAATAGAGAGTATTTGAAGTATGAGAGTTTTTTCACGAGTATTTGAAGATGTACTATTTGAAAAGTTCAAACGTGCGGTAAAACGAACCAGCTAGAGGAATGACCTGCAGTTATTAGATTAATGCAAGACCACGTACAATGAGAGTACATTGGAAATATTTCATAGTATTTTTTAGACTTCAGTGCAGTTTAGGCTTTCTAGAAATATTTACACAGTCAAAAAGCATCACTAGATAAAAAACTTTTAAAATCAGAGAACTTCCCTAATGGAACTGTCTTTAGTCTCTGTTTTTACTTTCTAAGAACAGCTCGTAGAACCACGAACACACACTGCTCTGACAATGTCACAGGCACGTGGTCATAAGCCAAATGCTCCTCTGAGAGTTGGGAGACCTGGGTTCAAATGAAATCCTATCACTGAGGACTGTTTACAAGGGGCAGGTGCTGGGCTGGGTTCTTAGTGGGCAATACCCTCACTCTGTTCTCCCAACCCTGCCAGGCTGACATGTTTCTCATTCCCATTTTATAGACAAAAACCTGAGGCTTAAAGCAAGTAAGTAGCAGAGGGAGAACTTGAATCCAAGTCTGATATTAAAATCTGGGCTGCTGACCACTACAATTGTCGCTAGTGAGCTGCGTGATCTCAGGAGGTCACAAAATGTGGGTGTGAATATCTTCATCTCTCATGTGATGCTCTGAGCACCCTTTTTTTTTGAGCATGGCATCAGGCACAGGGGGGTTTCAGGGATACAGCAGTCTATAAAGGTGACACGGTTTCTGACCCCACAGGACTCTCAGTCTGTGACAAATAAACACAAGTGGGCACCCAATGAGTCGCAAGCTAGGACTGAAGGACGCAGTGTTATAACATACAGAGTGGGGTACTGATCCCAGAATTTGGTACTACCTAGAATCAAGGCAAGCTTCCTGAGGAAACATAAACCTAAGTTGTGCCCTTCTTCTTCGTGCATAATAGAGAAACTCAAGAGAAGCTCAATAAAACCAGATCTTGGCTTGCTATGGGGGAAGTGGTAAGACACGAAGCTTACAGGACAACAGAAGCCAGATAGTGAAGAGCCTTGGAAGTTATATTAAGGACTCCGAACTTGATCCTAAAGATGGTGGCAGAAAAGTACCTTGGGACAGTGTTGTCAAAGAACACACAGAGCTGGTGTTCTACAGAGAACAGATAGGAGGGGAGCAATACGGGAAGCCAAGAAACTAGGAGGCCACTATAGTCACGTAAATGAGAGCTGATGGAGGCAAGACCTGGTGTAACTGGGATAAAGAGATCTCTGATCTAGAGGTCAAGCTGACAGACCTTGGGGGTTGTGATGAGAAAGGAAGAGTCAAAGATGCCCTCTCAGGTGTCTGGCCAGGCTACACAGGAGGTGGGAGGGCAAAACCTAACTACCAAGAGGATGAGTTAAAAGGTCTGCAGGTGTGAACATAAATTCTAGTGATTATGAGACCACGTATGAGTTACTTAACCCTGGACACTTAATTTTGACAGAAATCAAAGAAAATAATAAGCCCTACCTCAAAGGGTTGTAGCCAAGATCAAATGAGGTAATACATGCAGAGTATGTAGAGCACCTGCACATATTAAGTGCTCAAGTGTTGCCTCTTATTGTTAGGATCCACAGGGATGAGGAGGAGCACTGGGGACAGAGCCAGTGGGGGAGGCAGAAGTAGTGATGGTAGCTGTACCAGTGCTAGTACTCCCAGTAGCAAGGATAAGAGTAGTAGCTAACATCCACTGAAGATTCATTCTATACCCTGGTTCTGAGGACTTTGCATTTAACTCTCATAATGGCCCTTGAGGTAGGTGCCATCGTTATCCCATTTTAAATGTCAGAAATGGCCATATTGCTAGTAAATGGCAGAATCAACCTTGACTCTAGAGCCCACAATTTTAATCTCTTCTCCATCCTGCCTTCAAGAAGGTAAGCTCAATTTTATAACTGTTGAATCTAATGATTCCAGAGGGTCATCCAAATTGAGATGTCCAATAGGAAGGGAGATACATACGAAGATCTAGCTTTCAGGCCCTTATCAAGGATGGAGACACAGACTTGGGATTCACCAGCATCTAGATTGGAACTGAAACCACAAGAGTGGATGAGGTTACCCAGGATGTATGTATGGATGAGAATAAAGGAGCTTAGTGCAAAGTCTGGAAGACCACAGACACTACAGTGACCAGCAGAGAACGAGGCTAGGGAGCAGTTAAAGACACAGAGAGAAGGTCAGGAAAGGGGGTAGGCACAGGAAAGCAAAGGGAAGGGGGAGCAGTAGTATGAAATGCTTCAGGAAAGCCAAGTAAGATAGGGCCCAAAGAGAACTCAGCAACATGGAGGTCACTGGTAAACTTGGAGGGAGCTTTGTTGGGTTGGGGCCAGACTGCAGTGGACTGAAGACTGAATGGGACGAAACTAGAGGCTGATTGTAGATACAGTAGAGAGCTTTTTCAGTAATTTTAGTTATGAAAGGGGGCTGTGGTAGTTTTAGGAGAATGGGTGCTCATTTTAATAGCTGGAAGAGACTGGTGCAATATTTAAACCCTAGTATAAACAAGCCAGAAGAGAGAAGGTATAAAAAATTGGGGACAGAGTTCCCATATATGAACATGGGACAATTTCTCAACCTCTCTAAGCCTCAATTTCCCCATCTGGAACCAGACTCAAGAATAACCCTGGTCCCTTTTGAGTGGAGGATCCTATGAAAGTATATAATGAGCACTTAGCAGTTAATAAATATTAGCTATGAATCCTAGAGCATCCATAGTACAGGTAGGGGAAGACAAAGAGCAATTCGGCCATTGGGATAGGAAGGATGGAGGAAAATATGAAAGCAAAGCAGACACGGGCTGTGACAGTGTTGTTCTCTTAGGACTTCTGTATTCTCTGTGAGGTCAGAAGCAAGGTTCTCTGCTAAGAATAAGGAGGAAGGTGGTGTGGTTAGAGGCGTAAAGAACATGGAGATTATTGGTAATAGACAAAGAAGCCAGCAGGCAAGAGAACTGATAAGAATAACAAGCAATAGGGGGTAGGTGGGCATCATTCAAGCTTAGAGATTGTCAACTTACAGAGGCACCAATCTCTGTGTGGATGTGGCTTTCTCTTGTAGCATTGAGCTGAGATACTGGATACAGGTTCAGGGCAAGGAGACAGTTTAGTGGACCCAGGTGGCTCTCTGACAAGTGAAAAAACCAAAGGACTATCTGAGCATTTAGGAAGAGGATGGCTCAAGTGTTGAGAATGAAAACTTGGCTGGAGAGAGAAGTGGGGGCAAGGCAAGGCTTACAGGTGAAAGTGAAAAATCTAAGAAGTTTCCAGGCTAAAGACATGAATTCACTTAGGTAACCATGAGTATCCACATGGAATCACTCAAGATAACAGCAGGACTGAAAAAGATGGCAACGCTTAGAAGGTAAGTAGATGACAACAGTAAGGAGAGACAGAGAGTGGGAGAGCCAGGTGCGATAAGTGAACAGATCAGAGTGCTCTGGGGGGCACAGGAAGGGTGGTCTGAGGGCAGCTGAGTCTCTGGGCTGATGAGATCCCTGGCTCTTCCTCAGTAGAAGTTTTCATTTTAGAACATCTGGGTGTGATGAAGAAAGGAAATATACTTGGACCAGTGGCGGTTGTTAACCTCAGATGTCAGAGGCCACAGCTCTGACCCCTCCTGAAGAGTGGCATCTAATGACATGGAAGGTTCTGAGTCAAGAAATCAGAGACATTCCCACTTTAATTCTTAATGAAGTATGGATGCATTTCTATGGCCTGTTACTGAAAAAGGAAAAATTATGCTTGGTTTCTACCAAAAGGATTATGTCCATGGTAACTAATGACTCCCAGTTCCTAAAAAATAAGAGTTAAAAAAAAAATAAAAGATGCTCAGTCTTAACTTTAAATCAAGTCCCAACCATTCTGAGGAGAGAGTCATAATTACAAGGTCAAGAACTATATTTTAAAATATGAGGTGATATTGGCTGTTGCTGGTACTGTATGACTTCCATTAAATATTACATATTTACTAATCATACTTTTAAAAATGCACCTCTTTCCTTAATGATAATTATTTCAAATAGCGAACCTCAATAGACTGTAAAATATAAATGTGAATGTGTTAATATCAAGGAAAGAATATCAACTCTAATTGTATTTTAATGTGGCTTTTAAATAAATGTAATTCACTATCTTATTTTACTGGAATTATCTTGGCCCCAAATGCTAATTTCCTAAATGTTACAATTAAAAGGAAAACCACGAAAGGATGTAATTTTTGCAGCTGTTTTTAGTATTTTAAAATGACATCTGGAAGTACATATACTGTGGTAGGTCCAACAAAAAAGCATAGCATACAATCTATTTTTATGAGAAACGGCTTTTTTTTTTTCTTTTTTGCATTAAGAGGCATCTAGCATTTTTAGGTATAATTGCACATCTTGCAATTTATATTCCTGTTATCATCAGCAATGAAAAAGCAAGGGGGTGGGAATTTCTCAGTTTGAACCATGACATTGAAAGTGAGACTGTGATTATGAAAAAAAGAAAGAAAAAAAGAAAAATTTTAAATGAACTGAAAGCATAAATATTCCTGCCCTTATGTTGTGCCAATGGTGATTAGTTTTGTACCTTTGATGTTGCTTCACGTTTGAAAAGGAGGAAAACAGCTACTCAAGTCCAGCCAACACTCGAGCTGGCAGCTGTGGTGGAGGTGGGCGTGGAGGGCAATGGAGGCTGAGCCCCCGACCCCAGTATGACTGGAAGGCAGTCACCTGACAGTAGAGGTGAGCTGAAGGCAAAGCAGTCTCCATACTCTCCACATGGATATTCTCCATAGTATGTGAACAGGTAAGGAGGAAATCCTTGGGCACTGGGTAAGCCAGAATTTTTTCCACATGATTTTTAGGTTCCAATCAAATATAGAGATGACCCCCTGGGTGTGCAACCTGTGAAGATGCACAGGGTCCTGCATTCACTGTCTACTGCCGCCATCTTGCAATTCTTAATATTTGAACAAGAAGCCCCAGGTTTATATTATGCACTGAACTCTGTAAATTATGTATGCGTTCTGATCAAGTATATGTCAGTTTTTAAAGAACTCCCGGCCTGTTACCTGGAATGGATGGTGGTAGTCCACAGTCCAGATTCTGGTAAGGGCCAGATGGAAAGCAGCTAGAAAAGACCAGAACTCCATGCTAGATGGTTCA
This sequence comes from Phoca vitulina, assembly GCF_004348235.1. Lineage (NCBI taxonomy): Eukaryota > Metazoa > Chordata > Mammalia > Carnivora > Phocidae > Phoca > Phoca vitulina. The sequence continues at coordinate 28,215,911 of NW_022589725.1, forward strand.
CTTCTCACTGACCCTTCACAAGGGATTAGGTTTCCACAACAGTGGGTTCTGTAATGGCTAGACCAGAATGGCTGACCTTCTTACCTGCCTACTCCCCTCAGGAACTTCCAGCCAGTTTCAAATCACCTTACAAATGAGCAAACTCCCAAGGAGACTGGGGGATCTTAACCAACTGAGCCACCCAGGTGCCCCGGAGACTGGGGGATCTTAAAGACTGAAGAGGAAGTTTGGATTTTGGTGCTGGAGTTTGTGAAGGTTTTATCCAATTATTTTCCTGACATTCAGACATTCTTTAAAGGCTGAGCAGAAACCAGAGACTACCCCAAGGTAGGCACAGGGAAACACATGAAAGGAATAACCTGGCCATTCATTCAGACCCTGTCTCTTCATGGAAAGGCTCTGAGGTCTTTCCTGTGTGCATCATTGGAAACTTTTATTAGAAACCTGAGACTAGCTGCTTTGTAGAGACAGTGGAAGACTACACCACTCCCTCCCCATTTCCGTCTCTTTCCCCCCCAGATCATTGCACAACATGGCAGGTTATCCTACAGTACAGTGACTTACATACAACTGCAATTCAAGGTGCATATATCAAAATAAGGGTCTCATGATGCAACTGAATCTAGGAGGTTGTGAAATTAAACCCCTTTTAGTTAGAAGTCTGAGTTTATAACACAAATATTCCTAGTACTCAGAGTGGTTTTCTAATGAACTTTCAAATCCCTAGTCTAGAAAGCATTCAGTAAAGACTTTCAGGAGCCAGTCTTAAGCCTTTTGTATTGCAAATGGAAAGTGCTCAAAGAAACAAAGATTGCTTTAAAAAAAAATAGTAAAATTTGATACTATAAGCATTTTAAGTCAGTTTTCTCCCCAACGTATTTCTCTTAACAGTGGTAGAACTTGCTCCAATAAAGGCAGCCAGGACCCCATTGTTAAACCCAGGAGACCTACCTGATAGAGCTGCAAGATCACATGAAGTTACGGCTACATGGGGACTCAAGAGATCATGCATTCAACTTGGCACACACCCCTATACCTTGCTCCCCCTTACTATTTTACAGGCCAGGAGACTGAGGTCCCGAGAATATTAGAGAGAGGTCCAAGGTGACTGACTTCTTTAGAGGAGCCAGGAGTAAAGCTTGCCTCTTCCTACTCCTCCTCTGTTCTTTTTTTTTTTGTAAAGATTGTATTTATTTATTAGAGAGAAGAAGAGCACAAGCACGGGGAGAGGCAGAGGGAGACAACAGAAAAAGCAGACTTCCCCGCTAAGCAGGGAGCCCAATGCGGGACTCGATCCCAGGACCTGAGTCGAAGGCAGCTGCTTAACCAACTGAGTCACCCAGGCATCCCTCCTCCTCCATTCTTACTTCAACTCTGGAATTCCACTTCACCGCCTCAGCTGAACCATGGTAACTTTTGCCCCAGAAACAGCCTTCTGGAAGTTAGCAATGATTTATTATTCCAAGATGTACCTCTCTCTGTTGGACAAACCAGAATAGCGTACTGCAGGTGATTACCCTGCCACTCCATTCAGCCGCGCATGCCACATAGCCAATAAACCTGTCTCAACACCTACTATGTACAAGGGCAATACAGAATAGATCAAGTGCCTTTGTCTCTTAAGAGCAGATTATAAGTGAAATAAAATATGCATGCATATCAATCACATAGAACATGATGAACCCGAGAAAGTTCCATTTTTAACAGGAGATGGGGTGGAGGGAGAGCATTTATAGCTGCAGGGATGAGAGGACGCCTCACGGAGGAACTGCTGTCGAGCTGGGCCTTGACAGATGGACAGAATAACAATGGGCACAGTGTGGTGAGTGGGTAAAAAACTAGTGGAAGAAAAACAGGAGCAGGAAGACAAAAGATACAAGCAAAGGAAGCAGTAAAGAGAACGTCTGGCTATTGCTCAGAACAAATAAAGGGAAGCGGTGAGAAATAAAACCCAAAGGTAGACCATGGGCAGAATGTCAAAGGCTAAGCTGACACTCTTGGGAGCACCTTCGTGGGCAACCTCTCCTCCCACCAACCTGTGCAGGCCTCTACCCAAGGCACTGAGTACAAAGTATAGGAATTCATTTGTTCAATGTGGCATCCATGTGCCATCACTGTGGATTCAGCAAAAGGAACCAAGTCCCTGCTATTATAAACCCTCCATTCTAGTGAGGAGGACAGCTAACTAACAATGAGTATGGTATGTGATTAGTGCTATGAAAACAATGAAGCCAGGAGAGAGGATAGAGAGAGAAGGGGACATTTAGGAGAGAGCTAAAAGGAGGGAGTGACCATGAGGATGCATCTCGTGCCAACACGAGGGAGAAGCCAGACCAACGACCAGGAGACAAAGTGTGTGGCATGCTGGGAGCACAGCAAGACCAGCACGGTGAGAGCAGATGGAACCAGGAGATGGTGATGGTATGAGAGCAATTATGGCCCAAGAAGCAGCTAGGGCCCAAACCACTCAGGGCCCTACAGGTCACAGAGGGCAGACAGAGCCCTGCCCACCAGGGCTCCTAGAGGACAGAGACCTGCCTTAATTGACGGTGTATCCTGAGGGCCTTCTGCAAGGCACATAGTAGGTTTTCAACCATGACTGTATGAAGAGTGCTTTAAAGTCAGTGACATGAGGTTCAGAGCCAGACCCCAATTACACAGTCACAGAATACCTGGGCGAGGAAGAGATGCTGTCAGCCAATGTAGAGCTCACTTTCCTTAAGAAAGAACAACTTTTGGTGCTTTCCACCTTTCTCAAGATGAAAGTTACTTAACTGCAGCAAATCAAGAAAATACAAGTAAGTAAAACACTTACCAATACAATCACCATGATTGTTCTGTCCTGGTATACAGCCTTTAGCCTTCCGAGCCACACACAGATACACACAGATGAGAGCCAACACGGCTTTTCCTCTTAATGAATATCAAATATTTTTGACAAGTCCCCCCAGATCATTAACTATTACTGTCTAATGTAGTTTAATATCATGCAATTCTAGAATACAATTACGCCATGATTAATGTAAGCAATCACATGTTGTTGGAAAGGTCCATGGTGGCTGACATATAAAACAGTTGGGTGGGATCTACAGTGGGCAGGCCAAGAAGTTAGTTTAAGAAAAGCTGTGCCTGTTTGTGAGCAGAGAGAAAAGAGAGAGCACACAGGGAAGTCTGCCGATGTGAAAAAGACTTAAAATGCACCACAGCTCCTCTCCCTTCACCGAAGTGAAGAGCTTCAGCGTTACAAATCTGCTTTACACATTTGTACTCCTTTGATATCGCCCATTGAAAGACAAAATGCTAACACACCTAACCAGCAATGCTTGCAGTGCGTGCCTCTGTCTCGGGCTGGGGGTGAGCACAGGTCCGGGGAGCACCTGTTACACCTCCCGCCGCCTGTATGCCCACTCCCAGCTGTCCACTCTCATGGCTTTTATAGTCTAGGCCCTCAAACATTCCCTTCCGTATTTCTCTGACATCTCTTCATTCCTCCCCTTGTTGCTTTAATGTAAGCAGCATCTGCTATCAAATAAAGAGTTCAAGGGGGTGTGGGTTTAGCTGACAAAAAAAAGTGGCAAAGGTTTATATAAGTGGATTAACTGCAGTGTAATCAATACTTTGTGTGTGTGTGGGGGGGAGGTAGAAATATTTCCAAAAGTCCTTTATGATTAAGCAGGAGTTACACTTATGATATAAATAGAATGAAGACCTGAGGCACCCGGTGGCTTAGTCGGTTAAGCGTCTGCCTTCAGCTCAGGTCATGATCCCAGGGTCCCGGAATCGAGCCCCACATCGGGCTCCTTGCTCGGCGGGAGTCTACTTCTCCCTCTCCTCCCTGCTCGTGCTCTCTCTCTCGCTATCTCTGTCTCTCTCAAATAAATAAAAAAAAAAATCTTAAAACATTAAAAAAAAAATGGAATGAGGACTTGTCTTCAGTGGCATGGGGAAAAGTTCACAATAAAATGTTAAATGAAAAAGCTGAATATAGAACTGTATATCTAGTGTGATCTCAATTTTGTTTTTGTTTTTAAGTAGCCTCCATGCCCAGCATAGAGCCCAACACGGGGCTTGAACTCATGACCCTGAGATCACAACCTGAGCTGAAATCAAGAGTCAGACGCTTAACCGACTGAGTCACCCAGGCACCCCAAATTTGTTTTTTTTAAGTAATCTTTATAATGCATAATTACAATATCTAATGTACAATTAAACATATATATTGTAAATATAAGTAAATATTACAAATGTAAACCAATCATTTTTTGGTGGGCGGACTGTGAATGCTTATGATTACTTTATTCATTTCTGAATGTTTTACTTTTTTGTAATAAGCATTTCGATTTATAATGAGACAAACTACCTGTTTCAAAATTTTTTCTTAATCTACTGTGATTATAGCAATCATTTTACTTCCTTTTTGCTTCTATGAATCTCTGGTTCATTTCATTTTATCCAACAACGATGACAACCGAAGTAGATCATCAGATATGGGGGTTGCGAACGGAAACTAAACATCTAATGTCACTGATGGGGGCACAGCTACTCAAGGTCAGAATTACGGTCTGTGATAGAAGAAGGGGATGGAATTGCTTCGTCAGGGCAAAACAATTCGCTCACAATCGTTCAAATCAACAATGATTTCTCAAACACCTACTGAGGAGCAGTGACATAGTATCGAGAAAATCAGACCCCTTCACTTACCACTAAATATACAGACCAAGAGACACAGTTATCAACTACCAAGGGCTATAAGGAAAAGACAGAGGATGCTGAGGGAACAGTCAAGATGAAATTCGGACGGAGGTCGGTAGGGCCTCTGTGAGGAAGCAACATTTAAACTGGGATCTCAGAGACTATGCAGACTGTGGCCACGTGAGGAGCTGGTGGACACACAGAAGAGTGTTCCAGGAGAAGGAAACAGCACAGGCAAAGACCCAGAAGAACAGATATGCACAACTGGAACACTTGACTAAACCAGCAATGAGCTAACAAATTACAGAGAGCTCCACTGATATGAGGAATCTGCAAAACAAGATAGAGGATCATAGGGGAAGGGAGGGAAAAATGAAACAAGACGAAACCAGAGAGGGAGAGAAACCATAAGAGACTCTTAGTCTCAGGAAACAAACTGAGGGTTGCTGGAGTGGTGGGGGGTGGGAGGGATGGGGTGGCTGGGTGGTGGACACTGGGGAGGGTATGTGCTATGGTGAGCGCTGTGAATTGTGTAAGACTGATGAATCACAGACCTGTACCCCTGAAACAAATAATACATTATATGTTATTAAAAAAAAAATTACAGAGAGCTTATGGTGCGTATTCAAGTTAATACAATGTTACATCAAAGGAAAACCATGCTGCCATTAGGCACTAAGAGGGAATCTGCTATCTTGCATCCTTGCCCATAACTACCATTCATCATTTCACTAGGAAAAGCCTCATCTCCTCAGGTGACCTTTACAATTCAGCTTTTGACTGTGCAATTATAAAATGAAGGAAGCAGAAATGCAACCCACTACTCAGACAATACAAATCTAAAGTAACTGAATAAAGACAGATTGTTCTTTGAATTCTATAGCTCATCTTTCCGCCTACTTTGAAAACAGAAAACACAGGAAAGCTCATCGCCTTAAGTGGCTCACAGTAGAATACCATTCAAGGACAAAAAAGAAAACAAAAAAAAAGTCAGTAATTAACACTAATCTCCATTAATGGAGGGAAGAAGCCCACTTCTTTCAGTTGCTTTCATCACATGTTCCCCAAGACTGTATCTTAACAAGCTATTTAAGGCACTCTATAGCAACTGTAAAGTTAGTAAATGATCCATAAAAAAGCAAGACAATGGAGACCAAAAACTGGAGAAGAAATCAGCCTTACAGCAAAGCAAACTTTTGAAAAATGGCAAAGCCCGATAAAATAAACCAGCAGAGACAAACACAGTAAATAACCATCAACGAAAACTCAGGCTAACTACCAAATCACCAGCAACATAAATATTGCCAACTACATGTATAAAACTTCCACACTCAAGGTCAGCAAGGGAAAAACAGATAAGAGACCGATAAAGTCCCAGGAAGTCAAGAGAAGAGAGAAGGCAGAGTTAGCAGGGCACTGCCTTCATAGGCAATGTGACCTTTTCTCCCAGGAGATGCCCTGGAGACCATGGCCTCACCTGAAGGTACAAATCCCATCAAGAGTATCTCTAGCCACGACCAGATTCTGGTTCTGAAGCCCCTTGCACATTTGTACAAATTAAGTGGAAGGAAATGAATTCACTTCATTCACATTTATTAGATGTCTGTTAAGTTCCAGGTGCTATGCTGGGCATTCAGTGAACAACAAATTAGATTCTGTGCCCGTTTTCTGGAAGCTTACAGTCGTCCACAGTGAGGTGAAGGCTCAACACAACACAGGACCTGACCCTGTGACTGATGTCTCCTTGCTTTCTCCCTAATGTGAGATATTTATCCTTTCCATTGAAGGCAGGAAATGGGGAAGAACATAAGGAAAAAACAGTGAAGGGGTGGGAGACAGGAAGGAAAATGAAACTATAGTTGACCCTTGACAATGCAGGGATTGGAGCACCAACCATTCACACAGCTGAAAATGTATAACTTATCACTCCCCCAAATCTTAACTAATAGCCTACTACTGACCCAAAGCCTTACTGAGAACAAAATTAACATATTATTGACTGTTATATGTATTATATGTAGTACTCTTACAATAAACAAGTGAGAGAAAATATTAAGAACATAAGGAGAGAGAAATACATTCACAGTAGTGTACTGTATTTATCAAAAAAATCTACATATAAATGGACGTGTGCAGCTCAAAGAACAACCCGTGTTGTTCAAGGATCAACTGTACTTACTTTCCATGTAATTCAGCCAGTGAGAAGTCCTCACTGCCATCTTGGTGCCTCTGGTTCTTTTGATCCAAATCCCAGAACTCTTCACTCACAACCTAGTTCCTTCCAGCTTTACATTCTGAGATGCCACCCCTACTCTTCACCTGAAGACCAGGAAGGCTGAAGCTAAGTGCAAGCAGCATTCTAGTAGAGCATGTAGCTCAGCACAGGACAGACTAGGTCCTTGATGAATCCTTGGTGATGATTAGGATGCCCAGGACATGCTTCCAGAGAGAGCCACCATTAACAGGATTCTCCAGAATCCAATTCCTGTGAATATAGCCTAGAGCTACATCCAGGAGGGTGTACTCCCGTTGGTAGAGTCTACACTTCAAGAGGATCCCTCTCCAGTTTGCATGCAATTGGAAACTCTCACACAGTACTGGTAGAAAATGGTGGTGATGTGTGCAACCATTCTATAGAACAATTTGTGAACATGTATCAAAAGCCTTAAAACAATTTACATTTCTGGACTAGTAATTCTTTTTTTTTTTTTTTAAAGATTTTATTTATTTCACAGAGAGAGACACAGCGAGAGAGGGAACACAAGCAGGGGGAGAGGGAGAGGGAGAAGCAGGCATCCCATGGAGCAGGGAGCCCGATGCGGGGCTGAATCCCAGAACCCGGGATCATGACCTGAGCCGAAGGCAGACACTTAACGACTGAGCCACCCAGGTGCCCCTTGACTAGTAATTCTATCTCTACTTTTTTCCCCCTGAGGAAGTAATCATGGATAAACACAAAGATTTAGCTACAAATATGTTCATCCCAATTGCTTGTGATGGCTTAAAACTAGACAATGAAACGCCTACCGGAGAAGATAAGTAAGTTATGGAATACCCACAGAATGCCGTATCACAGGGACATTAAAATAATGTAGGGAAATATTTAGGAAAGGAAAAAATAAGTGCAAAAAACTCTTACAAGTCCAGTACGAAGCTGTCTTGGTAAAAGAACACATATAAATAAGTACGTGTGTGTGTGTGTGTGTGTGTGTGTGTGTGTGTATAAGCGAGTATATATATGTGTGCCCACACACAGAGAAAGAAAGAGAGAGATGGCTACATAATAGAACAGACAGAGGTACAGACCGGAATATACAGCAACATGTGGATTATGTGTAGTAAGTTCTTTTTTGCTTGTTTGTAATTTCTAAATTTTCCAAACTGAACATATTAAAATAAAAAGTTAGGTTAAAAATAATTATCCCTCGTCCATCTTCATCCCTTGTTTGTTGACAACTGCACACCATCCTCACTTAGGAGGCTTTCATAGCTACTAACGTCTGGGGTGCCCCTGATGCCAGCCAATTCCCAGCTCAGAATGCCACACTCCATCAAGCTCCTTGGATGGCTTACCAAATACATGTCTGATTTTTGACTTTGATATTTTTGGGCCCAAATGGATTTGAAACCCAGATGTTTCTCCTCTTCAGAATTTAATTATTCAAATATATCCATTTAAATCAACCCACCACTGGCTAGTGCTTAAAGGATGCTAATGCACAAGTGAAAATTTCTTCCTTTATTTTCAAGACTGAAATGAATTTGGAATGTATATAATTTTGCTTAGGGCACTTTCAAGAAGCTGTGAAAGCTTCCACATCCCGCCAAATTAGCTGTCTGTTTGCAGTCTCAGAGCAAGACAGAGGATGCTTAAGCAGTGGGCTTGGTTTCTTCATAAAGACTGTGCCGGTTGAGGAGGAATGTTTCCCCTGCAGCGAAATTATTTCCTGGCAAAGACCCTGGCTGGGCACTACTCCAAAGTGGAACTAACTCCCAAAGGAAGTCACCAGGCTGCTTTGCCTCATCCAAAATTTCTTTGGCACCAAGTACCACGCGTGTGTGTATACAAATCCTGGTTTCCAGGGAGCTTGAGACGTAGGCCAGCAGTAAGTTCCAAAACTCTGTTAGAAATGATACACCCAACTTTATGTGCCCACTTTGATTGATAAAATGTTCTTGGGAAGCAAGGACTTCAGTCGTATAAAGTCCAAATCTTACTATGATTTAGAGCACGGGGTTTTTTAGACAGGGGCTATGTGGAGAATCAGTACATTACCTATTGAATAAAGAAAAAAGAACTAGTTGCTTTCAAGATAAGTTGGTTCTTACTGCATACAATAATTTGCAAACCAGACATACTTCTTTCAGAGAACGTTGCTCTAAGAGGAACTGAGTACTAAGGAGCAATTTTTAGTCTACTGCAAAAAAACAAAAACAAAAAATCAGGTCTATATGATGCCAAAGAAACCAAGAGATAAGTTCACTTTTACCAGTTAAGAAAGCCACAAAAAAGTACACCTTTATGAGCGAAAAATGCAAAAAGATAGGGGCCAGTTAAAAAGTGCAGATACTACAAAGTGTATGGGACCCATTTGAAGCATGGGGCACCTGAAGACCTATGAGCAGGCATATCCTCTGCCCTGGGAGCACATCCATTGGCCAAAACGTACACCTCAATGAACATTTGTTAAGTGCCTACTAAGTGGGAGCTTCTGGAGATTAAAAGATGAGTAAGGAATGGTCCCTGCCCACAAGAAGCCTCCTGGGAAAGCAGACATAAACATCAGTTAAATGAATCTGAAAAGACTGTATGACCAAAGTACGCATAAAATGCCTGTAAGAGAATAAAGACGAAGCATTTAGCTCAAATCAGAGATGCAGAGACTGCTTCTTGAGGAGATCAGTACTGATACTCAGGCTTGAAAGACGAAGAGGACTGGCCAACAGAAGGAGTGGGAAGGTTTTATTAATGGCTTTATGAACAGATTTTACACAGAGGCTTGACCTGGAGAGAACTGTGAAAGATCTGTTTTGTCCATTTAAACCAAAGCACAGAGTTCAAGGGGGAAAGTGACAGAAGACAATGTTGGAGAACAAAATCATGGATGGTTGTGTTGGAGCTTAGAAGTCATCACATGGGCACTGAGAGGCCAAGACAAACGCTGGGAGGAAGAGATGTCTTAGAGAAAGATGAGGTCACTGCAAAGGGCTAAGGAGGGGTGACTTAAGGTTGGGACACGTTTCCAGGGGCAGGGCAATGAGTCTGTCCTGTGCACTGCATAAAGGAAGTCAGAAATCACCGTCAGGGCCGTGACAGTCACCCTGATGACCCTCCAACATATACCACTCCTCAGGTATTGACCACATTGGCCATTTAATTATTTTTTTAAACTGAGATACATTTGACATATAACATATTAGCTTCAGGTAAACACGTGATTCTACATTTGTAGACACTATGAAATGATCCCCACAATTAAGTCTAGTTACTATCCACCACCATAGTTAGTTACAAAAAAATTTCTTCTTGTGATGAGATCTTTTAATATTTACTCTCTTAGAAACTTTCAAATATGCCATACAATAATATTAACTACAGTCACTGTGCTCTATGTTACTACGTATTACATTATTTATTTTATCACTGGGAGTTTGTACCTTTTGGCCACCTTCACCCGCTTCACCCTCCTCCCCGCTGGCAACCACCAGTCTGTTCTCTGTATCTATGAGCTTGGTTGTTTTGTTTTGTTTTGGTTGATTCATTACATTAGATTCGATGTACAAGTGAAATCATAGGTATTTGTCGTTCTCTTCCTGACTGATTTCACTTAGCATACATAATGCCCTCAAGGTCCATCTGTATTGTCACAAAGGCAGAATTTCCTTCTTTTTTTTATGGCTGAGTAGTATTTCTGGATTGCTGATGAGATAGGGGACACGAAACTCTGCACTAATCACTGGGCTTGGACACCTGCTGATCAGAGAATTCTATGAATAGGACTCCCTGCAATGAGATGCAGCACCTTGGGGGGACAGGTCTGGGCTGCACTGCACAGCTTTCCCTAATTTAAAGGCACCACAGTAATACCAGTTTGGCATGTGCAAAGACAATGCTCCTGGTATCCTGATTTCTGATAGGCTTTTTACAAAGGTCTTCCCTGTGCAATGAATCATGCTCCAAGGTGACTGAGCCCCTATCTGTCTTACTTACTGGAGCCCCAAAACAGGGCTGGACAAATAATGGGCCCTCAAACAGTAGCTAAATGGATGAGGAAAAAGTGGTAGAACTTATGAATATCGATTTCATTCAACAGGGGACACCGCCTTCACCCTGGGGCTTTGACAGGCCACACAGATTCCAGCTTTGCCCAGGGGGTACATGGTGGCTGACAGAGTACTCAAATGCACAGTCACTTCTAAGAGAGAGTTCAAGGCCTGGGGCTCAGTGTTTCAAGATTGTGCTCATTATTCTCCCTGCCTCTTGACAACCTGCTCTTCCTTCCCCTGCCATTTGTACTTCTGCTGGATAGCACGCAACCCCCAACCAATTATCTAAGCCAGAAAACAGAAGGCAGTATCTTTACTTCCCACGTCCAATTTATCTAGGCTTCATGACTTCCTGCCCCAAATGGCTCTGGAGCCCATCCCTTCTTCTAGGGTCCTTTGACCGCTGTCTCAGTTCAAGCCCTCACCTCCACGTAACTTCCCGTAGCTTCCCTGGTGCCCCTGTTACTCAGCTGCCAGAGTGCCCCTCCCAATGTAAAGATGATCACATCTCTCCTCGGCTAGAAAAACTACTTGGATTCCTACCATCAATCAAGTTTTGAGACACCCAGTCTTAATGAGCTGATTAAACTGAACTTGGCAGTGCCTGACAGAGGTCATCAGGAAATCAATCCATGTTGGATTTATGTTCATCATTTATTTACTATACTTTTTGGTGGAGGTAAACTGAATTTTGAGATCTTCTTTATTTCCAGACATTACTTTCCAGATTGGACATTCTTGAGAAAATGGAAGGAAAAAAAGAATGAAAAAAAACACAATGAGATACCACCCCTCATACCCATAACGATGGCCATTATTTAAAAAAAAAACAAAAAAACAGAAAACAAGTGTTGGGTATGATGTGGAGAAATTGGAACCCTTGGGCACTGTTGGTGGGAATGTAAAATGGTATAGGTGCTATGGAAAACAGGATGGCAGTTTCTCAAAAAGTAAAAACAGAATGACCGTATGATCCAACAATTCCACTTCTGGGTATATTCCCAAAAGAACTGAAAGCAGGAACTCAAACACAGATATTTGTACACCCATGTTCATATCAGCATTATTCACAAGACCTAAAAGGTAGAAGCAACCCAAGCATCCCTCAACAGATGAATGGATAACTAAGATGTGGTGTATACATACAATGGAATGTGATTCAGCCTTAAAAAGGAAGGAGAAAGTTCTGACACATGCTACAACGGGGATGAACTTTGAAGACATTATGCTAAGTGAAATAAGCCAGTCACAAAAAGACAAATACTGCAGGAGTCTACTTATGTAAGGTACCTAAGGTACTCAGATTTCTGAGACAGAAACTAAAATGGTGATTCCCTGGGCTTGGGAGACGAAGGGAAGGGGAGTTTAATGGGCTTAATGGGCACCGAGTTTCCATTTTTATAAAGTGAAGAGTTCTAGTGATTAGCTGCACAATAACATGAAGGCACTTAACACTACTGGACTGTACACTTAAAAATGGTTAAGGCAGTAAATTTTATGTTAAGTGTATGTTATCACAATGTAAAATAGAGTGAGGAAATAAGCTACCAAATGCTTATGAGTATATAGAAAATAATTCTCTGTCGTACCTGGGGCCATATATTTTAATCATGGTCATAAATTCTGGACATGCTGATCAGAATTTATAAAAACATGACACATACACAGGTACCATAGTTGTGCCTACAGACCCTGACCCGCCATCTCTCTCCTACTTCTAATCCTACCTCCCCAAGAAACAGCTGTCTGCTCATCTACTCTTGGCTATTTTTTTTTTTTCAGTGTGCTCCCTAGCCAGGCCTTAACCTGTGGACTCTTAATGTCCCTTTTATGCTCAGCAGGACTCTCTCCTCCCAGCACTCCTCTGGTCTGCTCACAAAATTTCCCTCTCCCAGAATCTCTTCCCTCCTGTCTGCCTCTCCTACTTGCAAACATCTCAGGGCCCAGCACAGAATCCAGTTCATTTATAAATCTTGGAGAGAATTCTCCAGAAGAACTGAGGGGAGTGATTTGGGATTCCTAAGGGCTGAGGGCCTAGGACCAAATCTTCAGGTAATATTCTTCCCCACTTTGTCCTCCCAGCTGAGGGAATACTACAGACTTCCAACAGCATCATGTCCTCAACTACAGAGAAGAAAGCAGTAGACTAGGGGCTTCAGACTGATTTTCACTTAGGACTCCTTATAACCCCCACTAGTCCCTTCCCATACTACCCTTCTCCTGAGATGGGCTCTGGCCATTCATTCCAGGCTCGGTGTGGCTATGGCACTGAGAGTAAGCTGAACAAGGTGGAAACCGGGGGAAATGTCATGATAGGGACATTTGGGTCGAGGACAAAAGGGTTCCTGTGAACCAGGCTTAGGATCAGATTCCACAATGCTGGCTGGAGGCAATCTCCATGTCAAGAAAGATTCCTTCTGGAAGTCTCTGGTTTTCTAAGTTACCCAACACATTAGAAGGCATGGCTACATGAAGAGGATCCCTTCCTAGACCTCCCAGGGGTGGGCTGTTTACACCACCACTCTCCGCCCTGAATCATGTACTGCCTGGCCTTCACTCAGAATGGGTTCACGGGCATGTGCCCGTTCTCCCGGGAAAAGAGAACATACATCTGACACTTACAGGTTCTCCACACAGAAGACTCTCAATAAATATGTGCTGATCTGTGGAAGCATCTCAGTGCTACTTTTCCATCTTGAGAAACTAACATGTTCTTGTGTCCAAGCAGCTTATTACTAGATTTAAGTAACTATCTAGCCAGGGTCCAAGTAACAAACATACTTCTTTCAATGGTCTTCCAGTTTATTGCGTGGTAGTTAATTTAGGCTGAGAGTATTTATACCTGTAACATCAAAAAAGGTATAAACAACATGGCGATACTTTAATTCTGCTTCATTTTGCCAAGTTGCTGGAGCAGACACCTCGTGACACCCATAAATCAGAGTAGGAAATTTTTCTCCAATTATGTTTTAATTCATGGGCAATCATTCTCTACAGCAGGTGGCAAGTTGAGGGGGGCTAGACGTCAGGGAGCATGAAGTCAGGCTGGTGAAGTATTGAGTAATTTGAATTTGAATTTTTACAAATGAGTACTGCAGGGGTAGCAGAGACAAAATGTGCCTGTGAACTGAAGCCAGGTGAACAGGATGTATGATGGCAGTATCAAATGCATCTAGAACCATCTCCTCAGCCAACGGCAATGCAATCTAACACAGATGCTTGAATTTCTCTCTTGAATTCTCTGATTGCCTTGGTCTAATTAATTTCATCATGAGACCGTCTTCTCATTTTTTGCTTGAGGATCCTGAAGATGACCTTGAGATTATTCAAATAACTGCAGTGTCATTTAGGAATTGACCCATGTGACAAAAACATATTCTTTTGCAGAATATGCCATTTTCCACTATTTGGAACATCCATGCCCAGAGAAATTAGTGAAAAACTTTTCCCAGAAGGATCTACGTATCCTACTGAAATTTCACTCTTAATCCGTTTGCTAAACACTTACTAAGCATGTTATGTGAATGACATTTTAAAATACAGAAATTAATATGACAAGCCTCTGACCTCAAAAAACTTCCAATCAAATAGGAAAGACACTAACACAAGCCAAACTCTTGTGCAAACCCTGGCCTACACCGGCCCTCCCTGCCTCCCCATCTCAGGAATGGACACACCATCTGCCCAGCTATTTACAACTGAAACCTGGGCATGACTCTTGATTCCACCACGCTCCATCTCTATGGCTACCACCCAGATCCAAGCCACTCTCCTCTCGCCGCCTTTTTGTGGCTCCAGTGCCTTAAATTAAATGTCCCCTCCTCAAGAAGCCCTCCCTGATCGCTCCATCAAATACTGCTCAAGACATTTCCTTTCATTTTCCCTTTCTACACTTATTTGTAAATTACCTGTGACTGCCTCTCTTTTCTGGCCAGCTGTAAACTGACCCTATGGGGGCTGTTGGCAACTGTGCCCCTGGGCTAGAACCCTGCCCCGCCCCCTACAGGAGGCACGCAGAAAAGACATGTTGATTGATGAGTGTCCAGTGTCCAAACAGACAAAGAAGACCAAAACCAGGATGGCAGAAATGGAGGAATGTACAGTGAGGAGGGAACACTTCCTTTTGACTGGGAGAACAGCTTCTAGAGGAGCGATCCTCGGTACTGTGCTTTAGAGGACAAGTTTGTGCATCTCAAAACACATGCCAGGCTCCGCAACTAGCAAAAGACAAGCCCCAAAGGCATGGTTAGTCCAGGTAAGTCTGAACAACAGAAAGGATCCCTGAAATGGCTGGAACCCAGAACACAAGCACGGATGTACTGAGAGGAGAGCACACAGAGGGGAGTGCCTGAGTGACACAGTAAGGGGTTGGAATTTTATTTTTTTAGACCATGGAAAGTCACTGAAAAGTTTTGAGGATGAAAAATTAATATATTCTAAATTACATTTTATAAACACTGAGAAAAACTGTTGTAACTTAAAAACCAGCCAACCACCCAAAATGGCATCACTTTTAAGAGAATTACATACACATCCACCTATATTTGGAGGAGGAGAAAAAAAAAAAGGTTTGGATCGCATCTGTAAATGCCAAAGGAGAGAGGGGCTCACAGTTGGTGACCCTGTGTCTCCAAGAGGATGAGCTGACTACAGATCAGGTTTCGGTTTACAAAGGCACTGAAAAGCCATGTTAACATTTCCAAATGGTTTCAAAGTAAAAGGCATGAGGATGGAGGATAATGAAGCTGGTAGCTGGATTCCAGGACTGGAGCCGGGTCCTGGGCTGGGAGATGATTCCAAGCGAGCACGTTACACATTCCAGAACAGTTTAGTCAAACAATATTGAACAGATGGGATCGTAATCCTTACACAGACATTAACACTAAAGACCTGCATATGATATTAAACAAAGTGAGTATATGAATGACTCCATCTCAGCCACAATAAAAGGCTGAAACTACTGCAAGGGATCAAAGACCTCCAACAAAATGTGCCTTCCAAAGCATCGATAACCCAGGTGCTTGGAGGGCTTTACCAATACAGCTTATTCAAGACCGATTTATCTGATGAGCACAACTCTCCTCAACAGCGCTGTAGTAAGATGGGGGAGCTGACCAGTATGGGCAAAGGCAGTTAACTGGGGCTTGTGCTTGCACGAGTTCTGGAGGGAAGGAGAGGCCCAGGAGCCTGCAGCCACAATATTGTACTAACTGGTGGTTGGCTTTTTTTCCCCTTTGGGTTTTTTGTTTGTCTGTTTGTTTTGGCTCAAGCGAGGTGTCAAATCTGGGCTTCAGCTTGCCTATAAAATGAGGAATCCAGAACCATGATCAAAGGTCCCTCCCAGTTGTAAATGCCTGTGACAATGAAGAAATTCCTTGCAGGCACACCTGCTTTCCACAAACCAGGGAAGGGACCTGAGCGAAGGACGGATGCCTCCCAGCTCATCCAGGCTCAGTGTCTGTGAGAAGTGCTGAGGTGGGGGTAGGGGGGTGCTCAGGCAAGGAACTGGCCCAGGTCTGAACACGCCCCCAGCTGGAGAAAAGGCAGGTAGTGACATGGTCACTGCATGGGCCGGGCATCAGTAGGTGTGGACTCCTACCACAGCTCTATGAGACCATGGGCTGGCAAGCCGGGATAAACTCTCCACATGTCAAACGGGGATGGAGTCACAGTGAGGATTATGAGACAACAGATGTAAGATGCTGAGTGCAGTGCCGGACATACGGCCACTCCTCGGTCCATGACAGTCCTAGAAGACATCGGTGTCAGTTTTATCTCACTTAGCTGTTGCATTTACCCCCGCTGCTTTCTAGGACATTCTCTCTGTCGGAAAGATAAAATTATGGAGCCTCATGAAAGTCCTTTCTTCTGGTTCCCTGTTCTTAGGCATTTTCACCATCACCACGTCAGCCACGCTGACTGCCCAAGGTCACCCAGCCGCGAAGTCCATCTAAAACACTATCATTTATGTCCTCAGGGTCCCCCCAGCACCTGGAAGTGGTGAACGTAACTTCCCGCGCTCCTGGATGCCTAAGAATCAAAGTTCTCTGTTATTACAGTAAGTTCATAAAATGAGTTGAAAGTGCCTAAGACCAGGGGATCATGCACTGAGTAACCAAAGAGCCAATTCTAAAATATTAGACAATTACAAAAATGATAACAAAGCCTGTAACAGTCTTCACTAACGCTTCTTATGCTGTGAAGCAAAAAAATCCGAATACACAATCTCATTTATGTCGTGATTACAACGAAGTACAATTATGTACATACAGAGCAAGCACTGGCAAGCGACTTGGAAAATGACGGGGCTGACTTGCTACGGAGGCGCGAGGCGCGACTGCGGAAGTTTCATTTTTATCGAGTGACTTGAACGGGGTTGGCACAATAAACACAACAGTGACAGTCACAGGGAAGGAGGCGCTGACGTTCACTTACCCTGGGTTATATAACATGACCGCGGACAGGTTCTCACAAGACTTGGAGAGGTCAGTCATGGACAAGCTGAAGGAGGACAGAAGGCCACTCTAAGAGCAGACACAGGGCAGAGCGGTTACCTTAGTGGGGAAGAGAGGGCCAGTGCCCTGGACTCACTGCTTCCACCTTGTGAGAAGCAATGAGGCGCATACACCCATTAGCACGCACCACAACTGGTCTATGGGGGGGGGGGGAAATCAGGGAGAGCCGGGCGATGGATGCCTCTCAAACCCAAGCCTCAGCTAGGCACAGTGGGGTGCTAGGGCCCCAACATGTCCAGACCGGGAAAGCTAGCAGAGAACTGCGCCACCGTGGGGAACTCCGTGACCATGCTGCGCAAAAGTGGAGGGAAGGGTCACCCTCCATTGCTGGCAGGAGCCATGTCCCGTTCTCAGCAGCACTCACTACCAGTACTGAGGGACCAAGGTGAGGAGGGAGAGGGGAAGGGAGATCCAAAAAGGAAGTGCTTAACCTGTTTGCTTCCATGGAAAGCTACTGGCAAATATATCTTCCTCCCTCTCTCCCTCTGCAACTGTGAACCAAAGGGACCCTCCAGGGAGACCCTGGGCTGCAGCAGATAAGAGGCTTCACTGGCAGCCCCAGAGAAGGCTGGGATTTGCAGCTTTGTTGTTATTTCCCATTGAAGGCTCGGGCACCCCTGAGCAGCCCTCACGGAAAGAGGCTGACTTGCAGGGGGCTATGTGACTCAGGGGTGAAGGGCAAACACTAAGGTCAGCAGGTCAGGGCTGCAGCACAGGCTGCCACTTGCTGGTTAGGGACCAAGTTAGTCTCAGTTTCTCTTCTTGGTCATCTGTGACATGGGGGTAGGAACAGCTGCTGGGCAGATAAAGCAGTAAAATATGTGTACAAGTTTTATACAATGCCCGGCTCACAGAAATGTTAGCTGTAGTCTTTACCTTCCTCAGTCTAAGGACAGTACAGTGTCCCTAGACAGATTTCTCTCTCATCTCTTCCTCTCTCTCTCTCTCTCTCTCAGGTCCTCTACCCAACTCCCCCACTCAGCATTTAAAGTGCCCTCTGGATGTCCCTATCCAACCAACTGTCCTAAACTCACCCCCTCTCTGCTTCACACCCCAACCAAAAGTCCAACTCTCTGTGGCTGAAAATAAGAAGTGAGCAAACTTTTGAATGAAACTGATTCTGATATTGGGTTAACTCCTAAAACAGATCCTCACAAGTAGAAGTCACCCTCCACTTAATGCAAAATAATGCCCAACTCCTTTGGGGGGTGGAGGGGTAAAGAGAAGGGTCTAGAAGGAGCCATTTCTCCTTCTGCTCTGGAATTCACCAGCTTGCCCTCCTACTTGATCAGCCAATCATCCACTGAGCAACAACTCCCTAGAATTAGTGCAGGCTACAGAATGACTTTTCTGGTTCCATACTCCAGAAAATCAAAATCAAGCCCCAGCCCCACCAGGATCAGAGTTGGCTCCTGGAGATTTTATGCTGCTCACCTTCCTCTTCTCCCTGAGCTTGGCAGCCTCCTTAGGATGGTTAAAGCGAAACATATTGGTTCTACCCAAGAGTATCACAGCACCTAAGAACATACAAAAACACAAGTAAGCAACTTGGTTGGTTGACAACATGATATTGTGGAATTTTACAGTTGAAATGTAATTTCCAGTGCACTATAAAACAGTAATAATAAGGGAAAGCCTTAGTCTCCAAAGTCTGCTTACATAAGCCAATTTTAAACCTGCAAATATTCT
This sequence comes from Phoca vitulina, assembly GCF_004348235.1. NCBI lineage: Eukaryota > Metazoa > Chordata > Mammalia > Carnivora > Phocidae > Phoca > Phoca vitulina. The sequence continues at coordinate 28,235,074 of NW_022589725.1, forward strand.
GATTTTTACAGCCGAGTGTCACAATGCTCATGTTACCAAGGCAGAAGTGATGGATTCAAGCATTATATTACAAGATTTAAAACTTAATATCCAGATAATTATACTTTTGATTGTTGAGAAGAAAAAAAGAAATACATTCTGCAAAGTGATGCTGTAATACCGAGCAAAGCGTATGGACACAAATTTGGGAAATGTTTATTAATGCCAATAAAAGAAGAGATTCCAAAGGAAAAAGTGCTTTCAAAAGAAAACATGGTGAAATCGGCGGAGCCCAGGTAACTACTACTAAAATCTACTTCAGAACTTAACAGGAAAGAACTTGTGTACATGTAGGGTCCGTTTCCATGTGGAAACACTGCTTCTTGTTAAAACCCAACTAAAATTTAGATGGCCACATCAGACACATGAGAAAGGCTCCCTTTGATCGATCAGCGTCCTGCTTGTTTGGAAAATGACTGCAGAAGAGGCAAAAGAATTCAATGTAAAAACCCAAGGGCAACAAAAACGTTAGGTGGGGGGCACATTTCACCATGATTAAGCAAATAAGCAAACAAACACTTTCTACGGTCAGAAGTGTTCAAAGCTGGCATGGGTGCCAAGGAAGGCAGCGAGCTCCTAGTCACTGGAGGCACGTAAGTAAGGGAAGCGATGTTCCAGAAGAGATTCACTATGTTTATCTGGTTCCATCCACACCCGAGAGTCTACCACACCTCAAAAAGAGAACCCCATGTTCAATCCTTGCCCTGAAAAAGAATGCAACTTATTTGTGAAGACAGAACACACACTGAAAGTCTACCACGCAAGATGGCAGGTGATGAGGTGTCGAGCATCTAAGTGATGCATGCCAGGCTGCCGTAGGTGGGGATACACCTAAGCTGGGTCTCACATGGCAGCTAGAGGACAAGAAAGGTGGTTCCAGTTTGGGGTAACCATGGGGAAGGGCTAAGCCTCAGCAGAATGGGCCTGTCATCTTGGGAGAGGAGGGAGTCAAGTCCACCCAAAATGCAGAGCATCAGATACAGCAGCAAGAATAGATACTGGATAGATGACACAGAAACACACCGTGAGGACCTGGAGAGCCAGGGTGGGGAATATGCACCAAATGCCATAAACTGATGGCCAGAGAAAAACTTCAGCTCATAGATGTTTGGTGTGCCCCAGGAAACTTTTAAAAACTGAAATTATTAGGGGCGCGTGGGTGGCTCAGTCGTTAAGTGTCTGCCTTCGGCTCAGGTCATGATCCCGGGGTCCTGGGATCGAGCCCGCATTGGGCTCCCTGCTCGGCGGGAAGCCTGCTTCTCCCTCCTCAACTCCCCCTGCTTGTGTTCCCTCTCTTGCTGTCTCTCTCTCTCTCTGTCAAATAAGTAAATAAAATCTTTAAAAAATAAAAAATAAAAAAAACCCTGAAATTATTAGCTGCCAACAGTTAAAAATCTGCAGTTTTCACATAAAGCTCTGAGTTTCTTTCGATTTCCCTTCGAAAACTAGAAGGTACAGTATCAGTAGATCTTATTGCCACTTGGCAAAAATCCCTGGGCTACTGAAGGCTGCCTCTTTTGGACAGAGCACGTGACCTCTGAGTGACCACGGTCACCAACCTCGTCCCTTGGCTACTATTTCCACCTGGACCCTGCAAGTAATACCATAGCCCCAGGTAGCTATTTTAGAGCTTCAGACCAGTAAATCCACCTGCCTACTCAACATATGGCTTCATATTCTCAAAGGAGTTTCAAATTCAGTATGGGACGGGTTTAGATCATAACCCCAGGGAACAACTGAAGGATTGGTTCTGGTGGTTGTCATTATTTAGTGGAAAAGGAGTCAATATGGAAAGAAGAACACAGTTTCAGTAGACCTAGAGGGATAGCAGTGGATATTAACCAACCTACAAACTACGTATCCCCCCTCATGTAAAATTGCATTCGTATATTTTCCAGTTATGGAAAGGCACCATGACCATAATTAAGAAAGGTGCTTTCCATGCCTCTTATGACCACGGACTCAGAACTGGGTGCCATACAGAGAAGTCAAAAGTTAAGCAGCCATGTTTAGGATATATATATATATATGTATTTAATGCTCTCAAAGTGAAATTAGAGATTAATAAGGCAATCACATTCAGTGTGTTAATTACATTTAATACAATTCTTTTTTTTTTCTGTTAATCAAATGCCCAGCCATGCATTTTGAAAATTGCTAAAATATGTCAATGGAAAAATAGAATGATATTTCAGAGACATATTTCATATATTAAATCACTGAAAATAATCTTGCCACCTGTGTATTTACATGAAATATACAGAAAAATCCCTCTAAGAGTTATAAAAGAAAACAAAACTACCCATGACCATTCCTTGTTTCCATCTAAATAATGTGCACAAACTGCCTGCCGCCTAAGAAGAGGCTCCGTTAAGGCTGGTTTCTATTTCATTAGATTCCTTTACTCAACAAACCCAGTGACTTAAAAATTTTCCTTCATTTTTACATTATGCTGCTGTTAATTCCTTCATTCATTGAACAAGTACCTCATGAACCTGACTGCATGCTAATCCCTGTGATAAGTACTGGAGATAGAGTTGAACGAGTCAGACACAGGTCTTGCCCTCGTGGGAGGGAGAGGTGAATAATCAAAAAATTCCACAATCAGATGCAAAGCTACAACTGAAGGAGAGATCCCGTGCCCAGTGCTCAAAGAGCACATAAGAAGAGAGCTGATTATAGGGGAGGTTAGGGACAGAGGCCCTGAGGGAGGTGGAAAGTGGTGCCTAAGACAAGCTCTGAGGATGAAGCAGGGGCAGTGAGGGAGTGCCATACATAAAGGTCGTTGGCAATTAAAGATGACGATGGTGGTGCTGGTGATGCTGAGTGCTTGGAAGATGGTTAAATGCCTACAGCAGAGGGAACAGGGAAGAACAGTACACATGATGAAGCTTGAGGGAGGGAAGGGAACAGACCACATAGAATCTTTCAAGATACAGAGAAGTAACTTTTATTTCATGTAGGTACAGAGGAAGACAGTGAAGGGCTTTGTGCAGCAGCATTACATGATTTGATGACAGTTGTAGAAAGTTTGTTTCTTCAACTGTTTGAAGAAGGAACCAAAGAGGGCAAGAATAGATGAAGATAAACAAGGTAGGAGGCTATTGCAAGGGTCCAGGTCAAAGGCAACAGTGGTTCAGCAAGGGAGAGGAGACAAGGAGGAAAATAAACAAGTCAGGAAGATATTTAGGAGATAGGATCAATAGGACTCCACAATGGGCTAGATATGGGGACAAGGGAGGTGAGGGAGATGCTCCTGGGTTTTGGCCTGCAACAACTAGTTGGATGGGGAACTGTTCACACAGATTGAGAACAATGGAAAAGGACCAACACTGGGTTGGGAGAGAAATTGTGAGCTTGGTTTTATGCATAATAAATCTGAGATGCCTTTGGCAGGTGGAAATATGAAGCTCTGGAAGAAAAACCTGGGACATCTATCAATCTATCAGTCTATCTACCAACCTACCTACTGAACTACTTACTCTCAAATAAATATATATAAATATATACATATATGTATAATATAAATGTATATATAAAATACAAATCTATATAAAACATATATACACACATGCACATCCGTAAGTGTACATATCTACCTAACATCTGTGTGTAAGGTTGAGACCTAGAGCCCCAACCTCTTGATGCGGCCAACAGCAAGCTAAGCTTAACCTCTCCAGAATTCAGTTTCCTTATCTAGTCATTAAACTGGATACTTTCTAAGGTTCCTTTCAGATTTTAAACTCTCTTTAACTATGAACTACTCCTTGATCCGAGGTTAACATGATTAATCACAGCAGATGGACTTTTCTGATGCATTCAGTTTGTAATTTCTAGAGCATATCTAAGCCTCCTTGAAATATATGATGACTTCTCTGAGATTACCTCAGAGCCCGTTAAATACCACAAGGTAGACAAATTCTAGACAGTCTTTAAAGGAAATGGAAGGGAAATGACACTGTAAAAGGGGACACAGAGGCACTTGTTAACAACCAAAAAAAAAAAAAAAAAAAAAAGGAAAAGAAAAAACCTTCACTTAAATCTCTGTGAATGAAACCACTGAATGCTGATTTCACAGGAGATTTTCTGTTTTAGTATTTCAGGTACACTGAAAATGAAACTAAACATGTAAACATTTCTAGGGATTTCTAAGGAGTATAGTGACAATAATCATTAATATCACTATTAATTACCCTCCTCAAATTTCATGTGAGATTTTCTAATTCTCCTACTGCACAAATAAATCAACTTTTTTTTCCTATTAAATGTTGTCATATGAATATTTCTGAGGTGACAATGTACAAATTAATTAATTCTGGGTTATAATTAACGTAAACATGTAAGAAAACTGTATTCCCAAAAGTGAATGGTCCAATGTGATGAGTTTAGAGGCTGAAAAATAAGGGGCCTTGTGAAATTCTGCTTCAGGCTCCAAATTCTGAATTTAATCACTTTAGAAAGCCCCACCCCCACCCCACCATACACAAAGACGGGCTATAACACACTGCTAAAGCATGCCCAGTGAGAGAGGTTTTCATTTTGGATACAATCACCAGAAAAGCAAACCTCTGCCTAGGAACCTAATTTTCTAGAATGGTACTGAGATGTAGGTCAGGGTGAGATAGGATGGGTGAAGTTCTTAAAACGTGCTTCTGTGGGATGATTTTCCTTTGGATTTAAAACATCTGCAAAACATTTATATTAAAATAAGTTATGATGATGGCACCATTTGGGGGACCTAATAAAGAAAAGGACTGATTTCCACTAACATATGCCAGGACTTGAGAACACATTACATATGTTCTAAGGCCTTGGACTCTTGTGACATTGGCATTATTATTTCAGACACCTGATTTATAGCAATTTTTCTCTAACTCAAAATGGCTTCGGGCAGTGAGATGGGGAAGATTAAGATCTGACATGGTGCTTGTGGTAAGAAAATTTCATATGAATACTAATGAATTCAAACAGGACACATGGCTTGGGGTTCACAGCTGGCTTGGAAGAAGAGTGACAGGCACTCAGCATCAAGGGTAGCAGATGTCAGTGTCAAAGCACGCCATCGGGTCGTCTGCTGGTGTTTGTGAAGGATATAAATACACATGACACCTTCCCAAAAAGCTACATAGGCCCGGCCCCCTCCCTTTCAACATTTATAATTCACACGTGGATTTACAATTTCCTGCTTTAGATAAATCACTTAAACCCTTGTTTACTCTTGGTAAAGTAAAAATTGCAAACCTGGATTGTGAGACTCTGGAAAAGAAAGTAAATCGATTTTCAGTCTTTGTCATTGAGGTTTCCGGCCAAATAATCCATCAAGAATTATTTGCCCAACTGTATGCACGTGCTGAACGTGGAGCTGTGTAAAATTCCAAGATGCTCTAGTCCCATCACCCCAAATAAATGTTTGGATGTGTGTGGGGACAGGGGTGGGGTACATGGGGACGGATTTTTTCTTCTGAAAGCCTCAGGGGAGATTCAAAAAGAGTATATGGAACAAATCTCATCCTTCTGAAGGAAAATGCAGAAAGTATATGAAATAATTAGAGGGCGATTCCAGACAGTAGACAATAAGATGACAAATTCTAAGGTACTGAATGGAAGGCATTATACTACCTGGTCAAGCTATTATTAAATTTCTTTACTTTATTTCATATTCTTTGTTACCGACAATACTGCTTATTCTGTTAGTAACAAGCTCAACTATTCAGTTCTAGCCTCCTACACACTCCAAGCTGTCAATATTTTATTGTTCCTTCCAAAATAGTTCTTCCAAAATGCTTCCCTTCACTCTAAGCAACAATGATCTCTTACCTCCATTAGTCCCCTTTTGTTACTGCTCATCTCTAAGCCCCCTTGGACTACATAAACATGGCACCATCCTTCATCTCAGCAACATTACTCATCTACCAAATGGTGAGTACCTTCTAGTCTGTGGTTCCCAAGCCCTACAAACCCACCATGAATCAGCAGCCCTGGTCCCCCACTGCTCCTGTCCTCCACCTCACCCACCCTCCAGGCTTCAGACATTTCTTCACTACACACTTCGGTCAAGCACATCTATGTCACATCTACATCACTTCTTCACCACGTGCCATTATGACAGATACGTCATTCACTTCAGAATTCAACTTTGGGTAAATTTCTCCTTTTTTGGCAGTCTACAGCCACCTTAGGGGAGGGGTTTCAGTTCTGTACCAGATGGAATAAGCACTCCCCGCCCTGTCTCTCCCACTGAATGCCACTGCTGTGCGGGCAGAATGCAAGCAGCAGTCAGTTGAGGGCCCTGAGAAGTCAACAGTAGCAGGCAGGCTGAAGAAGACAAGGACCTGAAGCACCAATGGGCAGATGGGGAATTTACCATTTGCCCCCTCCAGTGTTCCCTCCCTTAGCTGAGGAGGAAAACTAACAGCTGACATCAGTGCAAATGAGAACTCCAGGAGATGCCTTCCAGTTCAGGTTTGAGGAGGAGCAAGAGGGTCCCCTGGCAGCAACGCAGGGAGCAACGGGGGGCCCCAGATGCCTAAACTTATGAGGAAGGGGAAAATCTCTCTCCAATTAGAGGGTGGGGCATACCCTTGTTGCTTCTTCCTCTCTCTCTGCCCTCTCACTTCCTGGCCGCAGACTTGGGCACAAGAGCAGGAAGAACAAGAAAGAGGACTATACAGCTCCAGATTTCTAGCCAGATGACAGAAAAGGAAAGACCCTTCAGTGTTGACACAGAAGGAGAAGTTCAGGAAAACAACCTCACAGAACTGTTTATGAACTCCTAGGCCACTTAGATCTGACCCTCAACAGCACACAAAGACTTCAAAGAACTGACCTAAGATACAGACCACTGCTCAGGTCCCAGACTGACTCTTGGGTAGTGCACACACGGGGCAGACCAGAATAGCACCACAAAGCCTTTGAAAACTGAATTGGCACTAAAGCCAGAATCACAAAGCACGGAGGCTAACTCTAATTTACAGTCTGACTCCAACCAGGTCCACTGTCTGCCAAAACAAAACAAAGCAAAATCAATGTTTCCCAAAGAATTTAAATAGGACTCAGAGTCTTATAACAAAATATCAAAAATGTCCAGGATGTAATCTAGTATTACTCAGCATATGAAAAACTGGGAAAATCTCAATGTGCATGGCAAAAAAAGCAATCAACAGATCTTATGTGGAGATCACAGAGATATTGGACATATGATGAAGATTTTAAATCAGCTATTATAAAAATATTCAAACACAGGAGAGTAATCTTGAAAGGTAAAATGTTACAACAAAGAAATAAAGGATATAAAGAACAATCGATTATTACAACTAAAAAATACAATAAGCAAAATTGGATGGGCTCAGTAGAAGGGTAGAGAGGACAGGGAAAGTCCATGAACTTAAAGATAGACCAACTGAAATGACCTAATCTGAAAAGAAAAAAGAAAAAAGTTTACCAAAGGATAGAAATAAGTAAGCAGAGCCTCAGGGACCTGTGGAAACAATACTGAAATACTTAATAGTCATGTAACTGGAGCCCCAGAACAAGAGAAGGAAGACTATAGAGCAAAGAATGGCTGAAAAATTCCCAAATCTGGAGAAAGACATAAACCTACAGATTCAAGAAAGTCCAAAGATCCAAGATCCAAAATGGGTAAACGCCAAGAAACGCATGCCAAGGCACATCGTCAAGCCTCCCTATGGGATGTGAAGCTGAAAGTGACATTTAAAAAGGAACAGAGAGATTATGAAAAATAGATATGATGACTCTAATAAGAGAAGACGAATCAATAAGAGAGTAAGAAGTTAAAGAGACTAACATTTGGTTGTTGCGTACACCGAATCTGGGCACTAAGAAACCATCTTCAGTGTGATTGGTTTTGGTCAGTTGGTCTCACATTAGATGTTCATCAGCATCACCCGTACGACTTGTGAAAAACTGAAGTGCTGGGCCCCATCCCTACATTCTCTGACTCAGGAGGTCTAGGATGGGGCATTTCAAAATGCTCCTAGGGACTGCTGCTATTGCTGATCTGGGGACACGGCTTTTAAGAACTACAGGCTTTGGGTAGAGTCTTTAAGAAGAGTCAGGGCTTTGGCTTTCAAAGCATCTGCTGAAACATCCATGTGCAAGAGACAGGTGTCAGATGTGCAGATCTCAAGTCTGAGGAAAAATCTAATGATACTGAGTGTTTATGAGCAAGTACAAGTGAGTTCAATGGGAGGCCAGCCACTGATATCTGCTGGCTGCCTATAATGTTCAAAAGGGCTCTTTTGTTCATTACATACCTTGGCTAAACTGCTGGAAGATCCATTTCCCTTGCTGGTTCCACTAAAATTCTTTTTTAATTTGCCACTGAACAACTCACAGCAGCCCTAAAGCAAATGAAAATTTTATCAAAGCCTCCTCAGCTCACTCCCCAGACAGTCACCTGTTCCCTCTTTCTGAGTGCTTGAATAGATGCAAATATATTTTGGCACTGAAGCATAACACATTCAGATGCACCTAGGTGTGAAGTCCCCAGATGCGTTTCTGCAGCACGTCTAAAAGGAAAGATGAACATTCAACGGCTCTGACAAACCCGCAAGACGACCAAGGGAGTCCACTGATATGAATGGGAAAACTGATTACCTTGTTTAACAACTACCAGCTGTAAAATAACATTTTACAGGAAAAAGACAAAAATAATAATAATTAACATGAGAGCATAGGTCCTAGAATTGCACAGAAAATGCTGAAAATACTTTTTGATTGTAACTCACTTGATTTTTGTACCAATTCATATTAAGTATATGGGGAGTCGGGGGAAAGAAGACAAAGAAGAAGAAAAACCTAAGGTCTAAAACTTTACCAAGAACAGCTCAAGACCTATGGACTAGAAGCCATGGTCAAATTCATGCTTTCTTCTCTAGCAATTGCCTCTCTTTCTACAAAATCACACTATGTATGAAATTACTCAGTGCAATGATTCTCCGGCATCGTGGGAGTGAGGAAGCCAAGCTCCAGAGAACACGGCAATTGAAGAGCAGGTCAGATGCAATGCTACATATGCCATGCACAGTTTCTGGAAGAACTCAGAGAGGAGGAGGAGAAAAGCTTCATATACCAGGCTTACGGCAACATACCTTATATATGTCATTACAGTTAATTCTCACAGTACTAGCAAATGCTTTTTATTTTAGTGATGTTACCAGATGGAAACACTCCTGTAATTTAAGGCAGGGGAAGTACTGTTTATGTAACGTGAAAGAAGTAAGGCTGTTAACAGATACAGGTAAAAAAATTTCCTTGTGATGGTGAAAATCTGCTAAATGTAGGTAAATCTCCTATTAGTTGACATTCACAAGTATCTTAAGTGATCTAGATAAGGAAGTGGTAATTACTACCTGTGCTTTTTAATGGGACATCCTAACTAACACATTTCCAAATGAAGTAATTTACTAATGAAAAGAGACATTTAAATACCAAATATCAGCAAATACTGGAAACTGGTAGTGAAAAGATAGGAAGCTGTTGGTAATACAGGGTAAACCCAGAATCCAGTCAAATGCAGAGTTAATACGGTGAGATCATTGTGACTTGGGTTAACATCCACCCGCATTCTCTGTTCTTGATACCATTCCTTAAATTGCTTCATGGGCAAAAGCCAAGGTAATTTTTGGAGTATGAATATACTGCCATGCTTACTTCTGTTTCCCAATTATTACAATATTTTAATGAAGTCCAAATTCTTTCTCTTTTTCACTTTGGTCTTGCTTTTTTTGTTAAAAAATCAAATCTTATAGGGGTGCTTAAGTGGCTCTGTCGTTTAAGCATCCAACTCTTCATTTCAGCTCAGGGCACGATCTCAGGGTCGTGGGGTTGAGACCCACATCAGGCTCTGCACTGAGCATGGAGCCTGCTTAAGATTCTCTCTCTCTCTGTCTCACTCTCTCTCTCCCCACTGACCTCCACATCCCCCCACCTGCTCACACGCGCTACTGCTCTAAAAAAAAAAAGAAAAAAAATCTTACAAATATAGCTGAAAATTCTTTTGTAGTCCTGCCTGATCAAAAACCCCCCTTTTTCTCCAGAGGTTAACACCATTCCAAAGTAGCCATGTGTTAGTCCCATTCACATCTTTTTATTTTTACTACATATTTTCATAACCAAAATCAATACATTATATACTCTGTGTTTTTAAAACATGTTCCAGTTCTCATTTTAATAATCCTCAAAAATTAAGAATTGTTGGGGTCCCTGGGTGGCTTAGTCAGTTAAGCATCCAAATCTTGATTTTGACTCAGGTCTTGATTTCAGGGTTGTGAGACTGAACCCTGCGTTGGGCTCTGTGCTCAGCAGGGAGTCTGCTTAAGATTCTCCCCATCTCCCTCTCTCTCTGCCCCACCCCCCTCAGGTGTGCACACACACTCTCTCTACAAAAAAAAAAAAAAAAAAAAAGAAATGTTAAGTGGAGAAGTCTAACCCTTAATTTTTGAAGGACTATACATGTTCTTTCCCTGGTGGGATCTTTTAGTCTTAAAGTATGTGCATTTAAAAAAAAGGTATTGTCTTGCTTCTTTCATGTAATTCCTTGAAACACAAAGTCATCTTGCATTTCATTACCCTAAGACTTGCTAATGACATTTTTACACGGTACATGGGTGTTTTAAGACTTTCGAACATAGTATTTTTATGTCTGCAGCACAGCAGAGCACCAGAGGAACTCAAGCCAAAATCATGGCACCATGGTAATAAAGCAATTAAGATAGCCCAAGGAAAAGAAAATTCTGACCATTAATCTTACATGTCAATTAGCACTACTATTTTCTTAGGACAAGTAAAAAATTTCGTTTCAGTCATTACTAACCTGAATAGGCATATTTTTTAAATGGACTTTCAATTAAGGTAAAAATTTAAGATAAAAAACTTGATAAAAATACTATATGGGAGATATATTTATTATTTATCTACTATGCTTCAATCCACAAGAGAATTAGAGACATAAGCAGATGACAATAGAATAATAAGCAAATTCTTTGAACTAAATAAACAAGCTAATCATCTTTTTTTGTGGGGGTGGGCAAAGGGTAGAGAAGATAATCCCAATATTAAATAGTAAGTTCTAGGCAGTTCCCCTGTTGAATGGTATGTGCTCTAAAAGTTCCTTTTTCAATGTGTTGTTTGGAACTTAAAACTGATTTTCTCACAGAAACACCATTACACGTAAAAGTTAGCTTCCAGGCGAATCCAGAGGAGACTATTTAACCCATAAATGGCAGAAGCGGTGGTCACTGTCATCCACTCAGCCTCCTCAGCAGCCAGGACTGTGGATGGTGTGAGCTCCAGAAGCTCCAAACAGTCATGGGTAGAGCAGGGAAAGCACGCAGAGGAAACAGGTGGACGGCCAGGCAACAAAGCTAGGTGGATCCAGCAGAAAATATTCACCTTTGTGGGCTATCTGTGATTCAAACACAGCTAATTAATGTCCCCAATTATAATCCCAACCATTACCCATTCTCTAACTTCCTGTGTGTGGCTCCACAGACACCCCAGGCTGCACCTGAGGTATCTGGAGGAACAATGCCCAAGACTCAGAAGTCCTAGAGTGAGGTCTCTGAATAGGTTGAGCCTCACTTTCCCCATATGGTTTTAAATTGATATCCTTAAAGGCCCAATGTGCTCAAAAAATTTTCAATACTATCATCAAAATAGATTATTATAGCATGAAAAGATATTTCCTCCCCATTTCTTTTTTTTTTTTTTTTAAAGATTTTATTTATTTATTTGAGACAGAGAGAATGAGAGAGAGAGAGAGAGAGCACATGAGATGGGGGAGGGTCAGAGGGAGAAGCAGGCTCCCTGCCGAGCAGGGAGCCCGATGCGGGACTCGATCCAGGGACTCCAGGATCATGACCTGAGCCGAAGGCAGTCGCTTAACCAACTGAGCCACCCAGGCGCCCCCTCCCCATTTCTGAGCAGTTAAAATATACAGCTATGTGGAATATCTTGTATATGTGAATAAACACAGTTCAATAAGAACACATATTAAAAACTTCCAAAGTTTCATTGGAAGAAACTGATGAAAATTCAAATAAAAAAAGAGACGTGGGGCACCTGGGTGGCTCAGTTGGTTAAGCGACTGCCTTCGGCTCAGGTCATGATCTCAGGGTCCTGGGATCGAGCCCCGCATCGGGCTCCCTGCTCGGCGGGAAGCCTGCTTCTCCCTCTCCCACTCCCCCTGCTTGTGTTCCCTCTCTCACTGTCTCTCTGTCAAATAAATAAATAAAATCTTTAAAAAAATAAAAAAATAAAAATAAAAAAAGAGACGTATTGAATAAATAGAAGTCCCAAGATGAAAATATATTTGTTATAATGTGAACAAATCAAATGAAATTAAAACCTAACTTCTGAAAGGATATTTTAGCACAAAAATAAAAAGATCCTAAAATTTCTTTGAAAAAAAAAATAGGCATGAGTAGCAAAAAAACCACATAGATAAGAAGAGAAATTAAAGCATATTATAATACAACAAGCATTAAAATTGTATGATACTGGTACAAAAGCAGAAATACAGAGCACTGGAACAAAGTGGAAAGCCATGAAATAGATACAGTGCTATGTTTCAGTGTTCATTTGTGGTAAAGTAAATTTCTTCAAAAGAGAGGTGAATATAGGACGGGGTAAGGTTATAATAAATGATACACCGCTATGGAAAACAAACTAAATTAGGTCTAACCCCAGATGTATTAAACAATTAAATCTTTCAAAATGAATTCCAAAGTTCTACCCATACATTAACGATGATACTGTAAACCAGTACAAGCCTCTTGTAAAATCCTGTAACAATACAGTCATCATAACAAGGTCAACCTCCCCTGACCTGAGAGAGATGCAGCCCGTACAGAGATCTCTACCAGACAAGGAGACACATCTCTCACCACCCCTGCTGCCTAGAAGAACAGCAGCAGGACCCCTGCCTGAGATCCTAAGAGTGAACAAACAAGTGGTCTGGTCTGTGTGTTCACAAGCAGAGATGGCCACTGAAAAGTCCTACATACTGACCTCCTGTCTGCCAGTCAATTACAGTCACTTTCTGGGTTCTCATCATGACTATTACTCTGCTGTCTGGCAAGAACCAGCTTCTTCATCCCATACTGCCAGAGTCCTTGTCCTGACGGCGAAAATGCAGAAAATGCTGCTTTGGTAACCATGATTGGGCACTCACTGTGTCCCTGGTTTGGGCTAGGTACCTGGTACTACTGAACTCTGACATTCCTGGCCAGCTCCAGGACACTCAAATGTTTCCCAAGCTCCACTTACCCTGAGCCTAAAACATACTAAGAGTACAAGAACAGATGAAGAGATCAATGGATAGGTGGATGAGTGGATGATCTGGCGGTGGGTGCATGGGTGGGTGCTCCATTAGAAGCTCTTAGAATGTCTTCAATGGATTCTATATTCCTCCTGTAAAGCATGATCATCCTGGTCCATGTTACATGTCCTTCATTTCTGAGATAACTCCTTGCAACTGATTTCTGCTCATGACTTTGCTAGCACCAATGAACTATATGCTTTCCATCTGTCCAATTTCCCCCATCTGTCCAATTCCTATGTCACAGCAGATACAGTATAGTATATAACCACAAAAAACTGTTATTATAAAGATTATGTATAATATACCAAAAAGGGCTTAAGATATGTCAACTTCTTTCTTGGCTTCCCTCTTCCGTGATTCAGTATAAAAGCCATTAGGCAGGGTTGAGCAAAGCAGGCATGAGCAAGGGAATGGGAGGAATTTTTCATGTCTGCACTAGAAGAGTGAGGGCGGTGGTGGCCCAGCATGGGGTATCACAGCCTGAGCAGAAAGAAGAGGGTCCCTGCATGAGGAGGGGGCAGAAGTGACAAGATACTGGTTACATAATGGAAGTCAGGTTCATCACTGTCAGAAACGGGAGCAGAGCTACAAATAAGAAAAAGGAAAAAACTAGAAAGAATGCTATGATATTGGGTTGGCATTAGAGGTACTGGAATGAACTCCTGGTCAGCAATATGGATACTGAAATTCTGAAATAGATACAGACATAAATACAGTTGTGTGTGTTGTACATACACCAGAGACCCACACTTTCCCTAACTCTGTTGACCAACAGGACCTGGGAGCAGCAACACCTCAACAGCCATGAGCACATCTAGTGCCTGGATCTTAGTTTCTAAATCCCATTCTCCACTGAAAGGAACCAAGGATCCTTGGAAAATTGGCTGATTCCAACAAAGTATAAAGATAAGCCTGGAATATCTTACTGTGTCAGAAAGTCAGGAAGAACTCAGAGATGATAGGGACAAGCCATAAGGACACAGAAATGAGCTTGGAGGGATTCCCATTCACCAAATCTGGGAAAATATGGGTATCAAAATAAATAATGATAGAAAGAGACCAAAACCTACCAAACAAAATAGCAAGCCATGTGACACTATTGATTTAAATAAATAAATGGCAAGAAGAGAAAGCTCTTTCTTACAGTAAAAATGCAACTAATAAATGTAGAAGGAAGAAAATTACCATTTGGCAACTATTTGAATAATAATTAAATCAGACACCATCAACCCTCAAAATCAATGGATTCTAAAACCAGTGGGTGAAAGTATGATAAAGAATGGAATATTTATGATGTCAATATCCTTCCCAATATCCTTATTAATAAAAAGGAGGAAACGTGTAGCTTCATACTAAAGAAGCCTGGCAAGCTCCATTTTAATCAAATGACCAAAGTGAGTATCTCCTTAGTAATGATGTGAGAGAAACAGGGCACCATTTCTCTGATAGTCCTGTCAAGAACGCACAGTATTAAGTGTCATCATGAGGAGGCATTGGACAGATGCTATGTTTATGCAGAGGGACATTCTACAACATATTTGACCTTCCAAAGTCCTAAAAGTCAGAGGAAAGCAAAGGGACTCTTCCAGACTGAAAGAGACAAGAGGGGTGTGGCAACCAAATACAACACATGACGCCGGACTGAATCCTGGACCCACAGCAGACATTGTTGGACAAATGACAACAACTCGAAGGGTGTCTGAGAATCAGATGGCAGGAATGTATCAGTGTTAGTTTCCTAATTTGGAAGCTTATATTGTAATTACATAGAAGAATGCTACTGTTTAAGGGAAATAAACACTGAAGTATTCAGGGGTGGTGGGGCATCATGTTAGCAATCTACTTTCAAATGCTTCTGAAATTAAAAAGTTCTTTGTACTACACCCTCAGATTTTCTATAAAACTGAATTTATTTCAAAAGAACAAAAAAAGATATGATACCAGATCCTATATGTATGTTATAATTACAACTATTCACAGAAGAATATAAATAGGGTAATAAATAAAGTTATTAACAGCAAGCACAGTGTTAAGTTTTTGCATTTAAAAGGTACTTTTTTAACTTAAAAAAAAAACCTTTAAAGTCATATTTCCGTAACAGCAGTAACTTTTAAGACAACTACATATATGTTTAATTCAACAAGACAACTGGAATTATAAAGAAGTCCTCCAGCAAAACAGAAAACAGCATAATGAAGCAAACAGTCTTCATCTTTTTTATAACTAATCAGCAATTAATTCTAAGATGCACAAGTGCCCCCATTACCTAGCCAACTTGTTCTAGAGCAGTGACATACACAAAGAACTCTGAAAACCAAAAACCAAATACCTTGATTTAGGTGTGTGGCCTCCATGATCTGAACACCATTCACAGAGCACTGAGACCCACTCAGGGGTATCAGAGTCACCGTTCCCCCAACATTTTCAAAGATGCAGTGCTCACTCTCCAAGTCGAGGCCATGAAGAACTAAGTTGGAAAAATATAAAAGAAAGATGGTATTTTCTTTGTTATCTAGTACAATGATTCCCAACCTTTATGTATTTTTCCATAATGGAATACTCTACCCCTTCCATGTAAATATTGTGAGGTGAACATTTATGTTCGTTGAGAAAAGTGAACTTCAAGAGTTCATGGCATCAACTGATAGAACTGAAGGTATCCTCTGAATGTTACCTCAAAGGGTCTGGACATCACCTGTGTAAGGAAATAAGTTCTCGCATGCTAACTTATCTCATCTTTAGAGAGAAAATAGTTGAGCAATTTGTCTTCATTGAATACCACTGCGTCACTCAGATGTTGAATAAATTTCCCCCACCAGCCACCCAAAGGTCACAGTAAAACAGAAGCAACAAAAGAATTCCATGGGTCAAGGACTTATTATAAACTAAACACTTACAGACACTAACCTCCAGGAGCAGAAACCAAAGGTGACCTTGGCCTGGCATGGATCTTGGGAGGCCCAAGGAAGTCTCCAGAAGCTGTACTGGGATGCACACTGCCACAGCCTTTGCCAAATCTGAGAGCACAAGACCTCCACTGACCTCTCAGAGTATGTGGCTGCTAAAGTGTACCTAAACTTGTAGGACTATCCTGAGTTATTCTTGCTTGGTGAGTGGCCAGGCACAGATATGAATGCCTATCAAATAAACCTACAAGATTTTAGGCACTGTTCTTAGCCAGTTTCTCAAAGGCACAAATCCAATAGCTCCCGCGGTGCCCCACAGAGCTGTACTACTGAACTTTTCTGTGCACAGAAAACATGTGTTCTGACCACTCATCATCATTTACAGCAACCCTAAAGATCAAACACACAACTTAACAATCCAAAGAAGAGGCCTGACACCTAGTTCTACTCAAGACCAGCTGAAGCTGAGGACTTCTAGGACCTGGTTTTGCAACAAATAGTACAACACGTAGAACTACACTAGCTTTGGCTTGATGAATAGCTTACATTTGGCAGGAGAGCAAGTCCATCACCAGCAATTCTAGAAACAGCTGATAGGACAGAATTCTTCCCCTGCCAATGCCCACCTTGTCACACACACACATACACCACCCACCACCACCGCAGTGGTCCCTAAGTTACGCTTTCAAAGCCTAGCAAGACCTCACCCTGCTCCAAGGTTGAATCACAGGTCATCTGTGTGCCTCAGCAAAGACTTTCGGGAAACCCAGAAGTCACACCTCCATATGTGTGCATGTGTGTATTCCTCCGCTCCGTCATCACTATACAGCTAAGTGTCTACATCCTTCCCATTAAAGCGTCTGATAGCCTTTATCTGTGTCTGTTGGCATTTTTCCATCACTATCCCACTGCAATTTAAATTACCCTTGAAAGTTGTGACAGAATACAGAATGTATATAGGGTGGGGCGGGGGGATTCATAGTTCTACTCAATTCACTAAATTAATTGTTCTGTGTCACTTGTTTGAATTGAGTTCAAAATTATAGAAATGCACATACTGATCAATACTGTATTTGAGAAAGGTTTTTTTTTTTTCTAATCACTTTAGTGTCATTCAAAAGAAAATTCTTCATCAAATGATTTTTAAAAATCACTGGGAAGAGGATATTATAAAGATTCTCACCAATATCTTGTTCTGTTGAAGCATCTTCTCTACCAACATATGTCTGACCTTCCTAGGAAGAAAAGTCAAGTAAGACGTATTAGTAGGAGCATGAGGAATGGTCTGTTTCTCTATTTTTCATTTGAACCCAAGCAAGCTGGCCAACAGGCTAAGCAGTGAGTGTCCTGGGCAGGCCACAGCCTCCATGCAGGGAGGGTTCACTGAGGCTCTGAGACCATGTCCCACACTGTCCGGGAAAGGGCCGCACCAACTCCTGAGGCTTAAGGCACAATCATGGGTTGGCTCCTATTGGGGCATGCATCAACGTCTGTCCATGCTGGTAATCCCACTGATGATGTTCCTGATTCTTTCTGGCAAGCTTCCCCTCTAGGGGCCAGGGGTTCTTCGTGTCTAAAGACATAGTTTATGGGAGTCTGCAAAGCACAAATGCAATACCATTCTCATTTTAAGTCATGGATCAGAGAGAGGATACTAAGTCAAGGTTACAGAGGCAACCACTGATACTACTGTGGTTAATTCTGTTTTCTTGACACGAATAGCCTGTTTGGGACCAGGACCAATAACGTAGGCAGGAGACATGCTTTATAATTAGCCCAAGGGACCAGAAAACGACATGTAGCAAATCCCAGTTCCAGGTGGTTGTAACTTTCCTTCCTTGGTCTGTCTGCTTTTTCGTTCCTTACCTCCCTCTCACTGATTCTACAAAGTGGAAGGCAAAGTGAATGGATCTTCATTTAGCTTTAGAACTCCATAAACATGGGAACTTCTAATTGCACGGAACACCAGTGAACTGATGAAAATTCCCAAAGGGCTCAAAGATTTGTAGTGTATTCTCTAATGTAATAGCTGTGTTCACAGACTCAGAGTATTAAATAAACCTTGCTAGTGTCTGAAGAGGAAACTGAACACAAAATTGTATGTTCCACTTAAGCAGTTTCTACCTTCAAGTGATATAATATGATTCCAGTACTCAGAAGGTCATCATCAATGCCAATCAAATGGGGCAGTTCAGAATCCAAAACAACTCCAATCCCTTCTTTCCTAAGGGCTAGAGTTTGTTCCTGAAATTAGGAGGGAAAGAAAAGGAAAAGGTTACTCAGAGGAAAGAGAACTTCTTATTAGGTGTTCTTTTGAGTGTTAAAATGAGCACGATTTTACTTCTCATCAAAAAAGCTGCAAGAAAAATGGAAAACCTTCATGTTGGAATCCTGGCATATGGCAGGCAAAGTGAACTTGAAACATATAAAAACTCAACATAAAATGAAATAAACTTATGGCCTGATGAATACAACTTCTTCGAAGCCAAGCTCAAACTTTACCTTCCTTAGGAAAGGTCCTAGGACCACCTGACTACAAAGTAATCTTTTTGCCTCTTCAGAATCTTTATTTCATTTAATGTCTAGAGGTCTCCTGATTTGCTGGCTCTTCTCACCAGTTCCTATGGTCAAACTGTGAATGTTCCCCAAAGCAACTCTTTCCTGTGTATTAGTGACCCCTGTACCAGAAGTACCTACACCTCTGTCTCCTACAGCAACTTCTCCTACCTACCAGGTCATTCCCGCCTACATACCAGTGGGCACAGATCTCCTACCATCACCCCCGCCACAACCACCCCCTTGGCCCTGCATCTCCTCCAGCTACCACCAGTTTCTCTGTGCCTCTTTGGAAAAAATCATCTCCAAAGACTTCCCTACACTAGTGGTTTCTCCAATTCCTCCCCTCCTGCTCTCTCCTGCACCCATCCATGCAGGCTTTCATCCTTGGGACTAGAGTACCCACCGTCACTCTCTTGATGACAACATCCTGTCTCTGGACTTCACCTGCAATCCATATACTGATGACTTGAATCTAAATCTCTATAGACAGTCCTCTCCCTTGACCCCACACTCATGCATACACACACTCGTTTACCTCAGTGTATTCTGTGGGGATACCAAAGAAGCAGCTCAAAGCGAATACATCGAAAAACCAACCCTTGACTTCCCCTCCCTCCCAAACCTGCACACCATACCATCTCAGTGAATGCCAACCTTCCTTCTAGTTGTTCAGACCAAAAATCATGGCTATACTTTGCTCCTTTCTTTCTCTAATTCCTACATGCTTAGTGTTGACTCTCCCTTCAGAATATGCCCCCAATCTGACAACATCGAACCACCTGCACCACATTCCTCCTGAGCCCCAACTACCATCATCTTTCACCTGGAAACCCACAATAATCGAGGCTACCACCCATGGTGCCCCGCTGTGGCACGTGCTCTACTCAGCAGCCAGAGGCATGTGAGGGCAGGCTGCTCCTCTGCTCAAATCCTTTCCATGGCCTCCTATTTCACAGAGATGAAAGCCCAAGTCCTTATAAGCCTCTACAAAGCTCTACATGATCTCAATCCTTGCTAACCTCCTGTTATCATCTCCCCCTCTTGCTCACTCCTGTGTAGGAGTCCAGAGGCTCCTAGCTATTGCTCAAACTTGCCAAGGTTGTGACAATCAAAAGGTCTCCAGATACTGGCAAATGTACCCTGGGGAAAAAAAATCACCCCTAGTTGAGAAGAATTACCACACACACACACGCATAACTCAGCCCTCAATTCCTCAGGTCTCCACTCAAAATCCACCTTCCCTATCACCCATACAAAATAGTAATCACCAAACTCCTTTATCCCGATTCATTTCCCTCCTTAGCAATTACCACTATATGACGTTATATATAAGCTTATTACTTTGTCCAGATTAGAATGTAACCCAGTGCTTGATTTCATGTCTGACACATAGTAACTGCTCAATATTTGTCAAATGAATGAAATGAGTGGGCAGATACCTGAAGCTCACACTTGACCTTAGCCAAAAGGCCAAGAAGCGATGATACTTGCAGTTCAGAGAAATGCAGGAAGGAGGGTCAATAGCACTGGTCAGGCAAGGGACCATGGGCCTTTGTCTTAACATCAGGCCCATCTGTACCACGACGAAAGAGCTCTAAAATCAGGCTTCTAGACAAGTCTGAGATAAATTCCAAAAACTGAAGGCCTTGAGGTTGGGCTGTGCTGAGTTCAGACTGAGTCAGATCCAAGAGCACAACCTTATGCTCTGTGATTTTAGGTATGATGTGAGCAACAGGGAAGCAAGTTCCAGGCTACTAACCAGGCTCGGGGTAGAGACACTCCCAGCAAATCTCCTCCCCACCCCAACCCCTATAATGGACACAGTGATCAGGGCACAGCTCTAGACCCCTAATGTGAGAACTGCCTGAAACACAATCAGTATGCCTTACATTCCTGGAATGAATCAATGTATTCTGTGTCATTTAAATATTAAAACAATGCTATCCTCTAGGTGAAGGACTCAGAACTTCACAACCTTGCAGACAAGGGAGCTCCTAAGAGGTTCAGGGAAGGGCAGTAGAGAGAAGTCCCTTCGGGCCTTCATCTCTGCAGACATTTGAGTCTCAAACACACACCGCAGAGCTACAGTCATGTAAGAGGGTGATGGAATGAAATGCCAAAAAATAAAAACAAAAAAAATAAAAATCACCACTTGCAAGAAAGCAATTTAATTTAACAATCATTAAATAGATACGCAGAGAAAATGACCAATGCATAACTTAGATTCAAGAAAAAGAAATGAAGCATGTCATTGTTCTTCAATTACTCCTCTTATCAGCCGTGCTCCCATTCCAGGGTTCAGAACCTCAGGCTTCCAGGTCGGAGACTTCAGTAATCCTCAGTAATCCTGATTTACTATAACAAGGCCCTCGCAAATCTTAGCCTAACGAGTACTCTAAATAAACCAGCCTCTACTCCTACCTCTCAGGTCTTGGGAAAATTTGTGCTTTTCCTCCTGCCTGTAGAATTCAAGCAGAAGTGGAAAGTGTGTGCTTTTTTTTTTTTTAAGATATATATTAGAGTGGAGAATTTAATCACACGGTTCCATTTCATAAAACAATGTCTTCACTGGTAGCTCTGAACTGTGACAGCACTGCACACATGGTAGGTAGCCACCTGCCAAAGAATGTTCCAGGCCTCTAGGTCCATGTGAAAAGGACAGTGACTGTTCTTATAAGTCCAGAGACATATGTATTCTTTCTGCATAAAAGTGGACAATAACCCAAGAAAAAGGCAATATTTTAAATTCTAATAGCTCCCACTCAAACTAGAAAAATTGTTTTGGACTACATCCCAGTTTAGTTTCATATTCTTTTTTTTTTTAAAGCACTGAAAAACACTTTTTTTTTCCTTCCTTGAAATAAGTCTCATAGACTTTGAAAATCATTTGAAATTCATAACTTCGGAGCCAGTGGGTCAAAAGCATTACTTGTCCCCAACCGTACCCTCCCCACACACACCAGCATGTTCTCACACACACTTCCATATGCTGAATGGGTAAAACCTGAATTAAGAGAAAGTTTTCCAGGATTGGGAGTGGGGGCAGATGAATTTATGATTAATGCTGCTCTAAAGCTCTATGACATTCAAGCTGCATTCACTACACGGTATTATAAAAGTGTCACCTCATAAAACTAAAAACGAGGGTTTAAATCATTGCTCAAGTGAAAAAGTAATTTCAGACAAAAATATCTATCATGTATAAAATATTTATTGAGTGGTATCTACTGTTATACATAATTTATGAAACACCTCTTTGATAAGATGGAATATTTAACAGCAGAGCTGGCCATCCCTCCCCCAACTCTAGGTACACTGGGTCCCAAAGGAAGTGGTAAAATTTATATATAGCTGCACATATTTTATATTGAAACAAGCTTTTGGCAATCAATATCTGTATAAAAAGGAAACTATAGCCTGACTAAAAGTGTCAAAACACAGCATCAGCTTATTTTAAACATTACGTTCATGACATTTGTAAATAATATGTTCAATATGTTTTTCTTCAGTCTCTGAACCTAAAACATGTGTCCAGTGCTGAGACGCTCACTGTATCACTTCTGGCACATTCCAGTGGTTCAGGTGAGTTCCAGGCAGGGCTGCCCAGATTCCAGGGAAGAAGACCACACAACGGCTTGGTTCACTGGGAGCGCCCCATGTAAGCACCATACTTGTTTATCAGATCGAGCAGAGATTCTACATCTTTTAATCACAACCATATCCTCAGTATCTAGCACTTTCTGACAAAAGTCAACAGCTTTCCTGAATAAATGAATAACTGAAAAACAATACAAAAACTTATCAACAACAAAAACCAATTTTTCCCTTTTGAGAAGCCTACCTGAGAGCTGGATCTTACTTGGGAAATACTGGGAAAACTGGTAATGGATTTGCCCCACCTAAATGAAGAGCTTCCCAAGAGTAGAAACTGTGTTTCCTCATACTGACTGTGTTATGTGAGGTGAACACAGCTGTACTGGGCAAACAGCAGTCACTCAGTAAGTGTGGATTATCTGGCATGGTAGGGAGGAAGTGACTTTAAGCAGAATGCTTTTTTTTGATAGTCAAAAATTAATGTCAGAATCTTTTTGTGGAAATGTAGTCTACGGAGAATTATGTGTTTCACTAACCAGTGGAATTCTATAAAGTTGCCTCATGTATAAAATGCACTTAATGTCTGCCAACTTGACTACAACACGTAGCAGAAGACGAGAGGGAATGGCGAGGTCTCCCTAGAGCACATGCCCACTGTGGGTGTGAAGAGGGAGGGAGGAAGTAGGGCAGACAGGAAGACTTTTATAAAAAGTAAAATGATCCTCTGGCAAAGCTACTTTTTCATTTAAAAAAAACTGCATGTGATTTTATGTGAATTTAATAAAAGGAAAAGGAACTGAAAAGCATTTGTTGAATTTCAACCAAATGTTCCTTCACTACAAGAGATATTTCCTAAAAATATCCTAAGTTAAAACGTCATAAAGCATTTTTAGAGGTTCGAAGCACTGCGTATATGTATCTTTTGCATGTGTTTTGATTTTAAGCACTGCTAGTCGAGTTTGTACATGTTTAGAAATATCTGCCTCCTGCCCTCACACCTGAATGACATCTCAGCTCTTGTCAATTTGGGCCACAGTGAGGTCATACTTCCTTTGCCTCAGAATGCTGAAGACATGGCTCCACTATCTTCAGAAACTGAATGCTGCTCTAAGAACACAGGAAGTTAGACTGACTTTTAGTCCATGGCAGACAATCTGGTTTTCTGCCCAGAGGGTCTGAAGAACTTTTCCTTTATCTCTGAAATTCAATAGCTTAATGAGGATAGATCTCAGTATTGAACCTTCTGTACTCCAATTTTCTTGGAATCTGATACTAACCTGCAGACCCAGTTCTTTTGTTTACTTTTTCATTTCAGGAAAATTGCCTTGTTTTCTACTGCATTTTGTTTCATTTGCTGACTGTCTACTTCAGGGATACCAATTATCCTTATATTACACTGTCTTTGTCTTCTTTATCTTTTAGCTTCTGAGTACTTAATATTTTGATTATTTCATTTGTGTTCACTGAGATTATTAAGCCTTTACTCTTTTAGTAATTTGATTTCAATGGCATCTATTCTTTCCCTTGGTATTTCTAATTTCATTTATTAATCCTGAACTGGATGTTGTTTTGGACCTCAAAATCTTTCTCTAGGTCTGCAATCTCCCTTTTTTCCCCCTTACCTCATTCTGCTTTTATTATCATCTTGTTTTATTTATTGACTTCACATTTCTCACTAACTTGTTCCACAGAATGAAACAATTGTAAAGAATTCCCTTCTATGCCTTGAGGTTTGTTTTCATCTAGATCTGGACCTTTGTCTTTTGCATGCCATATTCCTTTTTTTTCTTTATTTTTGTCTGTCTGTCCATCTGTCTACCCATCCCTCACTACAATCATGTTTATATAATTACCCTACTTTTCTCTTACATCTTGTGTATACTTAGGTATCCAGAAAATCTGTATGCTCTAACACATGATGGGCAACTCCTCGACTCTCGTCCTGCCATCCCCGTGATCTTGTGAAGTTCAAAGACTAAGTAGTCTGCGTTCTATCCACTTTTCTCTAGCCAGATGTAATGACAGACAGCCACATCTCAACTGAAGCACCCTAAAGGCTCTGTTTGAATGCCAGGGCTCTGCCCTCTCTCAACAAAGGCATGAAATATCCTCTACTGAGTTCCTTCCTCCTGCTTGAGAAGAGATTCCACTCCTATAGGGAAGACTACTCTCAGACTCATTGTTTCCCCAGGCCTTCACTTACAAAGAGAATCAGCTCTGCTCTTCACATCCTCCCAGTTGCCACCATCAGCCACTTCTATGGTCCCTCAAATAAAAACAGGAAAATCAGTTTCTATCTCCCCAGGTTGGAGGGTTCCAGGGAGGGTTTTCAGAGCCCTCACTGATTCAGCTTCTGATGTGCAGGCTTAGGAACACCCTCTGTCACAACCTTTCCTTTTCCTTGGCAGCCAGCTCATGACTCTGTCATCTGCTTCCTATTAGTGAGTCTTGGCGGTATTTCTGCCACGGCATAGGATGCTTGCTTTGCTTCTTATTATTTCCTCATATCTTTGAAACTGTGATGTCATCTCCAAATGCCTCTTTAAAGACTAGGATTTTGGCAGGCTACAAAAAGGAAGAAAATAAGGGGTACTCCAGGTTTGGGGGGCTTCTTGAGTAAGAAGAAGCAGAAGCAGAAAAACATGGGTATCTACACAAGGGACCCCTGGAAATCCAGTTTAACAGCTAAACCTGGAAAAAATGGACTGGAAAGCCAGGCAGATGGGTCATTATTTGATTCAGAAACTGGGAAGCCATTGAGAATTTTGAAAATAGGAACTGGTTGATACTTCAGAAGATGAAGCTGGCAAGGATGTGCAGGAAGACAGAAAAAAGGGAAGCGGGACTAGAAAGGAAGGGACAGCTTGGGTGACACTGTAGAGGCAGACGCACTCCGTGACAATCAGTTTAGATGGACTGACCTTAAGACATCCTTCTCAACTCTTCTACGGATTCTTCTTAATGAGAAATAAGGAAACTGGAGAGTTTGCAAGAGCTGCAAAAATCTGATAAATATCTCAAAGATTTTTATTGCCAGGAAAAAAAAAATCCTGACATTTACTAGTAAGACTTTGCAGACAGCTCAGCAAGCGGATACTGGTGACTTTAGTTAAAAATCACTCACCAATTTGACTGGCAAGTGTTCACAATTTACGTTTCTGGTATAATGTAAAAATGATAAACAGTCATTGGCAACACAAACTAATGAGCAATGAAATCCTGAAAGTACACCACAAGCTGACATTCACCCAGAAGCTACTATTTCTTATACATTCTTCCAAACATAGAAAGAAATCTGTCCATCTAACAGAGAAAGGAAACAGTTGCCAAGATTACCAGGAAATCAATGAAGTTGTACTTGTCAACTGCCTCAACTATTATACTGTCTTCCTTCACACTTTGATCATGCAGCCTGAGTAAGCTCTGATAAAAAGGGGAAAGAATCTTCACATTCCTCCAGGAAATAACTTTTTACTTTTGCTGTGTTCCCAGAGAGCATGTGAGAGAAAAGTGAATAAAAATAATATTTGCTGGCTAATAGCATGTTCTATGACCCTAACAAAGCTATTGGTAACATGTAATCCTTCTTGTGAGAGCTCTACTAATTATGGGCTTTGAATCAAAATCTGATTTACACACACACACGTGCATGGGAAAGAACAGTCTGTAGAAGTTAATGAAGGACTGGAAATCTACCATAACTGAAAAGGTCCGGCAGATACCACAGACTAGAATCAAAGCAGCACTGGCAATCAGCCTTAATCAGAATGAAGCTCCAGGAAGGAGGAGGTTCAGGTGGGAAGGCAGAATCAGGAATCTATGGCTTGAAAAAGAAATGAAGAATCAAGTGGGTCAAGCTAGAAACCACCCTTGGTCCTTCTCTTTGCCTCAAATCCCCTAGCTAGACCATCACTGGTCCATCAGCTCTACCTGCACAACAAAGTCTGAATCATCCACAATTTTCCATCTCCATAGCTACTACTGATCTGGTCTGACTACCACATCCTACCTGAAGTCTCTGACGTCCCCCAATTGGTCCTTCTGTTTCCTCTCTTGCCACCCTACAATCTATTCTGCATATGACAGCCAGAGCCACCTTTTCAACACTGCAAGAAGTCATGTGTAAAACCCTACAATTTTCCCATGCATTTAGAATAAAATGACCCCCACATCTCACTTCATCTGGGCCCTATGCACCTGTCCAATCACATCCCTCTCCACTCCCCACTTAACTTCCAATACTCCAGCCATAATGGCCTCCTCATTCCCACTGCAGGGCCTCTAAACCTGCTGTTCCCTCTGCCTGGGAAGTTCTCCCCCAACATCTTTGTGGCTTGCCCCCTTCTTGTCAATCAGCTCTTATCACACATGCTGCCTGCTCGCTCAAAAGCAAGACACCAGTGAGTGAGGTGGAGAAGGTCCCCACTCAGATAAAGCTTAAGTCCTACTCAACCCCATTCCCCTACTCCAGGCACATATTTTATCACTCTACCCAGCTTGCCATTTTCAGAGCACTCAAGGCTCCCAAAATTACATTTATTGTGCGTCTTCCCCTCCAGAAAGCAACAGTGGGTCTAGGACAACAAGTCAGGCTCAGAGAAAGAGAGATCAGGATGGGGTCCGTGAGAGCCAAACTATTTAAGAGTATCATGATCTCTGATCCTGGAGCTGAGACTGTCTTTCATCAGTCCTTTTTTTATGCTCCTTGCTAGGCAAAAGCAGCTCTTGGACATCAAAAGAATACTTAAAAATGGCCAGAATAAAAAAAAAAAGAAAACAGTACATAGTCAACATTCTGAAAACCACTGATCTAGCATATTAAGCCTTTGGTTGTCTCATATGTCAAATGGGGATAATAATCCTCATAAAATTGTCTTTAAAATTCGATGAAATAATATATAAAAATATGCCAAAAAAAAATGGCCAGAATAAGTCAAGCTTATAAGGGAATCTTGCTTAAATGTGAAGGTCTGAGTCTAAAAAACTATCATCATAAATTATTTAAGAAGTGTGCAACACATCTCTACCAAACATCATGATGTTGACAGCAAACTGGCATCTATTACATCATAAAAGTTAAGGAAGGAATGTAGAAGCCTTGCTTCTTACAGGACTTTGAAACAGTAGTACCTATAGTCAAAAGAAACACATTTAGAACAGATGGTGAACAGTCCCAGACTCACCAGGGCAGAAATGGGAAGAGAAGAATCTAGCCACTACCTACCCAATGGTGCTAACAAACCTACACTTTCTGTCATTACTGGCAGTCGGCCCCTAACAGTAAATGGAATTAATATTGTGCTTTTAATGAACAGAAGCTCTTGGGGCAGTTCAATTTCCACTACACTTCCCACTGCAGAAAACATTCTTTATTTAAATGCCAAACAGCTAACTCCTGGCAGGCAGTTCAGAGACGATGCTGTGTAGATCTTTCTGATGAAACAGTCCTCTGCTGGCTGAGCAAATCAGCCAGATGTTGGTATTTAAATTATGCAAAATACATAATACCAATTAAAGAAATTACATGTGAAAATATGCAAGAGCAAATTTCCCCACATTAATATTTAACTAGACTTTTTAAGTAGAGCAGGATCTTGTGATCACAAGTACTTTAGTATATTTGACCTAAATGGAAGCCCAAAATACTCAGAAGGGTTCACTAGATGGTTCTACAAGGGCATTTCCTATAACACAAACTTGAACACAGGTAAGTGAAAGGGTCACTTTAAATGGCATGGTGTAACCTAGAAAGCTTCACTCTGACATCTGCCTTAAGCTTTGGTCTTGGAAAGCTGGCTTACTCTTGTTTCTTACCCACAGAAAATGTCACGCTCATACCCACCTCCCAGCCTTTGCTCGGTAATGTCTGCTTGGGAGAGCCTTGCAGTCCCTTCCTCTATCTGACTCTTACCCATCTCTCCCCTCACCCTGGGACACATTTACGGCCTACTCAGATCCACAGTGGACCCTTCCCCTGCACTGACCACAGTTAACTAGCCTAATCACACAGATCTCTGTCAAATACAGACCAGTGACATTAGCATTTGCATCTCATTGTTTCTCCTGCTAGACTAGCAGATCACCAAAGGAGTTTTTAAAAAAGTACCACGCCTGAGCCCTATACTGGTCCCTTTAAATGAGCATCTCAGGCGCAGGGCCCAAGCATGGGTATTTTTTTTAGCTCCCGGGTATTTCATATCCAGGATTGTGCCATAATTTTCTATATTCCCCCATATGACTGACACCCCTGCTCTGGTTGCACTTTGAGGATTTATCAAGTGCTATAGTTTATCAACCTGTAACCCCCACCGTCCAGTTAGCTGCTTCTGCAAATTATTCAACTAATATTTAATGAACTGCTACTTGCCAGGTACTAGTCTATGCTGGGAATAAATGAGTAAAACAGACAGATGTTAGCCATACCTCTATTTTGTTGTCTCTAGATCTGGGTCTATATCAATGTTATATCTAAAGATATATCTATTATAGAAACATATAGACCAAATATAGACCATTTTCCAAGACCAAAAATGTATAAATCTATTAATCTTTAAACAGACTTATCTCCACTTATCAGTATTACAGATAGTAGCATTACCATTAACATCCATATCTTTGCTACCTTCCACTAGCATAAATAATTAGTATTATCCAAAAAATGCAAACAAAAACCCTGAAATTCACAACTAGCATGCCGGTTTAACCCCAAAATTTCAAGGTCTTGGTACATGGACAGAGTTATTCCAAGTAATATTTACTCCAATAAAATTCTTGCCCATGAGGAATTTGCACAGACTATCAGAGTTGTAGCAAAATTCCATTCCACTGGCCCCAGCTGGACAGTGACAGGCTGGAGTGTTTAGTCAGGTATTCCATGTCCTTCCTCCAGAGTTCCACTTAATAACTCAGCACAGCATGCAGGTAAATGACACGCAGTGCCGCAGAAAACTGACATGCCTCTGTATCAACATCATGAGTAACAGAGGTTGCCTTCTCCCTGTGGGCAATGTACATCCCCCCATCCACGGGGGATACATTCCAAGACCCCCGTGGGTGCCTGAAACCGCAGGTAGTACTGAACCCTATGTATACTGTGTTTTTCCCTATACACCTGTAACTGTGATAAAGTTTAATTTATGAAATAGGCACGGTAAGAGTTAACAAAAATAAACCAGAACAATTATAACAACATACTGTAGTACAAGTTATATAAATGGGGTCTTTCTCAAAATCTCTTATTGTACTGCACTCACACTTCTTCTTGTGATGATATGAGGTGATAAAATGCCTACGTGATGAGACGATGTGAGGTAAGTGACGTAAGGTTAGGCTGCTAATGATCTGCTGACGATACATCGGAAGAAGGACCATCTGCTTCTGGATCACAGTGGATGGTGAGTAACAGAAACTGTGAGAAGTAGAAGTGCAGATAACAGGGACTACTGTAACGAATTATTTTGACATCATTTCTTCAAGGGAGCCAGTATCATCAGATACACTTCACCAAGGCAAAAGCCAGAGTCACATGGGTGATTCCTGCCTGACCCAGCACATAGTTATCCTGCAGACTAGTGTCTGGAATGGTCCAGAACCAGGAAGGAAAACCCACCAATGTCACAGAGGAAGGGCGCATTCAGAGCTTCCTGGCTGAACTCCAGAACACCTCTGTGCAGCAGCTGCTGCTACCAACCCCCACCCAGGTTTAGAGATTTAAAAACAAAACAAAACAAAACAAAACAAAAAAACCACTGAACCCTGAGATTGCATCATTTGCTGAAACCGTAGCTAAACTCAGAACAGAGGTTCTTCAAAATGCAGGCCGTCATACCTCTTCATACTGTCCTCCAGAGCCTGCACAGAAAACCTCACGCCTTCCCATGTTTTACACCGGCACTTGTGACTGTTCACTTCTGCAGTGCTAATCATTTAAGTAATCTCAGTTATGTCTTCCAAGTCTATAGTAAATGAATAAAAAAGAAAAAGATGCCTCACATCTCAACAGGCTCGGAGGTATCACTATATAATGGCCATGTTTAAAACAAAATGAAGCTTTAAATCACACCACAAGAAGTTAAACCTAGTCTCAGCTGATTTAATATGGAAAAGCATGTGGCATATATTAGAAAAAAATATAATTCTATCACAGTGTGATTCATGCCAATGGTAATCAGAAAAAAACTCCACTAGAATACATGGAAAATGACCTCTATTTCTGTTTAAAATGTGTGTGTCTCTCTACATATAGGACTCATGTGTGTCTGTATGTGTCTGTTAGTCATCTTGGCCTGCTGTAACAAAATACCAAAGACTGAGTAGCTTAAACTTCAGAAATTTATTTCTGAGAAGTCCATAATCAAGGTCCCAGCAAAGCAGGTTTTATTCTGAGGCCTCTGCTCTTGGCTTGTAGGAGGCCACCATCTCCCTGTGGTGCTTCCATGGCTTTTCCTTTGAGCATGCAAGCAATGGTGGAAAGAGATTTCTCTTTCATCCTCTTATTGTAAGGCCACCAGTCCTCCTGGATTAGGACCCCAACTTTATGACCTTAATTACCCTCTAAAGGCCCTATTTCCAAATATAGTTGCATTGGGGATTAGGACTTCAACATATAGATTTTGGAAGGAAATAACTCCGTCCGTAACAGAGTGTGTGTGTGTGTGTGTGTGTGTGTGTGTGTGTGTGTTATGTCATATACCTATATAGGATATATAATGAACACAATAAATAAATATAAGAAAGAGAAAAAAGCCAAGGAGAGACTGGATCTGACCCATATCTCATACACTACTGAAAAACAGAAACAGATATTATCTCTGGGTATTTTTTTTCTTTATACTTTTTTACGTTACAAATTTTCTTTTTTTTTTTAAATTAATTTTTAGAGGGGGAGAGGCAGAGGGAGAGGGGAGGGGGAGAGAGAGAATCTTGGGCAGGCTCCATGCCTAGTGCAGAGCCCAATGTGGGGCTTGATCTCAGGACCCTGAGATCATGACCTGAGCTGAAATCAAGAGTCAGACACTTAACTGACTGAGCCACGCAGGCACCCCTACATTACAAATTTTCTATAATAAACACACTTGTAATCAAAATAATACATGTAATAAAAATTTTTTTAAATAATAAAGGGACATATTTTCATGTAAAATTTTTAAAACATAATGTATCTCAATTTATTTTATTTAAAACATATTTTACTTAATATTAAGTATATCTGCAAGGCTATCATCTTATTGTATTTTTATTGTACGTTATATAATGTTATGAAAATGGAACTCTAAATGACAAAATTTCATCATCCAAAAATGAAAGCCCAGAGACTATTTCTCCAAAAGCCTTCAATAAGGAAAATCTGCCCACAGCTAATATCATACTCAATGGTGAAAAACTAAAAGTTTTTCCTATAAAATCAGGAACAAGACAAGGATACCCACTCTTGCCACTTTTATTCAACATAGTAGTAGAAGTCATAAGCAGAGAAATTAGATAAGAAAAGAAATAAAAGGTGTCCAAATCAGAAAGGAAGAAGTAAAACTTTCTCTATTTGCAGAGGACATGATAATATATAGAGACAACCCTAAAGACATCACCAAAATACTGTTAGAACTAATAAACAAATTCAGTAAAACTGCAGGACACAAAATCAATACACAAAAATCAGTTTCATGTATATAAACTAATAACGACCAGAAAGAGAAATTAAGAAAACAATCCTACTTACAATTATATCAAAAAAAAAACCAAAAAAACACCTAGGAATAAATTTAACCACGGAGATGAAAGGCCTATACACTGAAAACTGTACGACACTGATGAAAGAAACTGAACACAACACAAATAAATGGAAAGATATTCCATGTTCATGGACTGGAAGAATATTGTTAAAATGTCCATTATACCCAAAGTGATATACAAATTCAGTGCATTTCCTATCAAAATCCAATGTCATCTTTCATAGAAATAAAACAATCCATGGGGCGCCTGAGTGGCTCAGTCATTATGCCAAGACACCTAAGCAAAAGACACCATCAACACCTAAATCAATGGAACAAAATAGAGAGGACAGAAATAAACCCACCCATACAAGAATATACAATGAGGCAAAGTATAGTCTTCAATAAATGGTGCTGGGAAAACTGGGACGCCACATGCAAAAGAATGACACCTTTTGCTGTGCAGAAAGAAGTCAGACGCTCAACCAACTGAACCATCCAGGCACCCTATATGTGCTGTTTTTATGCCAATAACCATACTGTTTTGATTACTGTAACTTTGTAATATAGTTTGATATCAGGAAGTATGATGCCTCTAGTTTTGTTATTTCTCAAGATTGCTTAGGATTTTTTTTTTTTTTAGATTTTTTATTTATTTGACAGAGAGAGACACAGCGAGAGAGGGAACACAAGCAGGGGGAGTGGGAGAGAGAGAAGCAGGCTTCCCACGGAGCAGGGAACCCAATGCGGGGCTCGATCCAAGAACCCTGGGATCATGACCTGAGCCGAAGGCAGACGCTTAATGACTGAGCCACTCAGGTGCCCCTGATTGCTTAGGATTTTTGAGGTCTTTTGTGGTTCCATACAAATTTTAGGATTGTTCTATTTTTTTTTTTTTTTTAAGATTTTATTTATTTATTTGACAGAGAGAGACACAGCAAGATAGGGAACACAAGCAGGGGGAGTGGGAGAGGGAGAAGCAGGCTTCCCGTGGAGCAGGGAGCCCGATGCGGGGTTGATCCCAGGACCCTGGGATCATGACCTGAGCCGAAGGCAGACGCTTAACAACTGAGCCAGCCATACGTCCTGAAAACAGGATCTTGAGAGGATATCTGCACCCGAATGTTCATTACACATTATTTATATAGCCAAGACAGGGAAACAACCTAAGTGTCCATCAGTAGATGAATGGATGAAGAAACTGTGGTATGTATACATACACACACACACACTGAATATTATCAATTATCAATATACAATTGAATATTATCCAGTCATTAAAAAGGAAGAAACCCTGTAATTTGCAACAACACGATTGGACCTTGAGGGAATTATGCTAAGTGAAATAACTCAGACAGATGGGAAGACAAGTACTGTATGATCTCATCTATCTATGGAATCTAAAAAAGCCAAACTCATAGATACAGAGACAGACTGGTGGTTGCCAGAGTGGGGGCAGCGAGGGTGGGAGGCAGAATGAGTGAAGGCTGTCAAAAGATAGAAACTTCCAGCTATAAGATAAATAAGTTATAAGGATGTGATTACGCTTGGTGACTAAAGTTAACATACAGTATTGTATAACTGAAAGTTGTTGAGAGACTAAACCTTAAAAGTTCTCATCACAAGAAAAAAAATTTGTAACTATGTGAGGTGATGAATGTTCACTAAACTTATTATGGTAATCATCCAGCAATATAAACATATATCAGGTCATTGTGCTATACACCAAAACCAATACAACACTGTATGTCAATTATATCTCAGTAAAACAGAGGGTGTAGCGATAAGGAAAATCTGCAGGCATCTGGAAGCCAAAGGAACTTTTAGCCAACCTTTATGAGCAGAAATCACACCTGAAAAACCTACTAAGGCTTTCAATAAAAATCTACCACCCTCCACAGGCATCAGGAACACACTTATGAAAATAAAATTTAAAACTCTATGTGGGAACTCATATGATGTATCTGGATTCCTAGTTTTGTTTTTGTTTTTTTTTAGATTTTATTTATTTATTTGACAGAGAGAGAGATACAGTGAGAGAGGGAGCACAAGCAGGGAGAGTGGGAGAGGGAGAAGCAGGCTTCCTGCTGAGCAGGGAGCCCGATGCGGGGCTCGATCCCAGGACCCTGGGATCAGGACCTGAGCTGAAGGCAGACAGTTAACGACTGAGCCACCCAGGTGCCCCTGGATTCCTAGATCTTAATTAAGCAGGAAATCAATATTAAAGGAAAGATCCTCCAGTTCACCTTTTTTGTAAGCTGCTTTTTTACCACTCTTTCACATAAAAATGGGAGAGCATACAGAAAAAAAAAAAAAAAAGGAGAGGGAGGGAGGAGCTTAATTTAATTCCTGGGCTCCCTGTAGATTTCAGTAATTTCTTAGCCACTTGAGCCTATCATGACCGCAAGGGGACTCAGAAAAAAGAAAGGAGAAGACAGAGAGGAGGAGAAAGAGATGGAGGAATGTTAAAGGCAGGGGGCACACTTCTGGCTGCTCATGGCTTCCTTCTGGAAGGTGCACACTCCAGACATGCTAGTGAGTCAGTAAAGACCAAACCCCCAAATGAATGGACTCATTCTGTCTCCTAGTTAGTAATAAAACTTGCTTTTTACAGAGAAGAGGGAGTATGACCCCCTTTCTTGTATTAACCTATATCCACCCCCAAACACTAAAAGCAAATCAGTCTAATGAACCAGACTGCTCAGACAACTGCTTACACCATGAGTAGTGAGGGCTTGGCAAGAGCACACATCAGTCAGAGATGAGTTTCCACCCTGGCTGTGCAGTAAACTTAGGGAAAAACAAGGAAAGCACAGCACAGAGGGATATGACTGATATTCCACAAATGACAAAATAAACTATCCTGTAGGAACCCAAGGAGTTAATCCTCTTCAAAAGGTCTGCCACTCAAATCCTGTCCCTTTGCAAGTTTACATCACAACAGCTTATATGAGCACCAATCCCAAAAGACCAGCTCCTCCTCCCCCAATCAATTTAGAAGGAATATAAATGTATGTCTTGGTTGTATAAATACTCTTATGGCCAACAATATTTTACACAAGTATTCCTGTAAGTGATACATTACACTTTGAAACATTATTAATATACCTTTAGCAAGATAAACTGCCCAGTAAATCAAAAGGGCACATTCACTCAAATTATGCAAGCGGAGGGCTTTCAAAAACACAAATATAATTCTGAATGCTGACTGCACATGGCTCCAATAGTTTATTAAAATATGAAATGTAATCCATTTTAAAAAGAGAAATTACATTTGGAAGCTTTTTACAAGTGAAGCACGTGTGGCTAAGGTTACAGAACTGTTCAAGGAAACAAGAAATTCAAAATAAAAATTAGATTGTGTTTCCTGATCTGGTCTGTTAACAGTAAAGCAGTAAACGAAGTAAAAGGTACACATGCAACATATTCCAATTACACACACCAATTATTTCTGTTAGTAAGTGCAGTGTCAGCTGCTTATTTCAACATCTAACTTCTCAAAATCACAACCAATCAGGGCTCAAAAGTAAAGAAACAACTCTTTGAGCCATCACAAAATCCAAACTCTAAAATCCACATGCTTCATTCATAAAAAACTATTTGCATGTTGTAAGCACATGGCTACAATCACTACGGAAAACAGGCAGGATCCTCTATAGTTGAGGAATAGCTATACCACGTGACCCAGCATCCCACCCCCACCCCCACCCCCACCCCCGTACATGCCCTGTGGCAGGGGTCTACCACCGCCAGCCAAAGGCCAAATCAGGCCAACTGCCTGGTTTCATACGCAGATGTGTGCCGAGGATGACTTTCACATTTTCACATGGTTTAAAAAAAAAGAAAAAAAAGATTTGTATTTCATGACATACGAAAACTGTATGAAATTCAAATTTCAGTGTCTGTCAGCAAAGTCTGATTGAAATACACACCCATGCTCATTCATTTACGCAGAGGGGACGGCTGCTTGTGCTGCAGCAGCACGTGGCAGGAGGCGTGACACAGGCAGTCTGGTCCGCGAGCAGGCACCGCGCACGACCCAGCTCCTTACAGAAGCAGTCGGCTGACCTCCGCGCCGGGAAATGCATACGTTCCCTAAAAGACATGCTCAAACGTGTTCATGGCAGCACCATTCACAACACTCCCACAAAAACCCAGCAAACTACCCAAACGTCCGTTGAGAGCAGAATGGGTAAACTGCCGTTTATTCAGACAATGGAATAATATACTGTAACGAGAACGCACGAACGCCGCCACAGAAAACACCGCGGGTGAATATCACAGACCTACTGCGGGGGAAAGAAGGCAGAGAGACCAGAGAAAGGATGTGACATTCTGCGGGTCTAAGGTTCAAACACAGGCACGACCGTCTTCGCAGACAGAAATCAAGATAATGGTTACCTTGATAATGTAGCACCAAGGAGCACAGTCCTAAGTGTGGCCTCAAAATATCCCTGTACGGGGGGCATAAAATTTACCTAAGTTTCATAACAATGATGTCTGGGTCACTAAGGAACACAGAGTGCCGTACCCTAGAGCGAAGTCACACATGTCACCTCTCAGCTGGCTGTGGTTTTAACCGTCCCGCCTCGCCAAGCCAGGAGGGAGCACTCCTCAGAGTTGCCATGCCAGAGGCCGGGCCATTTTCTGGCCCTGCCAAGGCATCATCCCCCTTCCCAGAAATTCTTTCATTGTTCAGATCAGCACCAAGAACAATCCTGCCATGACAAGTATGAAGGCGCCATTCTACTGCTGTGCTGTGTTTAAGATGATGGGGGAGCTGTGTTACCTATTTTCTGAACAAATTTCCACCCCAAATGGGTAACTTCTATTTCTTTGCTCTAAGGGGTAAACTTCTGTGACCCAGAAAGCAGAAACTTAGAGCAAATGCCTCACTCACAAAAGTGTCGGATAATGTGGGCTCTGAATGGTCAGGAAGGCAATTCCTTCCACTAATATTAAACTATCACCCTGGGCAATTTTGTAAAAGGTGAAAAACCAAAGTCCACATAAATTTTATTTTTTTATTTTTTTATTTTTATTTTTTTTAAGATTTTATTTATTTTTTGACAGAGAGAGACAGCGAGAGAGGGAACACAAGCAGGGGGAGTGGGAGAGGGAGAAGCAGACTTCCCGCGGGGCAGGGAGCCCGATGCGGGGCTCGATCCCAGCACCCTGGGATCATGACCCAAGCCGAAGGCAGACGCCCAACAACTGAGCCACCCAGGCGCCCCTCCACATAAATTTCAAAACTATTAGTTTTCTATTGCTGCATAACAAATTATGACAAGCTTAGTGGTTTAAAATAATACAAATGTATCACCTTCCAGTTCGTGCCCAAGAGTCAGGGCACAGGTTAACTGTCAGGGTGTCCAGCCAGGACTGTGGGCCCATCTGAGGCTCAGTGCTCTCTCTCAGGCCCATACCAGTTGGTAGAATTTAGTTCCTTACAGTTCTAGGACTGAAGTCCCCATTGCTTTTTGCTGGCTGTCGGCACCTCTGGGTTAGCTCCTCAGGTCCTAGCCAAGGGCCCTCACGATAATGACAGCTCATTTCTTCAAAGCTAGCAAGAGAATCTTTCTCTAGTCTGCTAGGAGAGTGTCTTATATAATATAATTATGGGAGTGACATCTTGTCATATTCACAGGTCCTACCTGCATGTGAGAGGAGGGGTCATATAATGTGGACACAGCAGGAACAGGAATCTGAGGTCTGAAGTCATCCACTCTGCCTCCCACAAAAAAATAAATAAATAAATAAAAGAATAAAGAGTGGTTTACTTCATGAAGGTATTTACATCTTTAAAAATGGATTTTTTTTCTTCTGAGACACTTAAAATCTTAAGTTTCACAGAACTAATATTAGCTAAAACTAAGGTTTTTTTTTTCCCCAGTAGGAAAATTTTTTTCTGTGAAGTTCACTTTCCACCAATAATGAAAAAAAAAAAAAAAAAAAAAAATATATATATATATATATATATATATCCAGTTCAGTTAAGCAAAATAGCTGAAAGAATATTCACTTGCAGGAACAGATTACAATTCTTATTATGCCCATCCTAAAAATATTCTCAATCCTCCTTCCCTTCTTCCTTCTGCTATCCTTCCTTCCTCCTCTCCCTCCTTCCTTCCTTAACTTAGCAATATGCTTAGAAACATGTTAAAGGGGCAGTGTTATCAGTGGATTAAAGGGTTTGATCCTCCCACCCCAATCTCTTACTTCAACACTGAATTAATGAGGGATGTTAGCCTGGCACAGAGGATAGGAAAGAGAAGGTATTATATTCTTTTCATCCATTTTATGCAGAAAATTATGTACAAATAGAAGATTATGCAGAACAGAAGCTATAACAACAATCCATAGTGTTCATCAATCAAAGAAAGGATCGCTTCTCTAACTTTGTGGATGCCTCCTACTGGAACCCTGCAAGGCTTTACTTTAGAATTAACATACTGCTAACATGCCCAGTGGAAAAAAAAAAAAAAACAAATACCCAGTTATAGTCATTCCCATGGTACTTAACTGAGGTTGAGATTATGCATACCCTTTCCTTACCTGTGGTTTCTGGCACACATAATAGGCATTTCATTGCTGTTTGATGAATACTGTGGGTTCTTATAAGACGTGACAAATAATATCAGTAGGACTAAAGGTTATCCATTCAGTCTAAACATTCTCCTTTTGGAGACCAGCTATTTTGTTCTGATTCTGGTATTTTTGTTGGTGTTTACTTATTTTGAGCAAGGACTAATAGGGCACTGAGTCTTCTTCTCAATATGGACCATCATCTACTACAGACCTAGGACTCAAAAAAGTGCTGTGCTGTGTTCTGTTTTGTGCAGTACTTGGGTACTCTCCCAGAATTTGGTTGCTGAACTTGAGAACTGCTGGGCGTCAGGACTTTACAGTCTCTACTGACAGGCTCTCCACATTGGCTCGGTCAGGAGAGGCAGGGCTCTGCCACCCCACTTCCTGAACTCAATCCTGGCTCCTCCTCATACATAACCTTGACCTTAGCTAATTTCTTAACCTTGTTCTGTTTCTGAAAGTAGAAACCAGAGTACTTATATCAAAATGCGTGTGAGTTTAAATAAGATGGTATGCACAAAGCATCTGGTGCCCATTATAACAGTGCCAGGGACCAAGCAAGAGCTCAATAAGTGTGACATATTTGTATCTTCATCATTACAACACATAATTATTTCCTAACTGGGCTAAATACCTTTTCAAAAAACAGTTATCTCCCCTGAAATGGAGCAATCGTCTTGGACACAGTCTTGTCCGGTCTGAGACACAGGCCCATGACAGTTTTAATGTTGATGGCCTCAGAGCTATTTTTAAAATTATCCACAGACTGTGTCATTTCAACTACTCTTTCTTTGAATCAGTGATACATTTACATGGAATAAAATTCAAACTGTGCAAAGGAGTATGCATTGAAAACCTGCCGTCCCACTCCCACACCCCCGACAACCAGGGCCCTTCCCCAGAGGCTCCTGTGAAGCTCGCAGAGACACAGGCACAAGTGAGCACATTGTTACCGCTTTATCTCTCTGCCCTTTGTATGCATAGCTGACAATGCATAGCGGATACCATTCGGAGTGTTGTTTCTCTCTTTCTCTCTCCCCCCTTCCCCTTCACCCTCCCTCTTCTCTCTCTCTCCACTTAATATTTCTGGAGCTCATTTCCTATCAGTACATAAAGAGCTTCTTCGGGTTTTACACAGTTATGAACAATTCCATTGTGTGAATACACTCTAATTTATTTAACCTGTTCTCCATTCATGGGTGTTTAAGTGGCTCTCAGAATCTTTCAATCACTGGCTATTGCCAGCAGTGCTGAGATGAGTAACGCCGCATGTACAATGAACCTCTCAGTGCTGGCTGACGCAATGGATAGACATTCATAATTGTTTCTCATTACACATCAGAAACAATGCAAACACCTTCCTGCGGGCTTGGGCTCGAAATGAGCTAAGTTCTAAACTAAAATGTGGCCCAAAACCTCCTGTTCCCAGGGGCCAAGCATATACGGTGTTATTACATGTATATTTGCAAGAGATTTTGTGGGGGTAGGAAATAAGAATAAATAAATAATATATATTTCTTCGTTCTTATTATATGTGTATGTATACCACATATACATACCACATATATATGTATTCATTTGTGTGTGTGTGTGTGTGTGTGTGTGTGTATTTCCCCCCATACCCTTAATCCAAAGTCAATTCAACCAGGGATTTTTACAAGAACTAATTTAACTATACTTTTAAGTGGGCAATTTGAATAACTAAAGTCACAAATGGCTTAGAATTTCAAGTGCGAGCACGTATCACAACCAAGAAGCAGTTTTGACAGCCCTTTTCTGAAAATGCGGACTTCAATGTCCTGCCACATGTTGCACATGTCAGCACTGTCAGGGAGAACGTGTGTCGGGTCCTTCTTCACAGAATCACAGGGTATTTACATGGTAACACACAAGTCCAGAGCAGAATGAGTCAGAGTATGGATGGATCTGCAAACTCTTTGCTACCATTCCACGGTAAGTACAGAAACTAAATGCAAGCATTCAGAAATTTAAGAGCAATTGGACAGAGAGATTTTATGAGCGTTGACTCTAATAATAAAATATTGGGACTTGCATATAGCTGTCTACTTTTCCCAACACCATTTGTTGAAGAGACGGTCTTTTTCCCATTGGATATTTTTTCCTCCTTTGTTGAAGATTAATTGACCATATAATTGTGGGTTCATTTCTGGGTTTTCTATTCTGTTCCATTGATCTGTGTGTCTATTTTTTTGTGCCAGGACCATACTGTTTTGATTACTACAGCTTTGTAATAAAACATTGCCCAGCTTTGCTTTTTTTTCAAAATTGCTTTGGCTATTCGGAGTCTTTTGTGGTTCCATACAAATTTTAGGATTGTTTGTTCTAGCTCTGTGAAAAATGCTGTTGGTATTTTTATAGGGATTGCATTAAATGTGCAGATTGCTTTGGGCAGTATAGACATTTTAACAATACTTGTTCCTCTAATCCATGAGCATGGAATGTCTTTCCATTTCTTTGTGTTGTCTTTAATTTCTTTCATCGATGTATAATTTTCAGAGTACAGGTCTTTCACCTCTTTAGTTAGGTTTATTCCTAGGTATTTTATTGTTTTGGTACAACTGTAAATGGGATTGATTCCTTAATTTCTCTTTCTGCTACTTGGTATATAGAAATGCAACAGATTTCTGCACAGTGAGTTTGTATCCTGTGACTTTACTGGATTCATTTATCAGTTCTAGCAATTTTTGGTGGAGTCTTTCAGGTTTTCTACTTATGGTATGTCATCTGCAAATATGCAAAAGAATGAAACTGGATCACTTTCTTACACCATACACAAAAGTAAATTCAAAATGGATTAAAGACCTAAATGCAAGACCTTAAACCATAAAAATCCTAGAAGAGAATACAGGCAGTAACTTCTTTGACGTCAGCCGTAGAAACTTCTTTCTAGATATGTCTCCTGAGGCAAGGGAAACAAAAGCAAAAACTATTGGGACTACAATAAAATAAAAAGCTTCAGCACAGCAAGGGAAACAATCAACAAAACTAAAAGGCAACCTATAGAATGGAAGAAGATATGTGTAAATGAAATATCTGATAAAGAGTTGGTATCCAAAACACATAAAGAACATATAAAACATAACACCCAAAACAATGAATAATCCAATTAAAAAATAGGCAGAAGACATGAACAGACACTTTTCTAAAGAAGACATACAGACAGCCAGCTGACACATGAAAAGATGCTCAACATCACTTATCATCAGG
This sequence comes from Phoca vitulina, assembly GCF_004348235.1. Taxonomy (NCBI): domain Eukaryota; kingdom Metazoa; phylum Chordata; class Mammalia; order Carnivora; family Phocidae; genus Phoca; species Phoca vitulina. The sequence goes on from NW_022589725.1 coordinate 28,277,037, forward strand.
GAAATGCAAATCAAAACTACAATGAGATACTCCTCACACCAGTCAGAATGGCTAAAATCAACAACACAAGAAACAACAGGTGTTGAGGATGTGAAGAAACAGGAACCCTCTTGCACTGCTGGTGGGAATGCAAACTGGTGCACTCTGGAAAACAGTATGGAGGTTCCTCAAAAAGTTAAAAATAGAACCACCCTCTGATCCAGCAATTGCACTACTAGTATTTACCCAAAGGATACAAAAATACTAATTCAAAGGGACACACACACCCCAGTGTTTACAGCAACATTATCTACAATAGCTAAATTATGGAAACAGCCCACTGTCCATTGACTGATGAATGGATAAAGAAGATGTGATGTGTGTGTGTGTGTACACACAATATATACACACTATGTATACACACACACACACACACACTCTCTCTCTCTCTCTTTCTCTCTCTCTGGAATATTACTCAGCCATAAAAAAAGAATGAAATCTTGCCATTTGCAATGGCATCGCTAGAGCTAGAGAGTATTATGCTAAACAAAATAAGTTAGTCAGAGAAAGACTAATACCATATGATTTCACTCATATGTGGAATTTAAGAAACAAAACAAATGAGCAAAAGAGAAAGAGCGAGAAAGAAAAAGAGGCAAACCAAAAACCAAACTCAACTATAGAGAGCAAACTGAGGATTACCAGAGGGAGGTAGATGGGAGATGGGTTAAGTCAGTGGGTGGGGGATGGGTCAAGTAGGCAATTAAGGAGTACACTTGAGATGAGCATCAGATGATGTATGGAACTGTTGAATCACTATCTTGTACACCTGAGACTAATATTATACTATATGTTAAATAACTGGAACTTAAATAAAAACTTAATATATTGGGACTTGTATTTTTTGTGTATCTTGTTCTCCATTTTATTATTCTAATAATTCATTTTTATTGTATTTTACAGATGTTTCAGTGTATTATGGATTAAAATTTAAAAAACAAAAAAATCTGCCTGTGACCACTGATGGTCTAGACGACCTGCTCTTCCTGCCGGATTCTGCCAGAACGGACAGCCTATGCGAGAGTGGAAGTCTGTTGTTGCTGCCTTGATGTCACAGATGCCCCCACAATGAGCAGGAGAGATGAGGCAGAGAGAAGGAGGCTGTCACCTTTCATAAAAATCAGATTTACCCTTGTGCTTCAGTTAACCATTGAGAAAGCAATCAGGGGTGCTAAAAGTCCACTTCTTTGTTAAAAGGTAAATTCAAAAGTTTAGGAGAAACCATAGAGGCAATTCCACTGTGGCTTTAATGAGAGCGCTGTCAAACACTGGCCGATTCCAACTTCAACAGCCCTGTGGCCGTTATCAAAACACCAGATTGGGGTTAGTTTGTACTTTAATTAATCTAATGAACCGACTGTCTGGCTTCAGTAGACATTTTTAAAATGTCACTGCATACCTCAGGGCTGCAAGTGAACTGGGTGGCGAGCTCTCCTGCACCATCTTGATTCCATTAACACTTCCCTACGGGAACATTTTACGTCTGCATCCTCATATGCCTTGATAATGTCGTCAATTTAGGCTTTATTAGGCCAATTAAAATATAGAAATGTTAAGTAACGGAAATCTACAAAATTAAAACAATTCCTTAAAATAGATTTACCCTTAATTCAAAAAAAATTATATATATACATATATGTGTGTGTGTGTGTGTGTGTATATATATATATACATATATATATATATAAAATACAGCTGCCAGATGTTGATCACCTTAAAAGTCCATGGATTCTAACTGCTAAACAGGGAAAATGTTCATCTAATTACTAGAGACCATACTATTTAAATCCTAGGTATTGTATCAATTTTGGCTTAAAACATCACTGTAGGTAAGAGTAGATTTCTGAAGACTTTATAGACTGAGCAGTAAGTGCTCCTATATAAAACTTACAGATGAATTTGAGAAAATATTAGGACTCAAAAAAAATCACCCCCTTCTTGGTCTAAATTCACTCATGTTCACCAACTCAATGCCCCCATCACTTCTTAAGAACAAGAACCTTGTCTTTTTTAACTTGGTTTTCAGAGTCCCAGCAAAGCGCAGACACTCAAACACAAAATGAATGCTCTCCTGAAAACTACATGAGCACTTTATATCCTTCAAATCATGGACTGTACTTGAAAACAGCAAAAGAGGAAAAAGTTTAATACCTCTCTTTAGGGGCTTATCTGACTTACATTAGATGTGGGCCACTTAGAACACTTTTGATTCTTCCTTGCCATTCTAAAAGATTTACTATGACCTAAAAACTCTACCCTTAAATTAGACAAAGGTAAAGTAACAAATCCTAGAGACTCATTCTGATGTGAAAAATATTCCAATGTTTTTGATCACCTTCTTGAATTGAGATCAGAGACTTGCCTCCAACTTCACTAATCATGAGAAGAGGGGTGAAGGGGTCCTAGAGGGTGACCAGCAATTTCATTAAGGAGAGAAAAAGTGTGCTAGAAACTTACACTGGAAAAGTCCATTGAAAATGTCCACATCATGTTAAAAGCAAGTTAAAAGCCTGAATAAGAACTTACGACAGCAATTGCCAAAACCAGTGGCAGCTGGGCCACTCTCAGCTATGTCTACATTGAAACACTGATAAAAACACAAAAGTGTGGAAGGAGCCGAGATGTCCTTCAACAGATGAATGGATAAAGACGATGTGGTTCATATATACAATGGAATATTACTCAGCCATCAGAAAGGATGAATACCCACCATTTGCATCAACATGGATGGATCTGGAGGGTATTATGCTAGGTGAAATAAATCAAGCAGAGAAAGACAATTATCATATGGTTTCATTTATTTGTGGAACATAAGGAATAGTGCAGAGGACTACAGAGGAAGGGAGGGAAAGCTGAATGGGAAGAAATCAGAGAGTGAGACAAACCATGAGAGACACTGGACTCCGGGAAAAAAACTGAGGGTTACGGGGGGGCGGGTGGAGGGATGGGGTAACTGGGTGATGGGTATAAAGGAGGGCACATGTCGTGATGTGCACTGGGTGTTATACGTAACTAATGAATCACTGAACACTACATCAAAAACTAATGATGTACTATATGGTGGCTAACTGAACATAATAAAAAAAAAGAAGAGGCAAATAAATAAAAGATATATCATAAAAAAAAAAAAAAAACCCAGAAATCAATGTAAACTAACAAATGCTTTGGAATTTAGTAATACTGGTGATAGTAATACTGGTGATAGATAATTAAGAATCTATTTTAGAAATACTGGGCCAGATCCTGGGAGATACTTCTTACACTAAAATCACAGGCAGGTAAGTGTCTGAGGAAAAACAGCAAGGTCGGCCAGATAGGTTCCTTCCTATGCCTCTCCATAGCCCCAGTGCCAATTCTGGGCGGGGGAAACCGCCTATCTGAAGCAGCCTAGACTATTTCATCATCCCAGTGCAACCACAGCCATTGCTGGTGCTCATTCTACATCACTGCCACTCATAGCCAGGATGGAAGCCACAGCGCACTGTGTCTAGGCACATGATGAAGGCAGAAGGAAGAGAACTACGCATGCAGTGCCCTAGAAAGACGATACTTCTCATACCACATTTATGCCAAGATACAAAACACAAATGTTTCTATTTATTATGAATAAATCCTCCTTTAAATAATCCCATAAAATACAATGGCAACAGACCATCCCTCGTCAGAAAAAGCAAGCTGAGCTAGACAGATGACCAGAAGACACCAAGAATTTGGCAAAGCACAGTCCAGTCCACTTAGACTAGTCCTTCAGCTTGTGACCTGGCAAAGAATTCTGACAAGGAACAAGGTAAGCAGTGTTGGGGACCAAAGAATATCTCCCAAAACAAACAACAAGCACAAGTAACCCATAAGCAACAACAGCACCAACAATTTAACAAACATCAACCATCCTCACTGACAACAAACAACAGCCAACAACCACTAGCAAACAATTTAAACAACACCCAACAAGAGCCCAAAAAAGCCAACAAGAGGGCAAAATGGTTTTGCCATGTAAAATAAGGGGAACAGAGTATTCAAGATATCAGAAATAAAGTATTTTGCTCTATTCTGTTTACAATAAGAAACAGAAACTAATCCAAGAATATGAGACCTTTAAAACAGAGAGAGAGAGAAATAAAAGAAATTGAGATGAAACGGCCGAGAGGTATGAGTGCAAACTCAGAATTAACTCCTGTATTACAAGAGGAAAGAACTAAGCCTACGCTCCAAATAACCGAATGAGTGAGGCAGAGGCTAGGAGATGCAGTCAGAGAATGCAAAGTGTGCAGAATGAAGGGATGAAAACAATGTGGGAATAGATGAGCAACACAGAGGAAGGAGAACGGAAAATCTAATGAAGGGAAATGGGTACTCCAGAGGAAGAGGAGAGAATAAATGAGAGAGAGCTACAAAGAATCAATGAAACTAAGCTGAAAAGAGGCCACAATCTGATGAGGGAAAGATCTCTGAGAAGGAAGACAGAAGACAGAAGAGGAAGAAGAAGAGGAGGAGGAGGAAGAATTCTGTTAAAAATTCAAATTAAAAAAAAAATTTTAATCCTGTAAGTATCAAGATAAAAGAAGAATAGTCACAAATGGAAAAAATATTAGGATGTTCTAAGAATTTCCCTTGGCAATACTGAATCTGAAACATAAGTGACATTCACAGTTTTTTGAAGGGGAAAAAATCAAAAGCAAAAGAATTCTTCACCCACATGACTTTCCACCTGCAAAAGTATCACCAGCACCAAAAGATGGTCTGCAAACACACTCTGAAAACAATTACTTTGAGATAAGTAAGAGATGAACAAAGAATCCGAGGTGGAGGTGGGCATGGGGGATACGATCAGTGGCAGTAAGCCCTGAACCATGTCAAAATGGGGTGAGGGGTGTATAAAATGGGAGAAGGGGAGTGGGAAGGACAGGCTTCCAATTATAGAATAAATAAGTCACGAGAATGACACGTACATCACAGAGAGTATAGTCAGTGGTCTTGCAATAGCTATGGCGACAGATGGTAGCTACACTTGTGGGGAGCACAGCATAAGGTATAGACTTGTCCCATCACTATGCTGTACACCCGAAACAAATGTAACACTGCGTCGACTACACTTCAACAACCAAAAACATTTTTTTTTCAAAATAAAGACTTGTATTAATTGTTAGAAATAAGGTTATAAAACGGAATGCAAATGTCAAAATTCAGAGGTAAATTAAACAGAATTATTAATAATAGGATCTAAAACCTCTCATTACATCAGCAACAGTAAAATGGATGGCAGATGGGTGAAGTAATTACTAGAAAAATTGCTGCTAAAACTGAACTGAGTTCATATAATGTGGTTCAACATTCACTGAGTAGCGCCAGGAGCAAGGCACCATGGGACACGAAGGTGAACCAGAAACACAGTTTTTAATGAGAGTTAAGTATGAGACTGAACAACATAAATACTAAAAGAAAGTTTAAATAATTAAGAGGAAAAAGAAAAGTACAATAATTTCTAACTTTCAGAAAAGCAAGTTTTTAACTGATATACTGTGGAACACTGGACCACGATAGATTTTTTTTTTTTTAATTTTAAATGCAATTCAGCCTACTTCAGTATTATTATATGGCAAAGTTTACTTGTGTTTGAGTTTTAACCTCTTCCAATTTTATAGGTCTTTGCTAATGTAGATCCAAAGGAAATAAATATAAAGCTAGAGAAGACACAAATACCTCCACACACACCTTTGGTCTTCATACAACCTGGGTCTAGTACCACAACAGAAATGACCAACCAAGACTCAACTCTATCATCAATCATTTCCACACAGAGCTGAAAGACCCATCAGGTGTCTTCCAGTTCAAAGTATCAAAATACTACATTGTTGGCTTCAAGTTGGCCAAGTTCTACCGCAGAAGCTTTCCCAGCATGAGGTAGATAAAGGACAGGAGAGCCAAAAGGGATCTGAGAACTCTGTGGCCCCAGCTGCCAACACACGCACACCCTGCCCAACAAGCTTCTGACTGACAGGAGTTCAGTTCTGAAGAGACTTGACTATGCCACTCTTTGGAGAGAGATAAATAGTGAAATATTGTGAGCAGGTTATAGCTTACTGTGTTCCACCAAAAAATTCTGCAATTTGTTTGAAGTGACAAGTAACGTGGGTGTGTGAATGGAATGCTGGGCAGCACGCTGACGGCAGTGTCACCTTCTAATTCCTATGAATTCTCAGACAGGTTTGGGTCAGTCACAACCTCCATCCCAATGTTTCTTCCACATTACACAGAAAATAGACTTGTCAGCATTTATTCTGCAGGCTGCCTTCCAAGCTCACATAGAAGGAAAAAAAAAAACCTACAAATGAGAAAGACTGAAATAGCGCAAGTCATTTAGCATCTCATGTGGCTAATGTCTTTAGGGAAAACATTTCTATAATTGTAACTTCCTTATTTGGCCTTCTGATGGGAGACATTTATAGCAGCAAAAGCAAGATGCTGCTAGACTCGGGAGACATGAAAACACATTTCATAGAATAATGAGGAACAGGAAAAAAAATGGAGCTCCTCTAGCCACTCAGAAAGTTTATGAGGCATACACAACTGCACTTCACTTAGTATTTAAATTGACACTGATGGTGATTCTTGGTAAATCATAAATGACCTAAAATAGCTCTCCTAAGTAACTAGAAGACTTTCTTCATGGGCTCACTATGCCATTTCCATTACACTGAAATAAATACCACCATGTCAAAAAAAAAAAAAAAAATTCATTGTTTCTCAGAATATCTTAGTCAAGTTCACTTAAAGCCCTCTCTTGTGAACTTGGTAAACCAGAAGTCAGAAGAGGAAGTAATTATTAAACAAACCTTGTCTCATGTTCACACTATCCAGTTCTGGTGAAGATTATACACCCAATGCACATGAAACATTCCCACAGACATAGAAAGGGTTGGGAACCAAATTTTTTTGGTTCAGACCTTGGTTTCATTTACTTTAGTGTTCAATATTTTAAAAAATAAGCTCGTGTATCTAGTTCAAAAGGAATATATGGGACCTATGCAGGTTCAGATAGGAATTATGGGGATTACCCACTTCTAAAAACCATGAAAAGCAACTAGAAGAATAAACAAAACCTTTTAGGATGCCTATTTGAACTAACATCTGGAGGGGTAAACCTGCACCAGCAGAATGGACGGCATGAGAGGTGACAGCCATGTGTGGGGGAGAGGGTTTAACTGGGAAGAATGGGGAGGGTCGGGGGGTAAGGGACTTTATTAGTAGCAGACCCAGAAAACACCAGCAAAAAAATATTCACCACCAGAGGAGAAGAGCTCACCCCTCGCGGGGACTGCTCTAGACAGGCCTGAGAATGAACAGGGTAGAGCAGGAAGTACTGGGGGAGGTAGAAAGAAAAGGCATTGGAAGTGAAAAAGGTGCAAAGAGCCAGTGCCATGTAGCAAAGAAACCACCCATTCCAGTAGCAGCAGCAGAGAAGACGCTATACTGAGAAACCAGGAGGGCTGCCCTAAGTCCTCTACCCTCGCAGGACCCTGAGACTAGTACATAACTCAGGAAAACACAAATAATTCAAATGGGAACAAAAAAAGCAAGTAAAACTGCCATATCCCCTATAAGAAAAAAAAAAATTTTTCTCAGCGTAAGAATATTCACCAGAAAAATACAGCCACAAAGCTAGAAAGGTACAAAAGAACATTCCAAGAAGTCAAACGCATGATTACACAATAGGAAGAAGGGAGAAGAAAATGTACAGAACTCAGGAAGGATACAAAGAAACAATAATTAGGAAATGAAGAAAAGTACAAAGAACACAGGAGAAAACAGAGATCCTAGAAAGCACAGTAAAGGATATAAACAATGAAAAAGCACTGAAAATGAAACCAAGATCAATTGGTAGATAAAACAAAAGGTAATAGACATTTTAAAAAGTTGCCAAAGGAAAAAATAGTATTTCTCCAGCCAAACAAGAAAACCGAAACAGTGGAAGAGATCAAATATCTGAAATCTACTGCAAGCAACATCTCAGAAATAAAGCACTACTCTCTAAACCAGGGATTGGCAAACTAGAGCTAGAGCCCCCTGGCCATCCAGCAGTGTCCATCTGTGTAAGCACATCTCTGGCTGCTTCCCTACCACAGCAGCAGAGTTGGCAGCTGTGACAGAGAACACAGGGCCTACAAAGCTGAAAGGGTTTACTCTCTGCTCCTTTATGTAAAAAGTTTACTGACCCCTGCTCTAAACTGTGAATTGGAAGGTATGCCATATGCCTGGAAACACCAAGGCATGGGCTAGGAAAACCAATAGACTTTAAAGATGAAGAATCTTTTGAGCAGCCGGTCAAAAAGACCAAGGCACCTATACAGGAAAGCAAATCAGGTTTTTGCCAATTGACTTTAACATCAACATTCAATGCCAGAAAATAATGGAGTGGTACCTACAAAGAAAGAATGAATGAGCCAGGTGTATGTATGCTTTGAGGGAGTATTTTTCCTGAGAGCTCTTCTGGAGAATCTACCAAAGGATAAGCTTTACCTAACCAAGAGATGAGAGAAATCTCAGCAAGGACTGACGGAGACTCATAAAAAATATGTCACTGTAGAACTAAGACTTAAATAAACATGGGGGAAAATTACTGAATAGCATGGAAATATTAATGCACCAACAATCTGGCAATAGTGTGACTCACAGGACACCTCACAGGTACCAGCTGAGGCAGAAAGGATGGTATTTTAAGCTGATGATCTCATTTAAGGATACAAAGTCAAACACTAAGAAATGCCACACAGGTGACCAAGAGTGCAGGTAAAAAAGAATGAGAGGAAACTGAAAGAAGAAAAACAAGTTAATTTCATTGTTGTTCATTGCAGGAAGCCAACAACCATGGTCTAAACTAAAGGAAAAGGGACTAAGAGTCTACTGTCATAAAAGTAACTACTAACACAAAAATACAGATCTCCCCAAACACTGCAAGTATAAAAAAAAAAAAACCACATTGCTAAACAAACAGAATACATAGGAAAGATACTTTAACAATGTGTGCACATGCATACATAAACAATGCATAAGTCAATATCACAGAACTAAACCAATCACACTGGTTGTACCAATGTATATATAAAGGGCTTAATTCAATGGTTTTCAGATTCACAAAGCAAAACTCATTTTTGTGTCAGATACAGAGACACCTAACACAAAATGAATCAGGAAGATTCAAAATGATGTTAGGAGCAATGGTACAGCAGACAAATGCAAAGTCAAAGGAGTGTAGGGGTCACAACCTTGACTTTAAATAACAAAGAGTTAAATCATGTAAACAGTGACATAGATGAGTGAATAGACAAAAGAGAAAGTCTAAAAGTTCAGAAACAAACCTAAATACGTTTGGGAGATTATGATGATGCAAATGTTAACCTAGCAAAACAGTCGGGTAAAGGTCATTTTGTAAATGTACATAGTATGACGAATGCACAGTGCAGGGGAGGAAATATTTTCCTTCTACCTTTCAAGGTCTTCCAACTGGTTTGAAAATTAAGTTGGCAAAAAAACAGATTACCAGGAGAAAAAACCAAAATTTTATTACATGTGCACGGAGGCCCAACAATGAACTAGAGATCTAAAGAAATGGGCCAAGGTAGGCAATCTTTATACTTTTAGACAAAAGGACAATAAATTCATGAGGAATTGACAGGATAAAGAAAACAAATGTTTGGGAGCTCTTGTAAGGAATTCTATGCAAAATTTGGGCTGGAGTAGATTAGTAAAAAGTAACAAGGTTTGTTTCTATAGTTTTCTTGGCTTTAAAGTCCCTAACTCTGGTGATATGGATGTCTTTTTACTTCCTATTACAGAGAGGGTACCTTTCATATGGGAGATGTATTTCCCACTTTCAGAGGGACAGGGGAGGGTCTGGGTATCCTTTTACTGGCTGTTTCTCAAGGTGCTTCAATACAAAATGATCAGTATGCCAAAGTGGTACCACTTGGGGCAGACTGCCCTTCGTTCCTACCATGGCCATTTAGAAAAAGACAAAGTTGACTTCATAACTTTACATACTTTACAAAGGATAAACTATAAGTGGGTCAAAGATTTAAATGTAAAATATAAAACTATAGAGATGCTATGAAAAAATAAAGTGTACTCCTTTATAGTCTCAAAGTACAGAATGTTATGATTCAAAATCCAGAAGCCACAAAATAAAAGATTAATACATTTGACTATAAAAGCTACTGTGTGACTATATTATACACACACTCCAATAAACCCAAATGCAAACTTCTACATAATTTGTGTATAAACACACATCACACAATAAAAACATAAAATCTAAAAATCAAGTGGAGAAATATCTGGAATGTATACTTATCAACAACAGGTTAACATACGAAGAATTCTAGATATTCAGGGAGGGGGAATAACCAAAAAGCCAACAGAAAAATTTTAAAAATTATAGAAACAAATAATTCATAGAAAAGAAAACACAATTAATTGGCCCTTAAATAAAACATTCTCTTAACTTCACTCATAAGAATAACACAAATCAAAACTACCATGATCCATTTCTGATCTATCAGACTGGTAAAATTTTACTAGGACAACATACTCTGTTGAGAGGTTGTTGAAAAGCGAAACAGTACAACCCCTATGGAAAAGACCTGGCAATACCTTCCTAAATTGCAGATTAATTTATCCTTGACTCAGCAATTTCACTTCTAGAGTTCTATCCTATGAATTCACATGGAAAATTATGAAATGACTTTCTCTCTCTCACACAAACACATTATTCAATTATTTCTTACAATATCCTTTATACTTCAAAATATTAAAGAAAAAATGCCCAGCAATAGAGAAATCTTGGGTCAATCAATAGTGGATACAGTATATCTATCCACACAATAATGTACTGTACCATTATGAAAAAAATTAATGAGGAAGCTCTCCAAGGAAAACTAGGATCTATTGATAAATGAATAAAAAGATATAGAACAAAGTATATATTTTCTTGTTTTATTTTTTGTAGCAAGTGTGGAGAACAAAAATATATATTCACATTTGCTTTCCAAAAGCATATTCATATATTCATATTTTCCAAAAGAAAAACTTTTGGAAGGATAAACAAATAACTAACAAAAATTGTTACCTACAAGGACAAGAATAAAACCAAGATTTATCTGCATACTTTTCTATATTGATTTAGATTGTAGAACTGCACAAATCTTGTATCATATATACACACACATAATAAGTACATATATATGCAAATATACATTATTCTTTATGCGTGACATAATAATTTAAATCTTTTAATCCTAAAATTGAAAATAAACTGAAATAAGTGAATCCAAGTACTCATCAAAATGAAAACATAACCACATAAACAATTAACCATTATTTCAGGTAAATTTATAATGCAGCCCTCACAAACCCTCCTTAACATTCTGAGAACAAAGACCCAGAAATGTATTTTAAGCTTCATTCATTAATTTTATTACTAGTTATAATATTAGTAATTCTGTCTTGAAAGCTTTCAAAAAATCAAATAAATAGTACACAGAATAAATCAAATAGATAATTTGTTAATGGTCTTAGGAATCGTGATTTTTGCTTAAGGGAAAACACATAATTATGAAATCAAATACAAAGACTGTATGTATGAAATGGCTTAGAAAGCCATAGCACCCCAGCAGCAGTGAACACCCCAGGGTTCAGAGGCTGGTCTCTAATGCTATTTGTCACTAACAGAAACCAGAGCTCCCTTAAGAAATGGCTGATTTAAAATCTCAGAAAGAAAAGGTTCAACTGGAGATCTCATTCCAGCAGAGAGTAAGTAAGCTTTAAACGATTTATAAGGTTGCGTAGGGCCACAGGTAGAAAAAAAGCCACAAAACAAAACTGTGAGAGTTTGCACATCAAAAAGAATAATAATTACAGTTAACTAAAACATACTGAATCCTGAATCCAGGAAATTCTGTGATTGGTTAGTAATAATCAAAAAAGAAGAAAAAGAAACTGGCAGGCAGTCAGAAACCAATTCCTTACCTTAAAAATACAATAAAAGAGGAAAAAAGCACTTATCCTGACTTTTCAGAGGATCTAAGTAGGCCTGGTGGTGAGTGAAGCTCCACTTCACAGAAGTGGCCAATGAAGGAGGGAGGAATGATAAAATTAGAAAATCATTATTCTGTAACTTGTATTGAAATCATCGACTCAGGCATGAATTATCAACTGTTGTCAAAGCCAAGAGGTAAACAGTTCACAGAAACTAAAGTGACAACATATATTCTTTATCACTTACACTCTGGTGCCTAGCAAGAGCCTGCATACAATAAAAAAGAAAACTCAGTAATAATAATAAAGGAAAAAAAAAAAGACAAAAGGGCAGTGGGCTAAATTAAGGAGTGAAGGATAGGCTACAGACTGTCTGCCAGGAAGATCTACACATACATTCTTTTACGGTGGGACAAACCTCTGACCCTAAATATATCTGCCAATACAAAAAGGCTACCTGATTCACAGTACCTGCGAGCTAAAAACAAAACCTCTTCTCGGCACAGTACCTGCCCTCTCTGATCCCAAGAGAACTGCCCCCATGGATTCTCACAGAGACATACAAACTAGTCCTTAACAGCTCCTCAGGTTAAATATGGCAACCTGCTTTCTAGGGCATTTCTTACAATGTCCTTCAATATAGGTTAATGGGATGTTGCCAAAAGTTGGTTCAATCAGAGCAATTCTACTGGGAGCTAATGTGATCCAGTCCAGGCATATAATTTTGAAGGTCTGACTGAATCTAGGGAAAGATTTCTAGGTATCTAAAATCCACTCACCACGTTTCACTCATATAAACACATGGCAGATTCATATTTCCTCTGGGAGGCCCAATTTGGCATACATAGCTCTCCGATGCTTAAATTCTCAAATTCAAACTGACATTAATGTCTTTGCAGTAGATTGCTTTTCTTTCTTTGAAACAAAAATGCAAACAGAAAAGGCCTGCCGTGATCTTTCTAAAAATAGTCTCATGATTTCTTATTCCAATTAAGGCTCACACGCACACTCATGCGTGTGCACGAGCACACTCAAGTCCTTTATTCTAAAACATACATGCCTTGTGTGCTCTTTAGCCAATATGCTCCTCTGATGCATGGAAGGTGGGGCCCTCTGAGCCCCATATCGTAATCCCAAAGAAGAAAAAGATAGGCAATAAAAGAGATAGCTAGTATAACATCTAAAATGTTAAGTCACGGGACGCCTGGGTGGCTCAGTCGTTAAGCGTCTGCCTTCAGCTCAGGTCATGATCCCAGGGTCCTAGGATCAAGCCCCGCATCGGGCTCCCTGCTCAGTGGGAAGCCTGCTTCTCCTTCTCCCACTCCCCCTGCTTGTGTTCCCTCTCTCGCTGTGTCTCTCTCTGTCAAATAAATAAATAAAATCTTTAAAAAATATATTAAGTCACCTGCCCAAACTACACAACTAGTAAATAATGCACCTAGGATTAGACTGTAAGTAACCTGACTTCAAAGACCATAAGGCTAAGCACCACACTCAACTACATCTCGACAGCACATCCTCCACCGGAACCTATCCCCGTGTCTGTTGCCACAGCTGGCTTGGGGAAGAACACAAAGATGGAACCCGAACTCACTTATCACTTTTATTGACACATGAATGCTGTGCAGTAGACAAGGCTCACCTAGCCATGGCGGGACCTACCTTGCCACACAGCTCTAGGCTTCAGGGGTAGAACTATCTAATCCCAAAGCCTCAGGTTAGGAACAACCTACCATGTCTGAAGACTCCATCCAGGTATCAAGACACAGAAACATAAATGAGGATAATCCCCCCTCCTCATCCTATTCTCCAACTACTCTCATTTACAAGTTAGTCCAAGCAAGACAAATAAAATGGGTCCTGGGTTAGAATCCCAGCAAACCTCTTACTCCTGCTGATAACACTAATAAATAAACCTTTACTTTGGTACACATTATGAAAGACTTTTGGTCAAATTCCGCTTTAGAGACAGGCCATGCAAGTGTTTCCTTTTTTGTGGAAACAAAATAGTATTAGTAAATTGTTCCAGTAGCCTCATATTTCTAAATCTGTGTACCCTGGAAAGGACAGAAAACACGTAGTGCTGCAAAATTTCTGTGAGCAATACCTCAGCCCACAAATCATACTCACCGCCATTTTCCTAACGAAAAGTCAACAGTTGACTTCACTCAAATGAAGTTACAGAATTGCAATTCAATGTCATAATGGCCCTTCATTTCTGATCCATGAGACGTAAAAAAAAATGGGGGACGGGGGAGAGGGAGACTCCTGAACAGCCTCTGTCATTTGAAGGCTTCCTTTGCCTCATCCACGAGAAGCCTGGCTGTGGTTTGAAATCCAGTATTCAATGGCTGCGCAGCTCATATATGAATGCTGCCTCGCCTCGTCCGGTAAAAAACAGAGTATGAATAACACCTTGAAAGGTCTTTGCCTTCTGCAAAGCTTCCAGTTCAAGATGTTTATAAAGAGTCACAGTAAGGCCTCCCCCAGATGAGGAACTGCCCTTGACATGGACAAGGACCTGAAATGGGACGGCATGAAACTCAAGGAAAGCGTCACTGCTTGGTCACACCTGCATCACTGGTTCAAGATCACAGAAAAAAAGGGTGGATATAAAATCCTTTTATGCTTTTGGGAAGAAAAAAAACTAATCTGCACCGCCCGAGGAAAGTACTACCAAGGGGAAACCAAAATCAGTGTTTTGGGAGATGGGGGCACCAACCGTTTCTTCATGGCTTTGTGAGGCCCTTCTACCTTCATCAATCAGGAAATCCATTCAAGATTCTGCCACAACCCAGATCAAAATGGTGTAGAGTTTTGCTTGTGAGCCACTTTACTGCCAAAACGCAGCTGCTTTGAGAGCAATCCACAAAGGCACCAATGGCTGCCGAGGATGAATATCAATTAAAGAGAATGACACGTGCAGCATAAACAGCTGCCCAAGTGAGCAAGTCTGGCGAAGAGACAAAGACGACAGAAAATTAATATGGTGGCTCTATGTAAAGAGAAAACGTTACACTGGGAATAACCTCACCTTCTCGCTGTTCTCACGTTTCCTGTGAACTGCTTGCTTTTGTCACCCAGGCAATTCGCTCACTACCCCCAAGGGTGGGCATGAAATAAAAGCAATTACTAAGAAATCAAAATCTATTATAAGACTCAAAACAGGAAGCCACTGCTGAAATTTATGTTCTAACTGAATTTCTGATATCAATTTTTGATTAAGGGTCTGATGTGTATGGGTAGCACATGCTGTATTTTTTTTTCCAGAAAACTCTGTCTTTATGAATCAATGCAGCTTGATAGTCTAAAAACCGTATGCGATTATTTGAAACATGACGCTTAACAAAATGCCAAGTTCTAGCCAAGATTAGATCCAGAAAATACCTTATATTAGATGAAATGAAAAGTGAAGGAAGGAAGGGAGGGAGAGAGAGTGGGAGGTAGGGAGGGAGAAAAAGGAGAAAGGAAGAAATCCATCTGCATGCACACACACGCACATGTGCGCTCAAACACACACATCATGCTCCACTTGTCACTCTGCGGGAGACCCAAAGAGATTAATTAGATGTGTCCTGGAAAGTGCTTTGAACTCTTTGGAAGAAAGGTACAGTATAAATGGAAGGTATTAGTTTTCTTATTATTCTAAAAGACATTTTTATTCACTTCCGGATAAAACATAATACAACTAATATCCAGTATGCTTTCTTTTGATAATGAAAATTAATCGTATCACAAGTCTTTTTAGAATTTATATTAAACAAACACCAACTCCCTATTCACCAACTCTAATGCTTGTATGATTATCATTTTTAACAAGTGCCTGAAGTCATGATTTCTTACCAAATAATTTAATATAAATTTAATTACAGGCATACAGGTATTTCTTTTGAAAATTATGCCCCACCTACCAAGACTATCATGCACAGATATTTAGTGACTACCTACCTACCTTGGGTAAAACAGAGAAACACAAAATGTAGTTCCTGACCTCAAGAAACTTGCAATTGCACATAACATACACATAAAATATAAAAACTATCCACTAATATATTTAACCAACACTGTGGCTAGGTGTGGGTATCGCGCGTTCTCCACAAAGAAATTTTCTCAGAAGTCTAGGTCTCCGTTTATAAAGTTCTCAACCATTTTCTAAAATGGAATTATATTCGAGAAACATTTTCCTCAAAGGAACAGCACATTTTGCAAGCTCTTGGGTTGAGTGCACTGTGATCTGTCGCTGGGACTCCGAGTCATCGTTATGACCCCAGATGACTCAAGCGTAACAGAACTCAGTCCATGCCTCAGGTTGGGCCCTCTGAAGAGGGTGCGGAGACGGCTTTTATCCTGAACCAAGGAGCCATCAAAGTGCTTGGATTTGTTTAAATTATTCTGCCTCTTTTAAAATCAGCAGGTTGTCATTTATCCCTGCTATCCGGGCCTGCTCCTCACAGCTCCTATCCCACTTCTAATTTGCTTTTTGCTAATCTCCTGCAGGCTGGGAAACTCAAAAACCCTTATGAAGACATGTGCACAGAGGGGTCTCTCCTAGAAGTATAAGTTTCTAAAACATTTCAAACACTTTCCAGCCTTCCTTTGGCTTTGGGCCTATGCCCAAAGAGCCTCTCCATTTTAGCACTCAGCTATTTCTTAAGAGTCAAAACTGTCAAATTCACATGCCTCACTTCTCCACTCACAAATGCCTCATCAAAAGAACAATAAGATTTTAAAAATGAGGAAAATAAAAAGTTGTATGGGGAGGGGGCAATATTTATACAATGGAAATTTCAAGTTGTTTATGCTATGAATCCAGACAGAATGACAGGGAAGCAACCAAAACCTGCACTTCTCATAACAATATGCCACAAAGAAGTACACATAAAAATTAAATGCAAGTTGGATTTAAAGAAAAATTGTCTAAGATTTCTCCTCAACTCTAGCATTTGGAAGAAAATAGAGCTTAAACTTTGACAAAAGCATCATAAGCCCTACAGGCAATCCAGCTGTTTTTTACTACAAAAGCCTCCAGCATCCCAGAGAATGATACCTCCATTCATTTCAAAGTGAAGAGACCAGTGACCAAACACAGTGGTGGGAAGCAATGAAGAACAGAGAAAGTACTGAGTTTAACTTGAATATAGCCTACATACAGATGGAAACATGGAAAGAAAGAGACCTTGAGGGGCGCCTGGGTAGCTCAGTTGGTTAAGCGTCAGCCTTCGGCTCAGGTCATGATCCAGGGTCCTGGGATCGAGCCCCCCACTGGGCTCCCCACTCAATGGGGAGTCTGCCTCTCTCTCTGACCCTCCCACCTCTCATGCTCTCTCTCTCACTCTCTTGCTCTCCCTCAAATAAATAAAATCTTTAAAAAAATTTTAAAAAAGACAGAAAAAGACCTTGAAAAAAGAGAGAGGGTAGTAATCAATAATCTGGAATTGAAATCTCAAGAATTCAAGGAATTTTCAAAATGAACATTCTCTTCAATGTCTATTGAGACAACAAAGAAAATAAAATAAAAACATTTAGAATACCTACCAAAAATATAAATACTATATATCAAAATGTACAGGATGCTGCCAAATTTATACTCAAAGGACAATGCATAGCCTTAAATAATTTCATTTTTATACAAAAAGCATAAAGACAATTTTTTAAAAAATATAAAAGGATAAGGAAGTAAGACATAAGCAGAAATTAATAGTTTGAAAATGAAAAATAAACACAAGACTTGAAGATACACAGAAGGATAAAAGAAAGGGAAACCTTTAGTAGGTCTAACAAAAGGAAGAAAAATATAAATATACAAAATTAGTAATGTGAAAGAGACAACATATTTTTAAAATAGATCTCTTCTGCATCCTCTAAATAGTGGCTTTCCAACCTTTTTTTCTTCTTTAACTAACATAAAGCACTCAAAAACCCATGAGACCCATTGGTTCTGCTTTCTGTGGAAAAAAAAAATCAGAATTATGTTGGAAAGAAACAAAATCATATGCCAACTCTGCTTATGACAAACAGGCCCATTTCACTCAGCAAAGTATAATGATTGCCACAAAGCCAAACTAAAGGTAACTGACAGTTTATATATGTTTTTTAAAAAATCAAGAATATCAGTGATTGAAAGCCTCCATCAGCTCAAGCCCACATTGAAGACATGGTGACTGACAGCACAGCTCTTCCTGAAAATTACAGATTTCTTAATGGAATACTGACAAGTCATTCCCAATTTACTCTTACAGATACCAAATTTTAGTGGCCTAACTTACTAACAAGTAACTGTCAGGTGTAAAAAACCCACAGAATTGTACACCATAGGTTCAGAAGAATTTATAGAAAAAACATGAATTTTTAATAAGTTTCTGGCCTTCTAGAACAAAGAGAGGTATTTGAGAATCACTGCCCAAAAGCAGAAGTCTGAAACTGGAAGTTGTCCAAAGATGGAAACTTCCCAAGGATGCTAAGCATGGACAGCTTAAAAGGCTCCAGATCTCCAATTTTCACATGTATGCTTTTCTAGAACGGATCTGCTGAGAGGGTGCCTGCAGTAGCCACCCCCCAACACTGCTCCTCTTGCACCTCCTTATCCACTCTGTTCTTCCATTTTATAGCAGAAAGACATACCTGTTACCCATCCTAATTATACTCAAGGTGCCAAACAAAAAGAAAATGTGAATATTTGGTTTAAACCTAAGCCTCTTCACTCAAGGCATATTATAGGGCTTCCTGCCCTCTGTACACATTCTGTGTGTAAAGTCAAAGCTGGGGATAGAACCTGGGTATTTTGGCCTGAATTGAGATATTTTAAAGTATGTTGGCAACAAGGCAAGCAGATGGAACGAGAAGACACGTTGAAGATCATTCCCTTTTTTCGAGCTGGCAAATGCACCATACCCAGCTCCCCCCATCTACCATCTTAGGACTGGAAAACAGAAATGACAGAGATGCCAGAGGAACAGATATTAATGTATTTGTCTCAACTGAAGAATGAGTCCGATGTTTTTAAACCAGAGGACTGTTTTCTCTAACTAGAAAGATAACAATTTCACAACCCCCCCCCCACACACACTATATCCAGACAAAAATATGTTTAAAGCCAATAATATAAAAATGCATTCTCAGCCTTTCCAGACTATATAGAATTTTAAAAGGTGCCTTAAAGAAAAACAGCAACAGGTATGATTGATAGTGGTCTGATGAGTGGAGGTAAAGCCTTTTTGGTAAACTTCCCAGAAACTAAGAAAGTGAATGATTCTAATGACTGGATAACAAAGCCTTTTTGGAAGTCGGGTGGTTTCCAGTTCTTAACTTTCAACAAAATTGAAGGAGGACCAAATCTCTTAGCTGTCAGCGCACAGAGTATGAACAGTAATTTCTGATGACAGATCACCATGTGACTTTCTGTTTATTACCTAAAACCATTGGAAAGAATTGAAGAACACTGCACAATGACTCTCTTTCCACTCCCATCAACTCATCTACGTGAGAGAGCCCCTCTATCAACATCCCTATGAATAGTCATCTAATTGAGGGGAGAGTCCCACACATTTTGTAAAATGACACATTTTCTAACAGCATTTTTAAGGCTTCATAATTAGTTATCAAAATGCATAATACTTATGTTGCTTTGATAAAGTGTGTACAACTAATAATTATAATGGTAGCTCTGCAAGAAATTTTCTTAATAATTACAGCCTCGTGATTATAGGAAATATTTTTAATTACATTTCAAATTATTTCCCTTTTAGTATAAGGGATTAGGCTAGGATGATCAAAGAAAAACTTCCAAGCACAAAAATATATTATGCTAGGAAGAAAATTTAGAGGGCAAATTGGATACACAAGTTCAAGGAGAAAAGAGAATGATGTAAAATCTCCAACAGTTAAAAAGAGACCTTTAATTCATTTTTACACAGATGATGGTGGATGTTGAATCCCTGTGATTTTAGATTCTATTGGATTCACTTAAAAAAGGGTTATAAATTTTAATTTAAAATGTTAATATTTAAAATGCACCAGAAGTTCTATCTTGTGCAGATGTTGAATGTGTGACAAAACATAGTTAGATACAAACTTACGAACATGAAAGGGAGTGCAGGGTTTTGCAAATTCCTTTAGCAGATATGCAAAGAAAGAAATCGGATGGCTTCTGCTGTCTAGTTCCCAGCATGTGTAATGGCTTCTGACAGGCACGCCCTTCAAGCTTCAGCCTCGATCCCTGCTCGGCGGCACCCTGGCACCCGCTGCTAAGTAGTTCGTGCGAACTGGACGCCGAATGCCTTTGTTCACTCCTTCACACGTGTACCCCAGCTGTCCACCACAATGGTACACAATAGTCATGCCCAAAGTACTGGTTTTCAAAATTAAATAAAATGTCATTTGCCAAAGGTTAGAGAGTAATTCCTTGTTCTTTGAGAACCTGTTCGAGCTGAACATTTATCCGCCATAAGAGATCAGAACTCTGGACGATGAAGAGAGGTCAAGAGTCGAGTTCCTAACCACCATGAGTTCTAGGAGTGACCTTTGATAAATCATTTAACTGTTGGATGCTTCAGACAGGTTTCCACCTATTTAAAAATAAATGTACAAGAGATAAGGACTCTTGCCTTACTGCAAAAGTGGCCTCGAGAGGATAAATACATGCCTGGAAAAGCATTTCTGGCTCCCAGAAGAAAGAAATGCCTAACACTGGAACAACAACAACAACAAAGGACTTCAAGTAGTCATTTATTCTAGCATGTTCTCTGCCTCTAGATAAACCAGAACACACCCATTCCACAGAGAGCCGGGGGCTGCGCTGGTATTGAACCATAATGAATGGGAAGTCAAGAGGTTAATAAAAAAGAGTCATTGCTAATGCAGCTTAGGTCCACAGACTCACATCACCGGAAGTGGTCAGACCACCACATCAGTCCATCAAGCTGCTCTGTTCTCCATCAGCGAAGCATTCCACACACCTCTAAAGTACTGTGTGCAGCCATTCCAGTGGGCCCCTTCATTATTTTTTATTTTAAATCATTTTAACACACAGGTTATCTTAAAGATTGATTGATTGATTATTTATTTATTTGTTTGTTTGTTTGTTTGTTTATTTATTTATTTATTTATTTATGAGAGAGAGAGAGAGAGAGAGAGAGAGAATCTCAAGCAGACTCCCTGCTGAGCATAGAGCCCTATGCAGGGCTAGATCTCACGACCCTGAGCCAAAATCAAGAGTTGGATACTTAACTGAATGAGCCACCCACACATTCCACATGTTATTTTAAAACACGTAACTACATCTATATGCATTCTTATATGTAAACATACATGCATATGCAAAGTCTCTACATCAATTATTTTAGTTCAACAACTAAAGGTGAAAGAAAAAAATCATTTTTAAGGCTTCCAACAAGAACCCAACACGTACACTATACAGGTACGTAACATTTATGTAATCATATCACACATTAAGTTCTACATAGCCAAGGCTGAACAAAGCAGATCTTTTCCCTCACTTTGAGAAAAAAAAATTATAAGTGAAATTCTTAGTGAATAGAGAAAATCATTCTTCCTATGCTGCTTCTTTTCTTGAACTTAAGAAATTTGTGAGAAAAATCAGCAGGATGGAACTCTGATGAAAGCAGAGACCTGGTCTACCAGGTCCCATATGCCCAGTGTCTAGGACCCTGCCTGGAGCATAGTAGGCACATAGTGATTACTTTGTTGAACGGATACAGCAACAGAGCTCCAAATATAAAGGATGAGTCTCAACCACCACACATTTCAGATATGCAGGGCAGGTAGGTAATGCAGCAGTTTTAAGTGAAGCTTGTTTGCCTTCTTTATATTGAAATATAAGTTATTTGTCCAGCTGAGATATTGTTGACATGTAACATATGTAAGTTTAAGGTATACAATGTGATGATTTGATATGCATATATACTGCAAAACAATCACAATTAATAAGGTTAGTTAACACCTCCATTCCCTAACATAATTACCCTTTTTTGTGGGTGTGCTGATTACATTCAAGATCTACTCTCTTAACAACGTTCAAGTTTCCTCTGTCTCTATGAGTTCACCTTTTATAGATTCTACATATAAGTGAGATCATACAGTATTTGCCTTTCTCTGACTTAACTGACTTAGCGAAATGTCTTCAAAGTCCATCCACATTGCTGCAAAAGGCAGGATCTCTTTCCTTTTAATGGCTGAATATTCCACACAACATACGACATCTTCTTTATCCATTCAATCATCCATATGTGGACACTCAGGTTCATACCACATCTCAGTTATCACAAATAATGCTGCAATGAACATAGGAGTGCAGATATCTCTTCAAGATAATGATTTTATTATATATATATATATATATGTATCTCTATCCATCCAGAAGTGGGATTGCTGGATCATATAGTTCTATTTTTAATTTTTTGAGAAACCTCCAAACTGCTTTCCAGAGTGGCTGCACCAGTTTGTATTCCCACCAGCAGTGCACGAGGGTTCCTTTTCTCCACATCCTCACCAACACTGGTTATCTCTTGTCTTTTTGATGACAGCCATTCTGACAGGTGTGAGGTGATATCTCATTGTGGTTCTGACTTGCATTTCCCTGATGATAAGTGATGTTGAGCATCTTTTCATGTGCTTGTCAGCCATTTGTATGCCTTCTTTGGAAAAAAATTTGTCTATTCGGGTCATTTACCCATTTTTTAATTGGATTGTTTGGTGGGTTTTTTTGCTATCAAGTTGTAGGAATTCCATATATACTTTGCATATTAACTCCTTATCAGATAGTTGGTTTGCAAATATTTTCTATCATTCTGTAAGTCGCCTTTTCATTCTGTTAACTGTTTCTTTTGCTTTATAGAAGCTTTTTAGCTTGATGTAGTCCCCACCTGTTTATTTTTGCTTTTATTCGTTGCACTTTTGGTGTCATCTCCAAAAAATCTAGGCCAGTATCAATGTCAAAAACCTAGGTTTTCTTATATTTGTCTTACAAATTCCGGTCTTAAAGTTAAGTCTTTAATCCATTTGGAGTTAATTTTTGTGAGCGGTATTAGATGGGATCTAATTGCATTCTTTTGCAAGTGAGCATTCATTTTTCCCAACACCATTTCTATTGTAGGAACTATCTTTTCCAAATTCTATATATATTGGTGCCCTTGTCAAATATTAGTTTATCAAATATGTGTGGGGTTATTTCTGAGCTCTCATTTCTGTTCCATTGGTCTGTATGTCCGCTTACATGCCAGGAACATCCTGGTCTATTATAGCTTTGTAATAAAAATATAAATTATTATAGTGAGCAAATATAACAAAACACAGATTAGGGCTTGAATGAGAACCCATTCTGGGACTAATTTTAAAGAAAAAAAAACTAACTTCTGGTTTCTAGTCTGCCACGTAAGGAGCTTAGAAGTTACCGCTCCATTTTAACAACAGTAAAAAGCTGGAAAAAAGCTGAAAAAACAACTTCTCTTAGATCTGTCAGAGAAGTGAGGTCATAGGACAAACTGCTGCCCACCCCTCCCCACAAAAGTAGAGACACAGACACAGAGGATCACAAGTTACTGGAGCAGAAACCCATGAGAAAGTCCTAGGGTAAGAAAACGTAAAGGATAATTTGACAAATTGGTGGAGGCTTGGTGTGGACAAGTCTGATGGTTAAACACTCCAGAGGGCCAACCAAGCTCTTGTGAGACCCCCTCCAGGAGCTCTACCAGACACTCACAGTGAATATAATGAAAAATTCCCTTGTGCTTCCAGTAGAAGGTGGGGGGAAGTAGCCATTTTGAAATATGCTAGAACATTTTGTTCTTCTTAACAAGCGCTGCCCTCAGTATCGACTCTCTTACCAAAGCCTAGCCTGCTGGGGTCTTATCAGAGTCTAACCTACCTGGGGGAAGGGAAAGATCCAACTCCAGCTCACTCTGGCCACCCTGTCCCACCTAAGGTGTCAAGGGGGAGGGAGGGAATCAACTGAGAAGCACTATGACCATTCACAGTCCAGGGGCATTGGCTCGCCCAAAGACTGAGACCGAATCATGGGACTGCAGAATGCTTCCCTCCTCCCAACCCTTTCCACTGTATTACTGAAGGCCTATTTACCACAGTTCCTCTTTCACCTAAAAATTACAAGGCACACTAAAAGATAAAAACACAGTTTGAAGAGACTGAAAAAGCATCAGAACCAGAGTCACATATAGCAGGAAAGTTATAACTACCAGACTAAGACTTTTTTAAAAAACTATGATTAATATCCTACAGACTTTACTGGAAAAAGTAGACAACATGCAAGAACCTGTCACAAAGATTAACTCAAAATGGATCACAGAACTAAATGTAAGATGCAAAACTATAAAATTCCAGGGAGGATAACACAGGAGAAGACCTAGATGACTTCTGGTATGTCACAGTGTGGTGACTTTTAGATACAACACCAAAGTCACCGCCAAAGGAAGAAATAATTGCTAAACTGGACTTTATTAAATTCAAAACCTCTGCTCTATAAAAGACAAGAGAATGAGAAGATCGGCCACAGACTGGGAAAAAATATTTCCACTATCGGTGTTAAACATTCTATGGGCTTTGATATGTACCCACCACTGTGGAATAATTTTACTGCCCTAGGAATCCTCTGTGTTCTGCCTATTCATCCTTTGCTCCCCCTAACCTACCTCTGACAATCACTGATCTTACCGTCTCCAGAGTTTTACCTTTTCCAGAATGCCATCTAGTTGGAATCTTATAGTATGTAGTCTTTTCAGATTGGCTTCTTTCACTTGGCAACACGCATACGGCTCCTAAAGTATTTCACTACCTGTTCCTTTAAGGCAAGTATACCAACCTCTCTTATAGACACTGTACAAAGAGGTTATACAGATTACATCTTTACATGTATTAT
Organism: Phoca vitulina; assembly: GCF_004348235.1. Taxonomy (NCBI): domain Eukaryota; kingdom Metazoa; phylum Chordata; class Mammalia; order Carnivora; family Phocidae; genus Phoca; species Phoca vitulina. The sequence continues at coordinate 28,301,995 of NW_022589725.1, forward strand.
CCCAGTAAGGAGGAAATGATTATTATCCCCCTTCTAAGGAAAAGAAAGCTGAAGTAACTCGGCTTAACTCACTCCAAGCCGTCAAGACCCCAAATTCACTGGCTTAGAGTAGATGCTCTAGGCCACCAAGCTCTACTGAGCGGGCGTTGGCAGAATAATTTAACCCTAATTTTACATAAGCAAAGAAATCTTCACTGGTACAAAGGTAAAGGGCCCAAGCCAATCTCTGGAATGAGGAGACTCCCACACACAATCTGAGGAAACATTTCCTAAATCCCATCATAGGACTAATATCACAGTATTACCAATGTTCCCATGATAACGTCATGCTGTTTGCTCCGCCACTCTGTGGATCGAGCCAGAACCTCTAGGTGGACCGACCACCAGCCCACGGACTTTGCATTCTGCCCTTGCTGACCTATTCTCTGTGCTACCACCATGCCAATCCCCTCTCCAAAAACTGCATCAAGTTGTTATCTCAGGACACCTCATTCCCTGAGATAAACAGACTTTGGGACGCCAACCTTAGAATCTGACCACAAATGAGTATCAATACTTGATGGACAAAAACAAGATCCAGGTTCTAAGAAACGAAGGACATCCATCATGTTTCAAACTATCTTCTAAAACAACAGAATTTTTAGCAGCAAACTCTTCATTTTAGTAGCAAAAGACCAAAAGGCAATCTACAAAGACTAAAACTAAAAAGCCTTTTGTTCTAAGGAATTTACTCAGGCTGCAAGTTCTCTTACGTGCTGGACATCAAAACTGAAAAAGGACACTTGGCTTAGAGCCAAACAGGAATCGTCAGAACACATTAAGTTGAAAGTGAGCAGCCCCCTCTTTAGAACCATCCTAGAGCCAGAGCACAGGAGTATATTAAAGGCTCTTCCAACTTTCTATAAGCAATCCTGTTTAATTTGGTTTAACCCAGTATTTCCAAGACTTATTTGAACAAGAATTTTTGTTTTTCTCTCTCAAGGAACCACATTAATACTGGAATAGTCTGTCAACAAACAGTTCCTGGGTGTCTGCTTTGTGTCAAGTGCTCAACTAAGGAAGAGAACTAGAATCCAGGGAAGATGTATGTTAAACACAACATTGCAAATTATTACCTAAATATCGCTACACTGTGGAGAAGATACACAGGGACTAGAGAAACACTCCGGGAAATACTGGAATGGTGGGAGGACTGGACTGTGAATGAGAAAATTATCTTCTGACCTAGACTCGGACACTGACTCCCTGTGTAATCCTGAAGATCATTCAGCAAGGGAATACCGGGTTCAGGCCTCAGATGTTCCCAACTACGACATGAAAAGATTGAATAAGATCAGCTCTAAGGCTCCATCCATTTTGAATATTCTATGTCATTAATTCAATGTGAAATGAGAGAAATGAATAAGAAATTTCAATATACTTCTTAGACACTTCAAAAGACACAGTGATGGCTCAGATAATGAAACTAAACTGGAAAAATGTCCTCAGAATATATGTTCAGAATTTAAATTAGCTCTGAGTATTTTTCCTGTAGCAATAATGAAGTAGCAGGAGCTTTAAAGAGGAAATTACATCCACCATGGTCTGGTCCAAGCTCATCCTCCAGCCGTGGCACCTCCCTCCTCCTAGCCCCTTGCTCCAAGTTCACTCAGTTTCCCCCAAAACTTCAATTCCCTGGAGTAATGGGTTCTTCTAAGCTCAGGCCATCAGAAAGCCTTTACTACCCCACCCAAGACTCCCGACATCAATTCAGTTCTATGGTTAGCTTCAAGGCCAATTTTTCTCTGAACCCCTCCTGACAACCTTATTACCATCTTCCAGAAGGTTTAACTTGTTGACCAAGCCCTCCTTTGCGTCTCTACCAATCCTCACACTGATTTCTGGCCAGCCTGGTCACTTACTAGCTGTATGACAAGCTTCTTATCTACTCCAGCCTCCGTTTCTTAGAGCAGAATAACGAACACCCGCATGGCAGGGCTGTTACGAGATCCCAGTGGATTACGACATGCAAGATGCTTCAAGCAGTGCTGGTACACAGCAGGTGCTTGGGGGCAAGACCGCCTTCTGCTTCCCTTCTCTTCCTCATGAACAAAAAGCCAGTTTTGGTAGGAACGGCAATGTGCCCAGCTGGAAAACCATTTCCTGGCCTTCCTTGCAGCCAGAAGAGGCCATGTGGCATAACTCTACAATGACATAGAGCAAAGCTGTTGAGTAGGGCTTTTGTTCTTTTTGTTTTTTTTTTTTAAGATTTTATTTATTTGACAGAGAGAGACACAGCGAGAGAGGGAACACAAGCAGGGGGAGTGGGAGAGGGAGAGGGAGAAGCAGGCTTCCCGCAGAGCAGGGAGCCCGATGCAGGGCTCGATCCCAGGACCCTAGAATCATGACCTGAGCCAAAGGCCGACGCTTAACGACTGAGCCACCCAGGAGCCCCGAGTAGGACTTAAAAGAGGAGTAGACTCAACTAACGAATGCCCCACTGCCCCTCCCCATTTCCCACTGCTCTTCCCCTAAGTCTCAGATGTGATTATGTGGTGGCAGAAATGGTCTCAAAACCGTGAACCACTAAATCCATGCCACCAGCCTTGCTCTGTAACTCCCATCCAGGGAGGGAAAAGGGACAACTCTTAACTGGCTTACGGGACCTTTTCTCAGGTTGCTGTTATGTAGCCAAATGCATCCCTGATACAGCCAACCGTGCTTGCCATTATTAGCCTAGCACCTATAACCACTTATTTCATTATTTCTTTACATTTTGGTTTCCTCGCCAGATGAAAAATCTTATTCATGTTCGAGCAACACCTCTCACCAAGCAGGTGCTCCAAAATGGTAAATGAGTAAATGAAGTGACAATAATGGTCATTATCTTTGGTCTCCAGTTCATTTGCAAGAGAAAAAAAAATGTTTCTTCTTCCCTCCCTAGCTAAACTGGAAGTGCTTTAGATTATTTAGCATTTATAAACATGCCCATAGAGTGCCTGAAACTAAAGTCTTTTATTTAACAAGTCCTTAAATGAGAACATTATTTGCCAAGCATTACCTTCAGTGCTTTTGCAAACAACTCATTAAATCCGCATAACAACCCAATGAGACAGGTACTATTCTCCCCATTTCACAGATAAGGAAGCTGAGGCACCCAAGGTCACACTGCTAGCAACTAGCAGAGCTGGGACTGGATCTCAAACAGTCAGGTTCCAGAGTTTCCATCCTTAATTGTTATTAACGGAACAAGGAAAAGGCTAGGAGAAAATTCAATATTTATGAATATTTATGAACGCTCCTAGCTTCACAATCCAGCAGAAACCAAGGAGGAGAACTCTGCCAAAAATCAAGGGACTATACCAAAAATCAAGGGAGGAAATATTATCAAATGTACGACTGGTAATGCAAAAAGAAGACAGGGAATGATATATTTTAATTCTCTCAAGAATATCTGGACTTGAAAGGCTAGGGGGGCAGAGCAAGATGGCGGAGGAGTAGGAGACCTGGATTTCATCTGGTCTCAGGAATTCAGCTGGATAGGGATCAAACCATTCTGAACACCTACAAACTCAACAGAAGATCAAAGAAAAGAATAGCAACAACTCTCTCAACAGAAAAGTGACCACTTTCTGGAAGGTAGGACATGCGGAGAAGTGAATCTGAGGCGATATTCGGGAGGATAGATGGCGGGGGAGGGGGCCTCCATTGGGCACTTCTGGCAAGTGATAGAGCCGCGGAGCACAAAATCGGAACTTTTAGAAGTCAGCTCCGCTGAGGGATGTTGCTCCGGTGGCTAAGCTGGGGGTGGAACCCTCGCGGACAGTGTGGTCTCAGGACCCTCGGGGTCACAGGAAGACTGGGGGTGCCTGAGTGCGGCAGAGCTCCCAGGTATTAGAGCAGGGAAGCCGGCTGCAGAGACGGAGCTGAGGCATGGGCTCTCAGCTCCGGGTTGCCATAAACCGTGATCCGCGGCACAGTCGGGCCACTGCTCCTCCAGCAGGGACCCAACAAGCGGCAGATCCAGGGAGACTCCCCTTCCTCCCCCAGGAGGAGCGGCACGAGAGCGCACAGCAGGGATCTGCTGGGTTTGGAGACTCCACACGGGGTCGTGTGCCAGAGATAGACCAGAAAGGAACACAGACAATATACAGTAACAGTCCCACCTTACAGGCAATACAATGGCACTAAATTCATATCTTTCAATAGTTACCCTGAATGTAAATGGGCTAAATGCCCCAATCAAAAGACACAGGCTATCAGATTGGATTAAAAAACAAGACCCATCGATATGCTGTCTGCAAGAGACTCATGTTAGACCCAAAGACACCCCCAGATTGAAAGTGAGGGGGTGGAAAACCATTTACCATGCTAATGGACACCAAAAGAAAGCTGGGGTGGCAATCCTTATATCAGACAAATTAGATTTTAAACCAAAGACTGTAAGAGATGAGGAAGGACACTATAGCATACTTAAAGGGTCTGTCCAACAAGAAGATCTAACAGTTGTAAATATCTATGCCCCTAACGTGGGAGCAGCCACTTATATAAGCCAATGAATAACAAAAGCAAAGAAACACATCGACAACAATACAATAATAGTGGGGGACTTTAACACCCCCCTCACTGAAATGGACAGATCATCTAAGCAAAAGATCAACAAGGAAATGACTTTAAATGACACACGGCACCAAATGGACTTCACAGACATATTCAGAACATTCCATCCCAAAGCAACAGAATACACATTCGCAATACAAGCCTTTCTCAAGAAACAAGAAAGGTCTCAAATACACAACCTAACCCACACCTAAAGGAGCTGGAGAAAGAACAGTAAATAAAGCCTAAACCCAGCAGGAGAAGAGAAATAATAAAGATCAGAGCAGAAATCAATGAAATAGAAACCAAAAGAACAGTAGAACAGATCAACGAAACTAGGAGCTGGTTCTTTGAAAGAATTAACAAGATTGATAAACCCCTGGCCAGACTTATCAATGACCCAAATCAACAAAGAGAAATGACCCAAAGAGAAATGACCAAACTGTGGAAAGAGCCAAGATGTCCATCAACAGATGAATGGATAAAGAAGATGTGGTGTATATATATATATATATACATACACAATGGAATATTATGCAGCCATCAAAAAGAATGAAATCTTGCCATTTGCAATGACGTGGATAGAACTGGAGGGTATTATGCTGAGCGAAATAAGTCAATCATAGAAAGACATGTATCATATGACCTCACTGATATGAGGAATTCTTAATCTCAGGAAACACACTGAGGGTTGCTGGAGTGGTGGGGGGTGTGGGAGGGATGGGGTGGCTGGGTGATAGACATTGGGGAGGGTATGTGCTATGGTGAGCGCTGTGAATTGTGTAAGACTGTTGAATCACAGATCTGTACCTCTGAAGCAAATAATACACTTTTTTTAACTATATGTTAAAAAAAAAAAAAAAAAAAATACCGGGACAAAAAAGGAAAATAAGGGGTAAAAGAAGAAATGCCTTGGCAAGAAATTTTTTTAAGTGACAAATATAAGGAAATGATAAAGAAAGCTTTCTAGTGGCAAGCTAATCAAAATGACCTTATACCCAGATTTAAGAAAAGTCTAAGCTGTGAGGTATTATCCAGGTATTCTGCTCCTGAAGCAATTTTAGGAAAACTATTTTAAAACTGAGAGAAGAATCTCCAGAAATGTGAAGGTACATTTACATCTTTCAGCAGCAATTCTCGAGTTAGCTGCAACGAGACATGAGTTATACTAAATTCTTCACAATTTATCTCTCACGCAGCCTCGGCATTCAGAAATCAGTAACCAGGCCCAAGTCCACTTAGCAGTACCTGTTGTCCTCTCAGACAACTTCACTACCAAGGACCCTGGAATTAAACCGGCAGAGAGCTTGTTTTTCCTATCTGCAGCGACATCTAGTGGTAAGAAACTGAAATGCACCCTCAGCACAATATTTCTTTCAAATTATCATATTAACTGCGTATTATAAAAGTGGAGTACGTCTAACTCTAAAATAGATGTCCTTCCTTCATAATTAAAGCCAGTTGTCAATTAACTTCTAGCCCCAAATTTAAAATATCTCCTAAGATTAACCCACTGAGAAGATACACTTATTTGGCTGAGGTAAAGAAATCATTTTGTTCTCCAGTGTTTTTTGTTTGTTTAAAATGCAAACATGTCTTTATTTACTAACAGCAGACTGGAATGGTAGGAGATTCTGCATTCACTAAAAGACTTCCTGTTAAATTGAACCAAAAAGCACTCTGGCTTAATATAACAATAAATACAAGCCATTTACTCAAAACCAACTTTCAAAATCTCTGAAGAATAATTTAAATGCAGATGAAGCCCATTATAGAATGGCTTGCTGATTTAAATATGCCACAGGCTAAATCTTGTCTCCAAATTTTACATATTAAAATTATATCCTAAAAGATGCAGGCTAGCTATATTCTCTTCATCAAAGTAAAGTACCATTTTTGTTCTAAGAATCTAGGTGTCTGGAAACCATTTTAAAAGATAAGTAAAGTATAATTAAAGAACACTGAATTATGAATAAGAAAACAGGAGCTAGCCCTGGTTCTACCTCTAGAACTTTGAGACCAAGTCATTTAATTTCTCTTGGTTTCAATTTCCATTTAAAAAGAAAAAAAGTAGGCTAGGACAAGGGAAGAGTTTCGCCAAGGTTCGTGCCCTTGTTCTAACATCCCATGTTCTATAAAGAAGATGATCGTTCAGATCTCTTTCAGCATTTTTTTTTAATTACTTAAATCATACACAATGACACAGCACTTTGAGGAAGACAGTGCCATAGGGAAAGAAAGAAGATCTGTGTGGAGCATAAAAGATTTCTTTAAATGTTTAGATGATAACTCCAGACCTAGATCAAAGACACATTAAATTGCATCTACTGTGACCTTGCACTTTCTCAACCGTAAGTACTGTCTAAAGCCTTTTAATAAAGATCTTCAGAAATCAATGCAATTTAAGTGTGCTTTGTTGCTAAACCAGGATGGTCATGAACATTCTGGTTAAGGGAAATACAGCCACCAGAATAAGTTGAGGTCTTTATCTAGTTTACTGGGAATGCTCATTGAAGACGTTTTCTAAGATAAGAGGATACAATTAGTTTAAAATGCACCTGGAATTTTTTGCTACATTTATGGTTGTTACTCTCTCACTTTGCAGAAAAGAACATTGACCTGGCTAAAATAACAGCTACAGCTCCCAACAGTTGGGGGCGGGGGCGCGCAGCAGGATGGGTAGTCACACTTTACAAATAAGACAGACAGGAAATGAGGTAAGCCGAATCCCAAAGACCCACCAGATTTGGGTCGGCTCCAGACCACTGGTATGCCCCAAGGATCTCAGAAGGTCCCCCTTGGGCATTTGCGAGGAGATAGTGACAGAGTGAGTGACAGCTCTCCAAGCTGACTGAATAGCAAGTCTCTGCATAAACAAAGCGAAGCAAGCTGGAGAAAGCTGGAGAGCACCCAGTGACCCAGGGCATCAAACTCTGGGGCAACTCCATGACAGGTCTGAGGTGAAGTCATTTGGAAAATGAGGCTAATTAAAAATAATGGGAAGCTTTTTAATACCATTAGGAAATGCAAAGTAGAACCACAGTTTGACAAATCCAATGAAAATGACTAAAATGAAAAAAAAAAAAAAGACAGAAAACTGCAAATGTTGGTGAGGAGGGAAAGCAGCTTGGCCTCTCACACAGGTGGGATTGTAAATGGTACAACTACTTTGAAAACCTATTTTCAGTATCTACTAAAGCTGAATATGCACCTGGCTCTATGACTCAACAATTCTACTCTGAGGTATATACCCAACAGAAATAATGTATATTACATTCACCAAAAGACATGTTCGAGCAGGGTCAAAGTAGCATCTTTTCTAACAGACCAAACCAGGAAATAACCCAAATTCAAAGCATAAAATGAATAAACAAATTGTGACAGCCACACTTATGCAACAAGTAAAATCAATCCAACTATGTGCAAAATTATAGATGGATCTTACAAACATAATGCTGAGAAATGAATCAAGTCACCAAAAAAAAAAAAAAAACATTCTGTAGGATTCCATATGTAAAAGCAGGATACACAAAGCTATGCTCTCAGAAGTCAGGCTAGACATCTCCCTTGGAAAAAGTGGTGACTAGAAGGGGGCATGGCAGGGACACTGAGGCGCTGACAACGATGTCTCTTCATCTGGTTGCAGGTTATGTGGGCATGTTTGGTCTGTGAAAATCCATCAAGCAGTAGACTTCTGATTTGTACAATACTATGTATGTAATACATAAATGCCCAGACTGAGACAGGCCACCAGGGGACATTCAAAAAAGAAGAGTAGTCCTCAACCCACCTCCCAAAAAAGTCCAGCAGCAAGGGACAGAAAGGAAGCCCTCAGTGAAGCCCCTGAAGCAGAGAAGCAGGGCAAGATTCCTACACCCATGTTATGAGGCCCACAGGGATAATTCCATGCAGCCACCAGAGAAAGAACCCAAGATCTTCTCCAATAGAAGGAAAGCTTAGAGCTCATCTAGACCAACCCGTTCCATTTAGGATTGAAAAAAATGAGACCAAGAGAAAGGGGTTATATTTGGTCCAAGTCACACAATTAGTTAGGGATAAATCCAAGTGTAAAAACCAGGTTGCCTCAGTTCAGAAGACTTAAATAATTATAAAATAATCATGATACTTCAAAAGCCTGAATTATGGGACTACCCAGAATGGGAAAGAACTCAAAAAAGGACAAGGCCTTTGTCCATTTCATTCAAATGAGATAAGCAGGGAAAAGGTAATGGGATGCACACAAGATCCACAGAGAAGAGAATGGGGACCTCCTCGAGAGGGGAAGAGAATGCAATCTTAGACGAATCTGGAACCTAGCACCCTGCGGATGAAATACAGCACATTATCTATCACCTTACTGCTACAATGCTTTCCTTAGGTTGCAGCACTCAAAATAACAATACAATTGACTCTTAAACAACACAAGTTTAAGCTGTGTGGGTTCACTTATATGAAGATTTTTTTCAACAAATACAGTACAATACTGTAAAGGTATTTTCTCTTCCTTATTTTTAATAACATTTCCTTTTCTCTCGCTTACTTTATTATAAAAATACATTCTGTAATACATAAAACAAACAAAATATGTGTTAACCAACTGTTTATGTAATCAGGAAGCTTTCAGTCAACAGTAGGCTATGAGTGGTTAAGTTTTGGGGGAGTCAAAGTTACACACACCTTTTTGACTATGCAGGAGGTCAGCACCCCAACCCCTGCATCGCTCAAGGGTCAACTATAACACATCAGGATAAAAAAAAGATACTGATATCTAGGGAAATAACCATGTCTCTCTGTTTAAGAAAAAGACTTTAGAAAGGGGCCAAGGCAAAAGAGATGAGTAAGCCCAACCTTGGCAGAAATAAAAAAAATCAGAATCATTATTAAAGGAGCATTACCAAACACAGAAGGAACCCTGAGCTGTTATTTCAGAGAAAGCAAATCTTGTCTTGACATTTACAGAGATAATAGAGCAGATGGTACTTAAACAGTGGCCATCATCTATTTTGGTTTTTAAAACACTGATGAACAACCAAACTCACAGCAAATATGGGGTCACTTACTAAGACCACTTTTTCCATCGTTCTTTATAATATGAAAAAGCAAAAAAGAAAAGGGCTAGGGAAAGGCAAAACAAAAGCCAATGCATGTGAACATGGAAAGAACTGAGGTCAGGTTCAGACAGTCCAGAACTGGGCAGTTCAGCGGAGTCACAAGCCCAGACCTCAAGACAGCATTCAAATTCTGACCTCTTCCTCCTTAACTGTGCACCCTCTGGGCCTCAGTTTGTCTGTAAATTGAAAAAAAAGATAATATGCCACCCGCACGAGGCCGCTGAACAGCACAAATTAATATGTATGACATTTACAACTGCGGCATGCATATGGCTACTGAATGCTTGAAATTCAAGTGGCTAATGCAGTGGGAACATAGAACTTCTCATTTTTATTTAATTTATTGGTTTAAATTTTTAAACTACACTCAGTTGATTTACTAGAAAACTTAAATATGTTTAGAACAGAGTTAATATGAGAATCTACTTTTCAACTGTAAATTTTATAAAATCGAAATGCCGATCAAGTGTATCTTAGACAAATTTAGCATCTGAATTGAGATACACTGTAAATGTAAAATTCATGCGTGTCAAGGACTCATTAAAAAAAAAGTATAAAATACTTGGGTAGTAATTTTTATATTGATTATACGTCAAAGTGGTGATTTTTTTATACAATAGTTTAAATACAGTGTAGTATTAAAATTAATTTCAGCTATATCTTTTTATCTTTTTAATGCTGCTATTTGAAAATTTTAAATCCCTACTATATGGCTTGCATTACATTTCTATTAAACATTGCTGACTTAGAGTAACACCTAACACACAGTCAAGTAAGCGTACAGTAAATATTAACTACTATTATTCTTCTTAAATTGCTGGATGCAAAGAAATTTGGGGGTGGTGCAGTAAGGGTCCAAATACAATTAAAACAGGTCTCTACCTTCTGGACCTCAGAATCTATCAAAGGAAAACCAGACAGTCCATAACACCTTTATGTACACAAATTATTAAATATCTAGCTGTGAAAAAAGAAGACTTAGAGGGAAAAAACCCAGAATATATTAAAAACCTTCAAAATTATCTTTCTACAAATCTACAGAAATCAGAAGTGACTTGTGTTAATCACCCAATTAAACTAGATCCAGATGAAAACAGAAAGAAACATTACATGAGGAACCCACACAGACTGAAGGCAAACATCTGCTGTTTGTGGATGAATGGTTTTGCTCCTGCTGGGTCCAGACCTGATCCGCTGGGGCAGGGGTCTTGCCTGGCTCCCTTGGCCTTGCCCAGACTGAGAGCCAGCTGCACAAGGAACAGGGAATGTTTGGATCAAGGATTCTCTGGTCTTAAAGACTGGGCAGACATATACCAGAGAAAGGCAAGTTGGAGTCAAACTCTTACCAAAATGAGAACCAGAAAAAAGGGGGCCCAGTGAAAGCATGCACCCGACAAAACAGGTTCAAGAATGTTCACAGAAGCACTATTCATCATAACCAAAAGATGGGAGATAATAACCCAAAGATAATCAACAGGAGAATGGACAAAATGAGTGTGGTAGAGTCGCATAATAAAGCAGAAACTACTGCTAAACACAGCATGGATGAATCTTACACGGACAACATGCTGCACAAAAGCCAAAAACAGAAACAGAAGAGACTGCATGATTGCATTTGTCTAAAGCTCGAGAACAGGCAAACGTTACCTATGTGACAGGTGTCGCAATAGCGGGTACATCAGTGAGAGGGAGACGGGAAATATCTGACCAGGGAGGGGTAAGAGGGAGCCTCTGGGGAGTAGGAAGTATTCCCTACCTTGATCTGGCTCTGGGCTACATGTGTGGACACACAGAGCAAAATTCACGAGCTGTCCACTTCAGATGGGCACACTTCGTGTATGTTGAACCTTCATTAAAAAAGTAAACACCCATAGTTTTTGTCCAAAGGTCCTGTGAATAAATCACTCTATTTAACACCAAAAAAAATCATCTACTCAGTTGAAATTTCTTTTCAAATGGCATCACCCAAAGGCTCCAAATGCTTGCATGAGTGCCCAGCGCGGGGACCACAGAACACTGCCAGAAGCTGTGTGTGCCATTCCTTTCCGGGGGCCTCCGCCCATGCAATAACCACATCAAGACGTGCTTTAAGGGATGATCTTCCATGTGCTTTAGGGCTAGGAGTCCCTCCTCTCCTGAGGAGGCACGGGGTACCTGTTCAAAGTAGAGATTTGGGGGTGCCACCTCCAACAGTTCTCCTTCCTTGAGTCTGCAGAACCCAAAAAATGGTCTCTGAAAAAGGTCCACAAGGGATTCTGGGTGAAAACCACTTGTGTGCGGAAAATCAATTTCTGTGACACGCGGAGTAACTGACATTTAAGTTGTTTTGGATGAGACACTGGACTTTGCAACTTAAAGTGTCGCCGCAAGTTCTGTCACGGATTTCAGTCCGAGCTGCTAAGAATGCCACTGTGATTTTTACTTTAATGGCAAGGACAAGAAAGGCTTACAGAAAACACATTAATATAGAGTGTACTGGATCCAGAGGAAAATGACCACCTTCAGTGAGGCCTGTGTTGTTACATTTTTTCAAGGGGAAATCACAACTATTGGAAACTAACTCCTCTCAGCTAGGAGACATAGACAACCTGCTCGCGAAAGCCATATTTTGCTGGCAAAGCTGGTGCTATAGAGTAGTACATGAGATATTAGAAACGTATAGCCATCTCCCTTCCCTTGCAAGTAACAAATATCCTGGTAATAAATATCCACACGCTGCCTAGGTCCATATTTCTTGTTCAATAGATGCCCACTTGCTAATTATACTGTCTTACAGATTCATACTTCTTAAAACCATCACTTTTGCTGAAAAACCATCACTCTGCTGCCTGGAGTTAAGAGAAACTGCTGTCATCCTTAAATAATGCAAAGGCAAAATCAAGCAGGATGCTAAGGAAAAATAATCTCTTAAAACCCGCCGTTGTGTTACAGATGGAGGGCAATGGCAGCTCCCTGCTCATAGTAACTGTTGCTAGGTAGACTGGGCTGGGAAACATCCAGCTGAAGGGGTCAATTGGAAATTATGCTAAATTCAACGCTACATATGAATAGCTGGAGAGGAGAACACACCCACATTGAGGGCTCATTTTAAATAACGTAATCAATCTAAAGGAGAAGAAGAAAATGTGTTTAAATACACGGAATTTGTTCTGTGTCATCTTTCTATTCTAACACCAAAAAAGAGCAGTTTCCCTCATATGAAATCTTCACACCACAGTACAGATATTCAGCTGGCCCTTTCACATAATTTTCCAGCTGAATATAGGACTTCTGAGTCAAAAAGGAAGTATTCAAAAACATTTTCTCTTAAGAAATAAAAAAAATGTTTCAGCTACCTTGCATCTCTTGTTCGCACTGAAGATACCTTACACCCCAGTAAGTGACACCCTTGGTGTCACCAAGACTCACCCACTCCCCCCCACTGTACAGTGCATAGCAGCTGTGTCTTGACCTCACCCCAGCTCCCAAGGTGGGCCCCGGTTCATCTCAACCAATCAGGGTCACCCATTCCCTTATCAAAGTGATTTAGATAACCCAAGCCAAGGCCAGTTAGCACAGGGTATCTCCCTGGCCCCAAGGATTGGTTCAGAAATGTACCACTCAGTGCAAAGCTCAGAATTCTGTTGGGAACTCTGAAACCCAGACACCTCGAATTTAGATGGTGTGGTAGGTGGATATAAAGCTGTAATTGCTACTATTGCTTTGCCATTCCAAGAGCAGAATGTGTGAGAGGATGAAGTCATTACAACAAAAAGGCAAAACAAAGAACAATCCCAGAGAACCAGAACCAGTGCCCTGATCAAACCATGCCTTAATCCCATGCTACCTCCAGACCAATACTCTTCTGTGAGCTGAAACTTTACCACTTAAGCAAGTTTGGAACTGGATTTTCTATTACTTGAAATAAACAAACATAAAATGCCACACCATAAAATGTCTTAGAAGTAATTCCACATCGTAACCGCATAAAACTATATACTTTTGAAAGCTTCCGTATATACGTAAATTTTTTTTCTGCCCAGTTGGGAGGACATTTACTACTGTCAGTTTTACATATAAGAGGATGGATTCCCAGAAAACCAAACAAATAAAAAATGGTTAACATTACTGTAATGCTTACACTGCTAACTATGTGCTGGACACCACTCTAAAACATTCTGTAAGTGTTCATTTGTCACCTTACGTGATAGGTATGATTATTGTCTGCATCTTACAGTGAGGTTCTGGGAATTGGAGAGGTCAACGTGACCCAGATCAGAAGAGTGCACAAGCAAAAGTCTCTAGGTGAGGCAGGCTGCAAGCCATCTCCTCACTCCACACCTACTTCCCACCTCTCCCCAGCATGCACTCCTCTCCAAACCCACAACTGCTAGAATTCATCCAAGGTAAGTTAGATGTGCTCCTGGGTGACATGAACAATAAACTGATCTGTACCATGAAATGGTCACTTTTTAAGGCCCCTGCCAACAAAACCAAGTTCCTACATTTTAGCACACCCAGTGAGTTCAGGTGCACATAAGGCACACTTTCATATGACCAGGCAATCTTTTCCTCCCTGACTGTGGCAATAAATATGCAGTAAGAGCCCATCAGCGCACATGCCTCGCTGCAAAAGATCAGAAGGAAAATCCCCTATGTATTCAAAATAATTTATCACATGGTTCCAACATTTAACAGGGTGCATTTGACTTATTTCTGAGCCTTTTGCTCCAGAAACGTTATTCAAAAGTAAGAACAAACATATACTTGCATTGCCTTTATTTATGGGCAGTTCCTTCAAGATGAAAACTGCCATGGAAAATATGGTAGCCCTGGCATTATTAACAGCATCAGAGCTGGTTCTGGGAATCGCTTGCTTAGCCTCTGACCCTGCCAAGTTCTTCAGTCAACCTCCAGTGCTGTAGCGTTGACAGTGGTCCCCCCCATTAATTATCGAGTCCCAATTTCAGAGAACAATGAACTGTATTACTTTGTCCTTCGTCTTAAAAAAAACAGTTGCAAGAGAACTTTAGAAAAGGGAGAACACACAGTTTGATGGAAATTAACAGCTAGAGTCTAACTTTCATGAAAGGTTGACAAATTAACAACTTCATACTATGTCAAGTGCAATCACATCTTTTTTCTCTTGCTTCAGATCAAGAAAGAGCCAATGAGATAGTACGTGTGAATGCACTAAAAAAGATAAAGGGCTTTGCACATGGGGGTTTTGTAGGTGACTTTTGTTCAAACAGACACGAAGTCATCCACATTAGTCTGCAGATTAGAGTGGGGGAGACAAATAAGTTCTTATAATGCTCTCTCAATTTATCTTTATTGCAACCCCCAATCCAAATCCACGTTCACACATGCAAACGCAGTTACAAATCATTGGGGCTGGTTGGTAAGGCAAAGGATAAGGAGAACAGAGAAAAAAGATGCTTGTGGTCAGGTTTTTTGCAAAAATGGAAAGAATCACTGCTCACCCTGAACCCACGCCATTGGGTAATCCCCTCACACCTAACCCTAGTTTTAGCCGCATGAGTAGCTTTGGCCAAGGAGACATTACCAAATGAAGTACAAGTGAAGGTTTGAAAAAATGCTTCGATACTGGGGCTCAGCCTCCCTTGAGACCACCATATCAATAAGCCCAAGGATGAGAGAAACAAGGCCAGATCATGCACATTGAGCCAACCACCAGCCATGTGAGTGAAGCCATTCTGGATCATCCTGGGAAACTGCTGAGCCAGCCTATACCACAAAATCATAGAAAATACTAAGTCTGTTAAAGCCACTAGGTTTTAGGGAAGATTGTTATGCAGCAAAAGTCCTCAAACTTGTCCTGAAACATTCTCAGAAATGGGAGAACACAGTTGACTGAGTTCAACCACTATTCGCTGAACACTTCCTAGTTATAAAGAACTAGTATATAAAGCACTAGAATTTATGAGAGATACAAAAATGAACAAACATGTTCCCTGACCTCAAGGAGTTTATAACCTAACAAAAGGAACAATGAGCCTACATTAATGAACTCATTCATAAACAACTTCTCTAGTAACATATCCCCACGGGGGGCCTTTCTAGCCTTCCATTTATTCAGCGTTCAGACCTGCTCAGCAGCAAACAAAACAAACTATATCCTCATGGAGTTTACATCCTAATGGATATCAATTTTAAAAATGCTTCCTATGCGGCTGGCTCAGTTAGTTAAGCGCCCAAGTCTTCATTTCAGCTCAGGTCATGATCTCAAGGTTGTGAGATCAAGTCCTGTGTCAAGCTCAAGTGCTGGGTGTGCAGCCTGCTTAAGATTCTTTCTCCCTCTCCCTCTACCCCTTCCCCCACACGCGCTCTCTCTCTCTCCCTTAAAAAAAAAAAAAGAAAAGAAAGCTTTCTATGCTTTTGGGGCTTTTCAAAGCACTATAAATATAGACAGATATATTAATACATTTAGTGTAAGTTATCTTTTTAAGTAAACTTAATAAAATACTAGAACTGAAAAAGTAAGATAGTAGTTTACATAATCGGAGGCCTCCGGCATCACACATCAGAGAAGACTATATTATTTTGTCAACAAATCTATTTTTTTAACGATTGTATTTATTTATTTATTTATTTATTTGCGTGAGAGAGGGAGGGAGAGAGAATCAGAAGCAGACTCCACGCTGAGCACAAAGCCTGATGTGGGGCTCGATCCCACAACTGTGAGATCACGACCTGCGCTGAAACCAAGAGTCAGACGCTTAACTGACTGAGCTACCCAGGTACCGCAACAAATCTATTTTAAAAGGAGAAGAGAGGTTATGGGAGATTTACAAAAGAATGCCCAACTGGGGGGAAAAAGTCTTCTAGCACTAGGATGTAATAGTCTCCATGAGGGCAAGGATTTTTTTGTTTGGTTTGTTCATTGGTTATACCCGGTGTCTATGTCAATACATAAGATGCTCTCAATAAACATATGTTTAATGAATGAGGGAGGGAGAGAGGAGAGGACAGGAATGGAGGATGGATAAACAGGTGGTGGGTAGATGGACGGAAGAGATAAAATGAGTCAAGCTAGGCAAGCCATTACAGGGAGAATATTCTTATTCACAGTAACACTAAGAATTTCTTCACTGACATAGGCAGCAATCCTAGTTTATTAGGATACAGGTATGTCAAAAGAAAATGCTCACCACCTTTTATCCCTTCTTTACCGAAAAGCTTCCAAAGTTTGAAAATAAAGTTTTTAAAACTTACAAAAATGAAACTCACATGGCAGTTACTGAGATCGTAAAGGCATGACCTGCACATGGACAGCACTAATAAGCAGGGGCTTAGCTGGACTGACTCTCTTTTCACAATGAAAACCAAAGGGGAAAGAGCACTGACTTCTAAAACTCCCACTGCAGCCAATCTCTGCTTGGATGAACACTTGGAAATTCAATGTAGTATCTTCACATAGCCAAATGAGCCCTAGAGACAACACTCTGTATTTTTAGATGCTATTACAAGCTATAAACAATATGTGAGACTGTGTGAGGTCAGAATTTTGAACCATCAAATGCCCAAACAGTTGCTAATAAGGAAGGTGACCCATGGTTGACAGAGATGTCTCCTCCTTAATCCAAAATCTGGGCAAAATCGATGTCCATAAACAAAATTCTATCCTAAAGCTACCCCCAGGTTCAATTCTTGTACCAAGAAGAGGTCAAGATTAACTGCATCTAAAGGGGACAAAGGCCACAAAAAGCATCATCTCTCCTGTGATTTGTTTGTAGGTTTTCTAGAAACCAGAGGATTCAGTGCCCTGGGCAGCAGGAATCCAAAGGCCTGCCATAATCTGCTGAGCAACAGCCCCAATTATTAGTGCTGCTTCCAAACCCATTACACTCCCCAACACACATTGGCTCCATGAAATGGAAAACCACAGACAGCCCAGGGAAAAAAAAAAAAATCTTTTATATGTTGCCATAATCGTCCAGAGACAAAAGTTCAGTTGACTGATTCTATCATAAAACAGAAATCAGCTGGTTTAAAGTAAGCCTACCCATGAAATTTAAGCTCAGAAAATCTTAAACCAAGAAAGGATTCCAATTTGATTTTACTCTATTTCTTATTAGTCAAAACATTCTGAAAGAGTAAAACACTTTCTTCCATCAAAGTGCTACCGAGCTCTGCCACGGGCCTGTCATGTCCTGCCTCTTCTCTTCCCCAGACATGGAATATTAAGACACCAGCACGATTTAAACTTAAATCATCTGCATTAGGATCCCACTATCACATAGATTCAAATATGCTCCATCCCCCAAATTCAATTCAACAAACATTGCTTATTGCATGCAAGAAAAAAAAAAACTTTAATTAATGTCTGAAAAAAACAACATCAACAACACCACCTTTCGTTCGACTTACACAACGAGCTCACTTTTCAAGGGCAAGTGTCTCCAGCGGCAGCCTCTGCATCTGGGCCGCCCGCTTCCTCCCCAACCCACCCTGGTGCCAAGTCACAGTCAGAGGTCCCGTGTGAGGCAATGAAAACACAAAAGCAAGTCAGACCCCGAGTCATCAAAGGATATGATTTCAGGAAGGAAGAGACCCTATTTATTAAAAAAATGGGAAGAGTAGCCAGTGTTGGAGGGATTCAAACAGAGAGTGTTCTCGGGGCTGCAGGCAGCACTTTGCAGTGGGCTCTGGACAGCCCGGGCCCAGAGTCAGCGCTCCCTTCTGCCTCGCCATCTGTCAGACACTCGAGAGCTTTATGCTGCAGGCCAAACTGACTGTGATTTATTTTGAAGCACAGAATTCAAGGAGTTATTTGGAAGTCAGACAACATATCTTTGAGCATTTTTTTCATTCGTTTACGAAATGCGAGAACAGAGAAACCAAACTGTGTACTGAGCAGACAAACCAAAGAGGTATGTAAAGGGTGGTGGTGGGGGGAGTGGGAATGGACAAAGAAAGCATTTGGGGACTCGTTACTTGAAAAAATTTATCAGCAGTAAAACATATGGGAGTCATAAAAAGCCAAGCCAAAAGGCACACGGGAGGGGTATTAAGGACGCACTTTACAAACCACTTCAAATGCTGAGCAGTCGGCACAATATCGAAGCTATGCAAAAGGGGAATGAACTGATACCGCGGTCTCAGGAAGGTAGTGATCCCAAGGCTTACAGATGCTGGATTTATCATGTTAAGTTCCAAGACCCAGGAGAGTTATCACCGTTTAACACAAATGCAGCCAGGATGAAAAACACATTGGGGCAGCATTCTAAGAGACTAGAGAGGTCAGAAAGAGGAGTCAACGCAGACTCTCAGGAGCCGGCACAGCATGGCAAGAGACCGGGATGTGGGACTCTGGTACCAGACCAGGTCAAACCATGAACCAGAAACTACTTCAGGGCTTTTATCGCAGGTGCTTTAAAGCAGGGAATTGGTTACTTGGCTAAAGGAGGAGCTTGAAAGCCACTGGGGATGGTGAGACCACCGACAAACTGACACCAGCAGGAACCGGCATTACTCGTGGGCAGGAGGGACAGAGGCGTGAGGCCAGGGCTGTGTCACCAGGCAGAACAGCACCCAGGAGGGGCCATGTGGATGCCACAAGAAGCTGGAGCGCGAGAGGTCTGCTTTCTCGCTCCAATCTCCCAGAGAGTCCCAAAGGAGCCCGAGAAAGGGCAGCCCCCGGGAGCCCGTCCCCCACGACCCAGGGCAGAGCCGGAGATGGGGGAGAAGAGATCTGAGAGCAAAGAAGCCCAAGACTGTTCCACCTTTCCTCAAATGTAATGGTGCAGACCCGGGCATCTTAGATTCTGACAGAGCGCATCTGCGGGGGTGCCTGAGAGCCTGCAGCTTCGACCAGCTCACAGATGACAGTGCTGCTGCTGGTCCAGGAGCCACACTTTGAATGGCGAATTGATCCAAATGAAGGATGGGACCATAATCTAAAGGAAGGCAGCCACCCACATTCCTTCCCATAATAAAAAACACACACTCACGTGTAAGCCTTTCAAAGAAGAATGAGGAACATATGATGGAAGGTAGAGATAGGAACAAGACCACTGTGTGCACAACACTCCGTGTTACTTCTCCCACCACACCATCAGATCTGTATGCTTCCAGGTCGTTATGGGCTGAATTGTGTGCCCCTAAAATTCAGCTGCTGAAGTCCTACTCCCCAGTACCTCAGAATGTAACTGTATTTGGAGACAGGGCCTTCAAAGAGGTAATTATACTAAAATGAAGCAGTTAGGGTACAATCTGCCTGATGTCCTTATAAAAAGAGGTGATTTGGACACAGAGGGTGACCAGCGGAGCAGGCACACTGAGAAAAGGCCATGTGAGGACACAGAGAGAAGGACACCAACCACACGCTAGAGGGAGAAGCCTCAGGGGAAACCAACCCTGCTGACACCTTGGTCTCAGACTTCTAGTTTCCAGAATGGTGAGAAAATAAATTTCTGCTGTTTAAGCCCTCCCAGTCTGTGATGTTTCGTATGACAACCCTAGCAAAATAATATAAAGGTCTTGGTTTTTGTTTCTTGATATTACTTTAATGCACTTAAGTTTCTGCTGCACGCCTGTTCCGTGAGAAGCAGAGTTCCAGAAGCTAGCTCACAGGATGATAAAGAGACAGTCCTTGCCCAGACCCTGCTCCTGTTCAGAGGGAGAAATCAAGGCCACCAACCTCAGATTATAATGGATGCTGCAACAGAGGTAAAACCAAACGCTATAAAGGCCCAAGGAGAACAAAATCATTCCAACTGGGAAGTGGGGGAGAAGTGTGACCAGAGAGAGCACTTCCATGTGGATTCTGACAGGTCTTGAAAGGGGAAGGAAGCATCTGGAATGGTTGAGCAACACAGGCAAAGGCCAAGAAACACTAAGAGACCCAACGCGCAGGTATGCACAGGGACCAGCAGGACATCTGGCAGCGCAGGTGGGATCCCAGGGGTCCTGGGGCAGGGAGAACTGTCAAAGTAAACAGGGAACTGAGGAGACTGCTGCCTCTGGGAGTCTGGACTTTAATTTCCAGAAAATGAAGATTAATGAAAATAAGGAAGGCAGGTTAAGGGGCAAGAGAGTGGATATACAGAGTACATTGTGGAAGATAATAAAACTTTCATTACCTAACTGCCCAAGAATGGCCTCCTTAAGATTAACATACTTTGTACCTTCATTAGCCGCTTTCAAAATAAATCCAAGGACTTTATTATGTCTTAGCCCGTTAACTTGGATCTAGGGAAGAGGTTGCCATCCACCCTGATTTCCAAGCTAGGAACCAGGGTATGAGACATTTGTGGGTAAGTGTCATGACCCAGTGAGTCAGAAAGAGAACTGAAGTCTGAGATCCGAGTTCCACAGTTCAAAACCTGAGGCTCTGCCATTGTCACCATGGTGCCACAAGCCTGGCTCTAAACAGCCATCACCCTATCTTAGAGCACGAATGTGGCCAGCAGCCTTCCACTCTCCCTCCATCCCCACACAAGAGGATCTTGGATCACTCATCCAGAGCAAGGGAAGCTACAGACCAAATTAAAAGAAGGGAACAAAGTTACTCCTTGGCTTGTGAGCATCCAGGAGCTCAGGATCTAGCGATTTCCAGGGAAATGAAGGGATTTCCAAGTGTAATTCTGCCACTAAGGGACCTTTGCCTTACACACTGAGACTCCTACCCCTGCATGAGAGGGGTCTCCCATATATTCCAGAAGCAACTCTGCATGATATATGCTGATAGACTAATCCTGGGTCTCAAAACTGAAGGAGGAGATACAAGCATATGGCATAGACGGCTCAACACCGACAAAGAAGATCATTCTGATGACTGAGAAGGTGGGTTATGCTCCTCTCCTTAGTCCTCTCTTCAAACAATACCCATGGTTTCCTCTGAAACGAATCGCCGATACACTTAGACAAGAAAAAGCAACAAGGCAGGCAGTCACAGTGCCAACAAACACCGAATCAGCTCTCTCCTCTCCCTTCAATCCCCTGGATATTTTAACTCTCTTCATTCTTCTCCCCAAAGGTCTCTCCTTGGATGTTCAGAACTGGGGGCTTGAAAAGGACAACTGGCAAATGGGCAGAGTCAACAACTAGGTCCTGACAATGAACATAATCCTGGGAACTCACTGGTTCACTGGGCTGGTCCCTACAAAATGTGCAAATTCTCTGGAAGAGCAAGTTCCCAAAATTTGAAGACTCACATTTTAACATGGGTGTGTGTAAATTAAACCACTGATCTCAAAGCAGGTTGTACATTTACACCGTTGGCATCACCTTGTTGTGAATGAAGTGTACTTCTTTCCCCCTTGATTTTCAGTTCAGCCAAGTGACCTGCTTTGGTCAACATGATGCTAGAAGGCACGGTACAAACAAAATATTGAAACGTGCTTGCACAGCTAGGCCTGCCTGCTAGTACCTTGGCCAAGACCATGAGAAGAGCATGCTCCAGACAACAGCTGGTCCAAGAGGATGAGAGACATGTGGAGCAGACCTGGAACCCACCCACAGCCTGGACTGGAGCCCAGCCAAAGCAGACTCACCCAGCCAACCCCCAGCCAACCTGTACATGCATGAGGGAAAATGCTGTTTTAAGCCACTGGGTTGGAGTGGATTCTATACAGCATCACTGGAGCAAAAGCTGATTGAGGGAACAGTCCGACAAAAGAAACACGGGAAAGGATTTCATAAACCACACAGATACAAACTCATTGGATAACACTCCCTTTCCCTCATCAATTTCCAAAGAATGTTTTCAAAAACAGCATTTGAGCAGCTGCCTTTTTTTTTTTTCTTCACCTCAGGCCTCAGGCACTGTCTTCCAATAAGAGAGGAAGACAGCCCTTAAAATATCAAACGTGAGCAGAAAACGACTACAGATTTAAAACTCAAATACCAGCAGAGAAATCCAAAATGGGCTTGCAAGAGCAAGAGACAGAAAAATGTGAAATATCATTAGCCTTTCTCGTAACCTTTCCCACCTAGCACACATCACATTTCCACTCTTCTCATCTGAAAAGTTTTTTAAAAAAATAAAAATAAAAAGATGTATGAATAATGGAATTGCAGGACGACGTAGCTTCAGGGCCCAGAATCACCTTAGGAGGAAAAGCCTAACAAAGGAGCTGACGGGTTCATCATGGCGGCTCTGAGGAAGGATCCCTCCGCGGAGCTGCCACAAAACCCCTCCTCCAGGGACCCACAGGGACCCACAGAGCCCACGGCAGAAGGGCGAGGCTCGAGTGTTCAAGGTTCTGGTGCGCTGCCGCCCGTGCTGACTGGCACTGATTTTCAGAGCTAACTATTTGGTTTCTCTCTTCCTTAACTGGAAGAGATTTCCATCCTCTCTCTTTGCAGATTTACCGAGGAGAGCGTACACTGTGCCATGAAAGGTCAAACGACATGGGCTTTACAGTCAGGGGAGGCGGCACTCTTTCTGAGAGCTGATGCCGCCGCAGGATGAAAACTACCCATGTCTCGGGGGGTGTTTATTCCACACCTGACTACCCTGAAATGCGAGTGAGGTCCTGGCTCGGTTTCCTGCACAAAAATCTCTAGACACAGGAAACGCTGAGGAAGTACCTCAAAATAATACGACCCTATCACCAGAACCAGGAGGGGAGAAAAGAAAGTCTGGACTCAGGACCCCTCACTTAGGGCAGTGCTTTCTGTAACTGGAAGTATCATCTCGCAGACCATCATGACCAACCCACCCACGCTGAGAAGCACAGCACAACATCCCACCTCACGAGAAACAGTCTTTTCAAGCCCAAGAGCAGGCCAAGCCACCTAAATGGCACATGGAGAACTGAACACAGTATGACCCCTCTCAGAGCTGTTAGACACAGAACTGGCCAATCCAGGCCCTTCAGGAGCTTGCCCCCATGACACAGTTAAGTGTGTGCCCCGTTTTCATGTACAGGGGATCCAAGTTAGGGTTCTGCCAAGACACGCAGCTAAACTTCATCTATCCAGCCTTGCTAATGGAATTGCAGGGCTTGCTAATGGTAGAGGAGACTTCACTCGTCTGGGGAAGTTTTGCCTAAATAGGCCTAAAAAACAAACCCAGGATTCAGTGGTCTCTGAATCACCTACTCTCGTGGGTGAGGTCAGACACTATCAAAGCTTATATTCAGGTCTGAACCTCAAACCTGGCATGGCTGACCCTCAACAGAAGACTCAGGTTTCCTGCCAACCCAGCAAAAACTGGGAACATGAAGAAATACGTATTTTGAAGCATTTTGAGGATGAAAACTGGAGGCCACTGGTGACACCTTTCACGATGAGCCTCGCCAAACAGGCAGACCATCTCTGTCTAGCCCTTGAGACACACAGATCAAAATTCCAATAGGAAACTACTAGTTCAGAAATTTCTGAAATCTAGCCATGCTAATGCATGCATATTCTACAATACTGCCATGGAACATATTTTTTTTTTTTTTTCTCATCTAACATACCACTTTTACACTGGGTTTAACAAAGGCAGGAAGGATGCCCTTGAATATTAAGGTGAGTTTAATACGTGCTGAGTCAAAAATGGAAAAACTCCAACAAGTGGAAACAGAAGTATCAGCATCCCCTCTACATGTTAAAATACACAGAGCTTTAATATCTCATAGCTACATTTCCATTTCTTCAAAATCAAACCAGAACCCCAATCCCCCAAAAGTCACCGATCTCACCTTAAGCAAAGCCATAATAGCCATATTTGAGGGAGAAAGAAAAAAACGTTTTACCTATTTAAACCAAGATAATAAGATTAAGGCACCTTATTACAGTCCTTACTTTCAAAATATTTTGGGTTTCATTCCACTTATTTGTCCATTCCTTGGTCAATTCTTGAACCTAAAAGGAAAAACACACATGTATGATTGCTCCATAAGAAAATTATTGTGATTTTCTTCTAGAAAGTTTCCAAACTCTTAGAGCTTATGAAAGGATGTACGATATATTTTAATTAGATAGCAATTTCAATCCCTTAAAGAACCATTACCAAGGATAAATCAAACAAGCTGATCTCATCCTACAACCTACATTAAGGCAAAGGAAAGAAAAGGAAAAAAATTTGTCAAGTTGCCTAGAGTTTTACAACACTCTTTTTTCATGGTATACTTAAATAAAAGCTGCTTCCTTGGATATTAACCAAAAATGACAAGGATGACAATGTCCCATTAAATGGGTTACTTTTTCTAATTTATACTTTAGGTTCTAAAAAATAGTGATTTATTTTTCTAATTAGATGTGGCAATTAAATCACCTTGGATGCTGCAGTTTTCTTTAAGAGATAATCTGCTTTTCTAGCTAATTAATAGGGTTTATAAATCTCATTCCATCTTTAAAAAAAAGGTAGCTCTTTAATTAACTTTTAGTAAAAGCAAAAACCTTTTGATAAAAATCAGCTTCTTTCCAGTCTGCTATAACTCAGGGGAGAAAACATTCCCAATTGTTGAACACAGCACAGTTGGAAACTGCTTCTCAAACTTAATGAAAATATTCTGCTGGTTCCATAAAACTTTTTAAATGGTCCTAGTAAGTCATTCTAGTAAGTAACTCAGTGATAGGTAGAAAAAAAAAAGAATGTGTCCTGTAAAAAGGAATATCCCTGAAGCTAAAACAGAGTAATGGGGGTGGGGGGGTGGGTAATGACATGATTGGACAGAGGACACTCTGTCCTTGAAAGCCTTTCTCCTCCTCTAATTTAGCACCTCTGCCACCTCCGCACTCTTATCCCACCTGAACCTACTGCTCTTCTCACTGAGAAGTTAGCTTACTTAACCAGACCAAAGTGCATGCCTGAATACACCTGCTGCACACTTTCTTCCAAGAGGAACACTTCCTGCAAGCCACTGAGTATGATAACTGGAAAGGGCATTCATGTCAGAAGCCTCCCTGACAGAAAGCCTTTGTGACTGACAAGAGGTGGAGAAACCAGAGCGACAGCTTACCCAAGAAGAAAACCAAAACATACCTAACCCACCTATACCCAATCGTTCAGTGGTCATTCATTTTACTCCATTTACCCCAAGTAGGGCTGGACTAAGTTAAAATCGTATCTCCTCATTTTACTAGTTAGTAAAGTCAAAATCCATTATCTTCTTGGTTAAAAATAAATAAATAAGAAACACAGGACCAACCCTCTCTAGCTTTGCTTTTTGTGTGTTTTTAATGGTTTGCGAAGACTGTCTTTATGGCCTGGGGCTGCACGCATGCTCCGGTCTTCCATCCCCTGAGTGATGCCAACCTCAGTCTCTAATGATAGCAATTAAAGCCACGTGGCTATCAGGGTTTGTTTTGGAGAAGCTTTCAGAGAGGGAATAGTCTTATGCCTTCTCTCCCTATAGGAGAAGAAAAGACTGGTGTATGGAATTTACCAATTTATGATAATAATCAGTTAACAGATTCTCACTGGCAATTTATCTGAGAAACACAGCATTCAACAGTAAATGCTTCTGCATTTCACCGACAGGTTTGCTCTCACTGAAGAAACGACAAGCCAGTCAATCCTTTTCCAATTCAATCAAATAATTCTAGCTTTAAACAAATTGTTAAGTATGCCTTGAGTTGATTTTACTATTGAATTTAAAGCAAATAATCTTCATTTATAAAATAGACAAGCGTGGGATACCACCTCTAACAAATGATCAGGCGGTAAGATTTGCGGCCAAGCAGATAGCAAATGATTGTAAAAGGTCAGCAAAAAAACTAGATTAAACTTACAAATTGTTATGAATGAGATAGGTAGTCATTTCTGTCACAGCATGTGTAATGCATTTAAATTAAAATGTTTATTGGTCTCTATTAACTTGCTAGGTATTCCTGAAAATGATTATTAAGAAATAATTTAAGACTATATCTGGACATTTCAAAGCACTCAAAATTAGAATTTGAGTACTAAAACATAAAATTTCATGAGAAAAATTCGGATTAAGAAACTAATGTTTTTACTAATGCTATTATCTGCTAATTCATCAGCATAATTATCTAGGGAAGTGTCAACAAGTTCCTAACTAAAACCCAATTTATATTTTCAATATTGTGTATTCTTGAAGAGCTTACCAACAGAATCCAATTTTCTTTCTCTCTCTGTTTTAACCATTCGGCACAGTGAACAAAATCCAATCCCAAAAATGTTCTCAATGCCTGTTTTTCTTTCCACAGAGGAGTATTTTTTTAAAAAACAAAAACAGTACAGGGGCACCTGGGTGGCTCAGTCGTTAAGCGTCTGCCTTCGGCTCAGGTCATGATCCCAGGGTTCTGGGATCGAGCCCCACATCGGGCTCCCTGCTCCGCGGGAAGCCTGCTTCTCCCTCTCCCACTCCCCCTGCTTGTGTTCCCTCTCTCGCTATATCTCGCTGTCAAATAAATAAAATCTTTAAAAAAAACACAAAAAACAAAAAAACAAAAACAGTACAGAATCAGGTCAGCCATGAAACGTCGGGGCCACGACATCTCCAGAGCTGCCCTGTCTGCCAGGCACTCCCTGCCACTCGCTCTTCCTGCCTCAACTCTCTAACTTAAGGGAAACTAAGCATCTACCTGGAGTATTCAGAGATCTGCCAAGGGCCGCACTTCCCACCAGAAACAAAGTAAAAGGATGACAAAAAACTAAACGGTGGTCATGCTTCAGCTGTAGTGAAGCTGTGGAGACCACCGCTGCTTCATGAATGCTGAACATAGCCTCCTTGACCCAAGGCTCCCGTCTGCTCTGAAGGACCCAGCAGCCTCGCTGCTTCAAGAATACAGCCTGTGTGTGAATTTCAATTGCAGTTAACTATCATGTACCAGACATTTAATAAGTCACAGAGAATGTGATAAGATATATAAAAAGTCGACTATTGTGCTTTTTTTAAAATATTTTATTTGAGAGAGAGCAAGCACAAGCGGGGAGGAGGGGCAGAGGGAGAAGGAGACTCCCTGCTAAGCACAGAGCTGGAGAGGAGAGCGGGGCTCTGGCTGGATCCCAGGTCCCTGAGATCTCACGACCTGAGCTGAAGTCAAATGCTTAACTGACTGAGCCACCCAGGCGCCCCTATTGTGCTTCTTTAAAAATGGGGTGGGGCAGAGGGAGCATTAAGTGAAATGAAGAAGGAAAATGAGTTTTGAAGAGCAAGTACCAAAAAGCAGGCACTTAAAATAACAGCAAAAGTTAGGATTTAAAAAAATAACAAGTTGAGTTATCACTTACTCTTGCTTCATTCTGCTGAAGTTTTTCCTCCATACTTAAGGCTGTGGGAGAGTCTAAGAGGGCAATCTACAATTTAAGCCATAAAAGAGAACTGTAATTATTAAACAGCAATTATCTACAGGAAGGATTTATCCATGATTGATAAACTATCAAAAACTGCCAAATAAACTATTAGGAAGAGGTAAAATGTATTGTTCCACAACCCCCCAAAAAGTGTCATTCATCACTAAGTCTTTAATTGATGGGGTACATATCTCATAATATTCAAAACCATGGCATCCTAAAACCTACATTTGCAATACAAATCAGTAAAGCGAAGGGAAAAGACAAACATGTAACATGCTGACATTCTGCCAAAATCAAACACAACCTAAATCCCTAGATCTGAAAGGATTCATCTGTTTTGAATAAGCACAATGTAAAAATTCAAAAAGAAGTATAAGTCTTGCTCAACCACAGGCTTCTAGGATTTACACATGTTGACATATGCAAATGAAACTCATTTATTTTCACTGCTGGGTTCTACTCCACGTATGGTACGGCTACACCACAATCCATTTCTTTATCCATGTTGCAAAGGTGTAAAGATTGACATGAGAATGACAGGACACCAAAATCAGGTTAGAAATGGGACAAGGCAGAGAGAGACAGGAGAGGCAAAGGGAGCCGGGTGGGGCACACAGCGGCTCTGACTATGTTCGGAACTCATAATCTGAGAGGCAGGGACCGAGTACTCCCCCCTAGGATGTCATCAGAAATAAAAGAAAGGGGTCTCAGAAAAGGTACAGATGAGAGCATGTAGTCAGTGGTACTGTAATAGCATTGTATGGTGACAGATGGTGGCTACACTTGCGGTGAGCATGTAGAGAAGCTGAATCACTCTGTTGTACACCGGAAACTAATGTAACACTGGGTGTCAACTAGACTCAAATAAAAGGAAAGAGAGAGGGTCTTCCTCCCTCCCCATCCCACGGGCAACCAGTCTTACCCAATAAGCTGTGTAAACCTGCAGTTTTTCTGGTCGTATGCAAGCATATTTTTGTTGTTTTTTAAACAAATAGCATGAATACTATTCTGAATAGTGCCATTTTCACTCAACAATATATCTTGGAGAAAATCCAGTACAAATAAATCCACTTCGTTCTTTTTGAACAATTCCAATGCACTGTACAGTGCCCCACTATATGGATATTCCATAATTTGTTAGTACTTTCCTCTTAATGGAAATGCAGGTTTTTTCTAATCTTCTGTTTTACCAGCAATGCTATAAATGACTATCCTGTACCAGTTGCCTACCATGTACGTAGCTGTGTGGATATAAGTTCCTCGAAGGGAATTTGTGAGTCATTTATATGTATGATTTTTTTTTTTAATTGCCAAAGTTGTCCTCCTCAGAGACTGTAGCATTTTTTCATTATTATTTACTTTTCAATTTCTATTCAAATGAATGCAACAGCCACAAGGTGATCTTCTTAGGCTCAGTTCTACATTCAGGCTAACAAGACTACCAGGGGCCACACTCAGCCTCTGTCTACTCAGCAGACAGCAGAGCTAACGACAGGACGGCAAGGTCCTCGTGAAGTCTCTGCAACAGTCCTCACAGCTGTCAGGAGCTACTGTCTTTGGCCCTCTTGAAGGGTTGAGATTCAAACCCGCATGTGGGGGGCTCACCCTGGCTTAGAAGCCCCACCCCCCCCAGGAGGCAACATCTCCCTTACAGGCATAACCTCCAAGGTCCGCAAGAGACACACCCAGTTACCAGGGTCACTGCACTCAGGGAAACCCAAAGCTGTGGCTTCCCGCACACATCTACAGTTATATATAGTTCATCCTAATCCAGATGCAATTCTTCTATTGACAAATAGCTGCCAGTGAAGAAATGCAAGTGCCAGGTGTTATTATGACTGCACTGTGTATATATAGTTGACAATTTTCAAAACAATTAGCAACCCCTTTATAACATGGCTAATTTTACAGACTCCACTCTTGGGATCTTTCATCTCTACTCAAAGCTGAAACATTCCTACCACATCGACTACTCAGCAGATAATCAGACTGAACACAAGCATGCAGGCTATCATGACCACCACACCTTTTGGAAATCCTACCTGAGTCCTTTTAAAAGAAATATTTGGTAAAACTAAACCATTTTCAATTAAACTACTCTTTGCACGGTGTCCATTTAGAAGAAAAATGTTCAGGATTAAATAATATTCATATGAAGTACATGTGTTAAACCAATTCTACTACATCAAAACTGCAGTGGTTTCAACTCCCCTAACCACATGGACAAGCACCTGCTGCCTCCCGCCCTTGCCAACGTACGCTGCAATCAAGCACTGTCATCTGTGCCCATCTGATAGGTTTTCTAAGAATTTTGAGGTGTAATTTACATGCAGTAAAATACACAGCTTAATGACTATTTGTCGATGTGCCCATTTTCATATATATATATTCATTTCACTAGTCTTAGTATTTGCATTTATTGTATTTTAAGGGACACTGAGCATATTTTCATAGATTAGGAACCATCTGAAACTTTTTTCTGTGAACTGTGCTCATATTCTTTGTTCACTTTTCTATCAGCTTGTGATCTTTCATCTTTTTTTAATATTTTATTTAAGAGAGAGAGAGAATAAGCAAGCACAAACGGGAGGGGGAAGAGCAGAGGGAGAAGCAGGCTCCCCGCTGAGCAGGGAGCCTGAAATGGGCTTGATCCCAGGACCCCAGGATCGTGACCTGCTTCAAAGGCAGACTCTTAACTGACTGAGCCACCCAGGTGCCCCTATCTTATCTTTTTAATAGAAGCTCTTTTCATAATAAAGAAAGTGGCAATCTTCTTTTCCTAGTTTGTACTGATTACAGCAAATTTTTATGGTGTCATGTAAATATGCTATGTTCTTCCTTACCTTGGTCTATGTGAGCTCTCATGAAATGAGAAAGAGGAGTTATGGTTCCCTGTGGCAAATATGTTTGGCTCTGTCTCCTGCTATTTCCTATAGTGTCTTTGGTTGTTTTTTGTTTTTTTTCCCTTTATAAAAGCTGACATCATGTTTGATTTTAATTATGAATTTCACTCTTTGCTGTAATAAAGTGCTTTTTCTAGGAATACATAATATACATAAAATGTAAAAACAACATAATGCTGTTTTCGTACCTCCTTTCTTTCCCCTTTGAATTACCAAGTGGGCCTGTGCTCAGTCTTACAAACATCATGTAACAGTTTTACTCTGTGACCCTCTCGGAGATGTGTCTATCTTAAAAGTTTGCACGTGATGACATTTCTATTATCTAGCTATCATTTAAAGTTTCTCTGTGACTCCAGCTACACAAATGAGAAATTCATTCTACTTCCATCTTCTCTTCTTGTCTTGCTTTGCCTCCTGACTTTTCTGGCTTATTTCATTTCTATATTGTTTAATTTTCTCATCTCCAGATACATTCAAGAGAAAAGGAGTTCACTGACATTCTCTCTGCCAGATTCAAAGCAGAAGTCTGAAAATATGCTTTAAATATAACAAAAGAGAACACTTGAAAAGACAAGCGATCAAAATGCTTGACTTCATTAACCATCTGAGAAGTGCAAACTAAAGTCCTCTGTAACACAACTCTGCAGCCATTGGATGGTTACAATGAGCAATGGACAATCCCATTTGTGTGGCTGGAGGCCTGCAGCAACTAGAGCTGGCACTTTCATACACTGATGGTGGAATCTCACCTGGTAGAGGCTCTTTAAAAAATTGTCTGGCAGCATTTGCTAAAACTTAACACATGTACACCTTCTGACCCACCAACTCCACTCTTAGGTGTAAACCTAGCAGAAATGCATCCATACATTCACTAAAAGACATGGAGAAGAGAGTCAATAGCAGCACTAAGAGCCCCAGAAAGGAAACTCCCCAAATGCCCATCAAAATTAGAATGCATAAATGAGCTGGGACATATGTGTACGATGGCATTCAATACAGCAGTGAGAATGAACAGATCTATAACTACATGCAACAACGTGGATCAACCTCACAAACACAACATTGAATGAAAGAAATGAGATCAAAAGAGTATATACTGCATGACTCCATTTATATAAAGAAAAACTGGCAACAGTAAAACTTAATCTATGCCCTCAGAAGTCAGGGTAATGGTTACTCTTGAAGGAAATGGCAGGTAGCACCTGGAAAGGGGACATCAAGGGGGCCTTCCAGGGGGTTGGTAAATTTCTGTTCCTTCATGTGTGTGCAGGTTAGATGGATGGATTCAGCTTGCAAAAATTCACTGATTTGGATTCTTACAATATGTAATTTTCCTGTACATACGCAATTCTTCAATAAAGAGTTCAAACATATATATGTATATACAAACTACTACATATATATCTGTATATCTCTATGTAGTAAGCAAATACATGTTCGATTCTTGTGCTTTATTTACGTTGTGCTTTTGAAACTCTGATGCACATCACATTTTGCATTGGCAAATACATAAACTTATTAAAAGGAGGAGTTGATTTTTATTTAGCTGTCCTTAACCAAATAATAGAACTTTGATTTGAATAACATTCTCAATGAACCATGGTAGCATTTGGAATATTGTAGGAATAGAGCAATGTCATCAGAAAAAATTATACAGAGATTTTTAATGGGCACTTAAGTACACCCGCTTATTTTATTGAGCATCACAAATTTAATTAATTTAGGATAAGCCTGTATTGTCTCACAATAATTTATAGTTTCATAGTATAATAAATTATTTTAAATTGGGACTTCTGTTTTTATTATAATGTATTAGGTTTAACAAAGAATTTTATCTTCAATGCACTCTAAAATAGACTTAACTATCTTTTCCATCCTCACCCTCAAAACCACTGCAACAAAAATACTCCTTTAATAATTTGGTCATGAAAGAAGATAAAAGGCAACTGGCACACACAATACCTCTGAAGACATTCCTCAGATAGAGTATGTAAAAGTTTTAATAAATTAAAGTTTTCTGTCCATATAATAAGGCTCCCTTCAAGGATTTCCTCAGTTTAATTTAAAAAAGGCTGGTCTTTTTTTTTCCTTCATTCCCATAACTTAGTAAACCATTAAGTACAACAAGTTCCATCAAGAATTTTCCAAATACTTTCCTTCACATATAATAGTTTGGGTGATCCTATCAAATCACCCTTAAATGTTCACCTCAGATAAGTAACGTTTTAATAACACTGAAAAAAAGATCCCAATAACATAGTGTATGAATTAAAATGACTATCATGATTCATGTCATAAGTTAGAGCCTGACATCACATAGAGCTGGATCATTCATTCTGGCAACTTCCTTTCACACACAGGAAAGGTCCACATCAAAACATAAAATATACATGGAGATATTTCTAAGTGCAATGAACAATTCCTATTCCACTGTCGTCTGCCATTGTATGGGAAAGAACTGTCAGGTGTATTCCAGGACACAGGAAACTCAGTGAGGTTTTCATCCTGCTGATAGTTTCAGGGGCCAAACCACTTACAGTATGTCAAAGGCTTCAAGGGCCATATATTCCTAGATGAAAAGCTGTTCTAGAGAGAGCACTCTGCTTTTAAAGAAAAGCATTTTTTTTAATGATACACTTAAGACATCCATTTACGGGTTAAGAAAATGGAAAGAAACGGATCTTTGTTTATTTCTAACTTGAATCTAAGTTGAATATTTTAAAAAGCTATCCCTGATTTTCTTTCAAGGTGGCCTTTCTTCACAACAGCATCTAAAACCTATAGAACCTAATTCACGCTGCTCATCTCAAAATGTAACTCTTTGTGCACACTACTAAGATAAGGTCACTGTGAAAAAAACAAAAGGACAAAGCCCCTTCACTAGAATCCCAAAAAAACCTGAAGTGAGGCCATTCTGACAATCAAGCAAGGCCTCAGGGACGCCATGTCAGCCAGCCACAGGCTTGTCACACATGTCACTATATCACATAACCACCTCTGCAATGGGCAGTACAAAATAGATTTGGAAAGGTCTTCAAACAAGTCTTTCATTCTGTTAAAATACATTTTCAAGTCATAAAATGCATGGGTAGAATTTTAAATATTACTCCAAGCACCTCAATTTCCTTCCACTAATGGAGATTATGCTGCTAATCCTACTGCATGCTAAGTTTCCATCCATAATTGATAACTATTAGATAGTTAATCATTTCAGGTTTAGTGGATAAAATCTTCCACATGGAGCACATAATGAATGCAAAGGCCAATGGGAGGGTAATGTAAAGGAGAGACTGGCTAACTCATTCAAAGCTTTACTTAGCACTTATTTACTCAAATCAATACAACAAGTGAGATAATTGTCTCATTAAGATCTAGAAATAGATGTCATTACTCAAAGAAAATTATCCATAAATCTCAGAAAAACCCAACCTGATTCCCTTGAGCGAGCAGTGTTTTCAGTCTGGCTATTTCAGCACGCAGCTCACGGATGAGTTTGACGTTGGCGTCCTCATTAATAGTAGGCTTGTTGATGATGTTTTTGGCTCTATTTGCATAGCGAAGAGTACTTAGGGTTTCTCCGTAATTGACATCAGCAGGTGAAATGGCTGTGAAGAATGAATTCAAAAAATAATTTATCCAGCATTCCGTGTTTCATTTAACACAAAGTTGGTTCGTAATTTAAAAGTCAGATTAACCCCAGGTCATTGGATAGACTAAATATTCATTGCCACAGTAATGAATATTAAAAATTATCTAAGATTTATAGGAAAGGTGCTCACTATACCAAATTAAATGTCATTTTGCTCCTCTTAAGTCTAGAATCAGCTAGCTATCTAACCAACTCTAAAATGAGATATGAGATACTCCACCATACTTTTAGGAGTTTCTCTGTTGAAGACACACAAAGAAGATGATTTCAAGATTATCTGTATA
>NW_022589725.1:28336824-28373825 GCF_004348235.1 Phoca vitulina
AAAAATAAATAAAATCTTAAAAAAAAAAAAAAAAAAAAAGATTATCTGTATACTTCTCAATATTACATAGAAATTAAAATACTTTTAAAAGTTTTGGCAAAGCCTACCACCTGTAAAAATCTAAAGCATGATCATTTTTCAAAACAGTAAGTCAGTGAATTCTTTTCCTCCTAACGCTTTGGTTAATTGCCCTGCCCCCACCACAGCCTCTAGGGCTCAGGTAACTAGACAGTTGCATCTGGGGTACACACCCCAGGATAGATCCCTTTTCTCCAGCGTTAATGCAAGGCCTGCGGAGTGGGGAATATGCAAACAAGGGAAGGGAAGGGAAGAAAAGGCAAGAAAAAGTGGGTTTAAAAGTTTCTGAGTTCCCCTACGCGACTGTCTCCCCTTTGCACATTTTTCTTCTCTGCTACACTTCTTCCTATTAGTGATAATGCAGCAGGACAGTATAGAACTGCTATCATTTATGTGCATTGTTGTTTTTCCTCTCAATTCTCATTTTAAATTCCACATGTACTGCTTTAGAATAGAAAAACAGAAGTTGGGTTATTTTCACTTATATTCCTATAATGATTTTCTCCTGTGAGCTCGTGGAATGAAAAGTTTCTATCCTGTACTTTGAGCAAAGAAAGTGTGAGAGTCATTCTGCACATAGTATCCCAGCTTGCACAACACATGGTAAGTTTATCTAACTAGGAAACAGGAAAGAGAGTTAATAATAGGATAGTGTAGATGGGATCAGTCATTTTCTTCAAGATAGAAAAATTATTATTTTTAAGATTAAAAAAAAGGTACTATTTCCTAATGAGACACTTGAAACTTACACATCTACAGTTAGTTCACATAAAACACTATATACTGAGGAAAAGAACTTGGAATCCTTACTGGCGATCATGATGGTTTTAGAGTTCCCACCAAGGCTATCTTTCAACAACCAAGTCAAAACAGAATCCCTGTAAGGCACAAAAACTTGCTTCTTCTTCACAAGAGGGTTTGCCGCATCCTGAGATAAGTCGGCTGCACGGGAGAAAAAGAAAAAAAGAAAGAAAACAACAATTAGTGAGGTTTTTTGCTCTAATTTCGCTTCAGAAAACCTTGGGGCTATAATCTCGGTCTGTAACACAAACATTAAACATAATTGCTTCGTGCTAATACAGTACCGCGAAGAGTAAGAGGCAGCAGGGGACAAGCAGAAACCCACCTAAGGCAGAAATGACATTTCCCAGAGTCACGAGGGATTTGTTAATATTCCCCCCTTCCTTCAGTCTAACCCCAGTGGCACCGGTGGCATCCGCGCGCTCACTTCCAGCAAGATCGACTAGGTGGATCTTACTCACGGTTTCACACGGCATTTCAGAATCAAATTTCGCCTGTAGCAAAACATAAAAGCAACACTGAAGAGGTGTAAAGAGCCCTGATGTTGTCTGTGATACAAATCCTAATTATTTTCCACGCCTCACTGTGATTTCTCAGGGTAGGGTTGTTTTTCGTTTTTTTGTTGTTGTTGTTGTTTTTTTAATCTCGTTGTTTCATAGGCCTTCTCACTGATTATAGAAACTTCCAAATGAAACTGAATACAACAGAAGTTGACCATACGTCATTCTTAAACTTTCTTTTTTTTTTTTTTTTTTAAAGATTTTTTTATTTATTCATTTGAGACACAGAGATACAGAGAGAGAGAGAGAGCATGAGCAGGGAGAGAGGCAGAGGGAGAGGGAGAAGCAGGCTCCCCGCTGAGCCAGGAGCCCGATGCGGGGCTCGATCCCAGGACCCTGGGATCATGACCTGAGCCGAAGGCAGACGCTTAACCATCTGAGCCACCCAGGCGCCCCCATTCTTAAACTTTCTGAAGAACTGTTCCATTACTCCAATCACTCGGCCGTTCTCAACAAAGGCTTACTGAGTCTGACTGTGGCAGAACAGGACGCAAGTCGCTGAGGGCACTTACAAAGAAAAAAGAAGTAAACAAATAACTAGTTTTGTTCTCATCTGGAATCTTCAGCATTCCAAGCACAAGGGCTCTCCAAAATAGGATAAATGTAGACAGTTATGTAAGAGATAATTTGACCGTTATTCAACATTAAAACTTGTTTCACAAATTATAAAAAAACTGAAAACCTTAAATAATGTATTCCTTGATCCTGAATTCTACCAAAATTTTACCTTCCCAAAGACTTTTAACCTATATTTAATAGTCTGAACCGAAATGCCAAAAAGAAATTACCATACTTTGATAGAAATGTAAGCCTCTTACAAACTAGGGATGGCCACATCCTAATCTACATTAAGCAGAAAGGAGAAAATCCAATAAACTACAGTAAATCAAAAAGCAAAGATCTGGGGTGCCTGGGTGGCTCAGTCGGTTAAGCGTCTGCCTTCAGCACAGGTCATGATCCCAGGATCCTGGGATCGAGCCCCACATCAAGCTCCCTGCTCAGCAGGGATCTGCTTCTCCCTTTCCTGCCCCCACTCTCTCTCTGTCAAATAAATAAATAAAATATTTAAAAAATAAGAAAAGCAAAGATCTAACTAAAGGTAAAGATGTGGAGCATTTATTGGGAGTTGTTCTGATTGACCTTTGAGAATTTTTTTATTTTCTTTGCTCTGTGATCCCCTTCCTTAATTAAACACTATCTTTTTGTATCTGATATGTTCAATGGTTAATACAGGTCAGGACATCCCCAAACTCCTAACACATGTTGAAGCCCTGAGAGGACCTTCTGTATATGTTTGCATTCATCTGTTCTACTGGCCTAGGTCTTAAAATATTTACCCTCAATAATTTCAGCACATATTCAAAATGCTCTCCACCTCCTGATCAGAATGAGTTCTTACATCAGTACTTAAAAATGTCGGTTGCCCTTTAATATCATTCTCATAATCCTAATCAACACTGTGGGGTGAGTGCCATGGAGCGATAATGTACCACAATGAGTTACTCACCTTGGCCCCTAGCTGGTCTGACTTGGCAATCCATTATCTCCCACAGAGCTCGCAACAATGAAAACTTTTGCTTAATTATGCACAAAGCAAGCTTTTTTTTATGTCTAGAGCAGGGCGGAAGCCTGCTAAGTATTTCTTAAGGGTACACATCTGGACATTTCAAACGACTGTGACTGTAACCACCGAGAGACTCTGCACACAGCACATGTTCGACTCCAATTAACAAGGAAATGACAGGCAGTCACCTTTGCCTGCCGCTGCTCCTGGTTCAACAATGATCAGTCCTCAGCTGGTGCTAATCACCTAGTAAAGACCTCAGGGATGGAGCCAGCCAGCCCTGCAGCTGCCCTCACCTGAGTGAACTTGATGGTGAAGATGGCATGAGACCTGCTACTGACGTCGTTCATCCCAGTCGCTGCCGTGGTTCGATTGATATTTCCCGCATCCATCAGTTCTTCGACATCACTGTAATTCTGTACTAAATGTTTGGATAAATCTGGGGAAAAAAAGTGTG
Organism: Phoca vitulina; assembly: GCF_004348235.1. Lineage (NCBI taxonomy): Eukaryota > Metazoa > Chordata > Mammalia > Carnivora > Phocidae > Phoca > Phoca vitulina. The sequence goes on from NW_022589725.1 coordinate 28,340,285, forward strand.
GGGGGGGGAGCTGAGGAAACCTCCCTAATCTATAGTAAACAGAGTAAGAAATTTACCTCTGAAATAACACACGACTGTACAGTACAGACTTGTTTAAAGATCTTACTTGTTCCTGCGGTGTGGTAGTTTACAACACGGACTCAAGGGCTGGGGCTGTCTAGGGTCAAATCCCAGTCTGCCGCTGACTAGTAGACTTACATGGTTATGTGCGAATCACTTAACCTCACTGAGCTTTAGTCACCTCTGATAATACATACTTATCACATAGGGGATTTATGATGTGTTAGCTAATATCATCAACCACGTGAGCATTAGACATAGCAAGGGAAATGTAAACACTACCTTCAGGCAAAACCAGAGAGCATTTTTTAATCCTTTAAAAACACTTTTTTATTCATTTTGGGAGAACATTCATATGGTTCTAAAATCGAAGGCAACAAAATGTATACTGTGTAAAGGGTCTCCCTGACCCCTATCCTAAAGTCCACTCCCCACTTCTCTTCTGTCAGGCAACCCAATGTTATTAGTTTCTCCATTCACTTCTAGAAATAACCCAAACATATACATAAAACCATCTTCTTTCCCCTTTCAAACATGGCAGTGTACCATAAACATTGTTTTGCATCCTGCTTTTTTCTGTGTAATAACTGAAGAAAATTCTGTATCAGTTAAGGTGATTCCTCACTCATTTTTATGGCTGCAGAGCATTCAACTGTATGCATGTACCATAACCAATTTCACCAGTCTCCTGTTGAGACCATAGATGGTGGTTGTTTACATTTTGTTTCCAATTACAAGTAACGCTACTACAAATAATCTTGTACACAGGTCTTTTCAAATATGTGTGAATATTTCTGCAGAATAAATTCTGAAGAGGCCAAAGTGCTAGATCCAAGCACATTTGAAATTTTGATGGATATTGCAAAACTGTCCTCCATAGAAGGCAATTTACACCCAGCAGTAGCAATGTATAAGACTGCCTGTCTCCCAACACTGTCCTACCAGGCTTACTTACATCTACCAGGGATAGGTAATAAATGTTATCTTGAAGATTTTTTTATTCTGCTTTTCTCTGAGTATGAGTGAGGCTGAGCATTCTTTCCTCCATTTAAAAACCATCAGCATTGGGCGCCTGGGTGGCTCAGTTGGTTAAGCGACTGCCTTCGGCTCAGATCATTATCCCAGAGTCCTGGGATCGAGTCCCACATCAGGCTCCCAGCTCAGCGGGGAGCCTGCTTCTCCCTCTGACCCACTCCCCTCTCATACTGTTTCTCTCTCTCTCTCTCAAATAAATAAATAAAATCTTTAAAATAAAAAAATTTTTTTAAAAAACCATTAGCATTTCCATTTCTGTGAACAGTCTATTCACATCCTGTGTTCGTTTTTCTACTTGGTTGTTGGATCTGTCATCACTGAGTTACAGGATCTCTTTATATATTAGGGAAATGAGTCCTCTGTCTGAAACTTTGATTGAAAAGATTTTCCCCAGTTTGTAAGTTGTCTTTTTACTTTGCTGATGGTGTTTCTGTCAAGTTTTATTTCAAATTTAACACTTTTATTTCATGGTTCCTGAGTTTTAAGTGAAATTTCTAAAAGACTTCCCTTCTCCAGATTTCTGGAAAAAAGGTTAACCCATAGTTTCTTATAGTCATTTTATTATGTCACTTTTGACATTAAAATCTTTCTCCATTTGCCATTTATCCTGGTGTAAAAATGGAGCTATAGTACCAATTTACTCTTTTTTTTTTCCCTCCCAGGCAGCTTAACAACCAATATTCCTCCAATGTTTGACGATCAGATTTATTAGAAACTAAATCCCTCTAAGTATGTACATCAGATTCCAGATGTTTTGCCCTGTTTGATTATTCTGTCTTTTCATAAACCAGCTTTATAATATGTTTTAGCATCTGATAAAAGACAATTAAAGGGAAGTATGAAGGCACAGTTAGCCTAAAAGCTATTAACAATAATAACTATTCCACGCTCCACAAAACAAATACAGTTATACACCTTACTTTGGGCATAAAAGGCAAAATTTCAATTAGAAATTTAATAAAATGCAGATGGAGTCCTGTCGGTACACTTGGTATCACTAAGTGAAAAAGACAACCAAAACAGGAACACCTTTTTAAGCCCAGGACCAGTTCTCAGCCTTGCCTCCAATGAGACACAGACGAAGGACAAGACCACAGGAACGCGCCTTTCTGGGCCTGATTCCTACGGTCGGCCACAACTCAGCCGCCTCCGCGAGTCAGCCGACAGGAGCTGCAGTATCCAGACAACCTCAAACCCATCCTGTGTGTGAATACTGAGCAAGGGCCAGCCCTTGACCAGCATTACCTGAGGCACAGCTAGTGTTATCACAACACAGATGCTGAGGACCGCAGCGCAGGAAACTCTGTCAGTGCTCTTCTCACAAGGTGAGAAGTCTTAGAATCTCCTGATGCTCATAAGCTACCCTTAAGGTCAGTAAAAACAGACCGCTAAGATGCAGCGCCATGTAAAGAGACAGCCTGTAGGGTTGCTTATGCTGCCCGCGAACCCTGGAAAACAAATTTCCAGAGACTTCTTCTTCTGAGAGCCAGAGGAGATCTACTGGCGAGCGCACAGAATCAGCGAATGGGCGGTGAAGTACAAATTCACACTAGTGACAGCTGCAGTGCCAGCACATCGTTTTTACTAGAATAAAATGCCAAAGACAAGGACATTTTTCACATCTCACCATTATCTTACGTTTTTCCCCTGAAACTACTGTTTTTACACAAATTCCCAAGAAGAGAGCTGTGAAATATTTGCTCTTACCCTCAACATACGGTCCTTCTTTTGGATGCTCTCGGACTCTTAGATTGAAGGTTTTGGATGACTTCCGCCTAAGCAGATCTCTCACACGTTCATTATAAATTTCCAAGTAGCTAAAAATTTAAATAGGACTGAACTCAGTAAAATTATTTCCCCATTAATATAAGAACAAAACAATAACAGTAGCAACATACAGTTATGGGTGGTAGCCATGTATCAGGTACTATGCTTAGCACAGTAAGTGGATTTCTTCATTTAATCCCTAAGAGAGCCCAGAGGCAGGTACCACTATTATCCCCATTTTACAGTTGAGGCAATAGAGGTACAGAGTTTTTTAAACCACTTGTCCAAGGCCACATAGCCACTGAGAGGTCAGGCAGCCGTGAGGACCTCTGATTGCCATGTTTGTCCTCAAAACCAATGAGAAGACTGGCTCCCCGCCAAGGTTTAATTTCAGGGAGGGAAAACAACACTTCAACCATCCAGATTTATTTAAAGATTAGATGTACAGTGATCCTACCAACACAAGGAATAAAACAAACCTTATTCAAATAAAAGGCGGCAAGTGAACGGGGTATACACTTAAAAGTCAAAAGCTCACTCTATTCGAGATAAACATCCTATGTCAGAGTTTCTGACCAAGCAGGATTATTCCCACTAGCCACCCCAAATCCTAATCCAAATTGCACCCAGGAAAGTCACTAAAAACAGACATATTTTAAGCTTTGCCTCTAGCTATGATAGTACAGGAGGAGAAAAGGCAGACTCTCCCTTCAGGAATCCAAAGGCTTTATCCTTTATCTACTCCTCATGCCCAGAGAGAAGCTCCAACCAAGCTCACACACTCAGTTACTCAGACCATGGGCCCTACCTGACTTCAGTTCGAAAAGACGCTTCGTCCCATCTGGTGGTTTCATTTATTTGACTGAAGAGCCCTTCACAGATCCGAGGTATTAAGCCAGAATCGCCCTGCAGTGGGAAGGAGGAATGCCACAGCTGTCACTGGAAATAAAGGCAACCGATGGCTGAATTTGCAATTTGCCAGAGTGGATTTAGACCCAAGGGGCCTTCATGTCAACTCCAGGCCTACCACCGCAGGGCCCCAGATACAGCATTTACCCCCTCAGGACTGCTTCCTAGCCTCTGAAATCAGAGGATGGAGCCTTCTAACTTCTACATGCTAGGTCTAGAGTAATATACAGTTATCAGCTCTTAATCAGTTAAATCCTGACTTGAAAACAAAGAAGATCTATTCCTTAAACTTTCAAACAAGATGGTCTACAGCTGTAGAATAAATGTGGAAAATTTGATCGCGTCAAATGACCAAAGAAGGTGAAACAGACACTGAGCAGAAAAGAAAAACACCAATGAGACCTTGATAAGCACTCAAAGTAGCTGATAACTGTCTTAACCCTCAGGTGACAGGACCACACTGAAACATGTATTATATCCCTCCTTTGATGCACTCATCCCAACTCTGGCCTTCCAAGACAGATTTTAATACGTCATATTACTTATGCGACGTGGGCATCTTCAGGAGTATTCGTAGTTCAGCCGGCATTAACAAGCTGATGAGCCTCAGAACGATATTAAAGATGAGGCCAAATGTTCTTGTTAGGAAACCAAAACTTCAGAGCTTCAGTGTTTCCTTCCAAAGACCATCTCTACCTTCACCCAGCATGCCCTCCCCCCCAAAAAATATCATCACAGCATTAAGAGAACTTTTTTTCCCTTACAACATTAAGTTGGTACCAATTCTTATCAAGGAAAATTGGGCTTTTTGCCATATTTTTTTGTGTGTGCCTTTAAAAAATAAAATAAAAAGGAAGACCCAAACAGGGTTCAACTAACTATAAGGTCAGAGAAAAACAAGTGTAATTTAGGAATGCTTTATGAATGTTTAACTTAATGTAAAAGAGCTACTGGCGGATCAACACGCAAATTTCATTTTTAGAGAAGACTTTTTTTTTTGCAAAGGCACAGTGGGAAACTAGGAAGGGAGAAGTTATGATAAAAGGAAATGTGAAACTCCTGAGACTAACTGCTTGTTCTCCTATGTAGTCTTCCACACTGTTCAGCACTGAGGACTCACAGCACAGCATTTATCTACCTCTGTAAAGGAAAAGCCTGAATTTAAGAAACCAGGTCAAATGCTTCCATCAGGAAAGACCCACTCTCCTTTAATGCACTACTACTACTTTGGGGCGCCTAGGTGCCTCAGTTAGTTAAGCGGCTGCCTTGGGCGCAGGTCACGATCCTGTGGTCCTGGGATCGAGCCCCGAGTCCGGCTTCCCTGCACAGCGAGGAATCTGCTTCTCCCTCTCCCTCTGCCCCTCACCCTTGCTCATTCTCTCTCTCAAATAAATAAAAATAAAATCTTTTTTAAAAAACGCACTACTACTACTTCTGTGAACCACCAAATCTTTGGCATTAAAGATCTCACTGTGCGTGCCAGCAGGAAGCCCTGTGATCACCGGCTAGTACCTCCACAGGTAGAACAGGCCACAGGCCTGATAGGAAATGAAGAGTTTTCACTATGACATAAGTAAAACACACCAGCACTATCTAGATCTGGAGAAAACACAGAACGAGACAAAGTTCCTGTAATAATGTCTAGTTTTTACTCCTCCATATTTTGGGGCAAGTATAACTTTAATGTCTGTTAGTTTATATAGCATAACTACTAAACTCTACAGAGTCTGTAACTATATAGACTCTATGTAAACAGCATAATTCTCTTTTTATGTATATGATAGAGTTATGTAGTACCTTTCCACCAGATTTTTTTTTTTTTTACATTTCTCTTGAGAAAAATATGTTTTGAATAATTTTAAAAAAAGAATAGAGTTCAGTAATTTTATTCAAACTGTTGTGTTGGCAGAAAAGAAGAATAAATTACTTATGGGCCCAGCACACTTTTTTGATAAGATTATAAAGCCTTTAAAAACAGAAAATGAACTGAGACTTGCATCCAATTATTCATGCTTATAAACTTAAAACTATTTCTAATTTAAAATCAAAGGAAACTTAGTCCAACTTATTACTGAGTTTTATCTTATTGCTAAAGAATGATCAGAACATGAAAAGTAAGTTAGTACAGACCAAGTAGATAAAAGAGATAATTCATCAGTCCAAAGAGAGATAATGGGACATTTTCTTCCCACAGTGTAAAACAACGTACAGAATTTCCCATCATGGTGTATGACTTTCCCGATCCAGTTTGCCCATATGCAAAGACACAAGCATTATAACCTTCAAACGCAGACTTCACAACATCTGTGCCAAGGGTTTTGAAAACCTGAAAGCAGAAAAAAAAAAAAAAAAACACAAAAGACACAATTACCATGGATTTTAATAAAAAGCTCCTTCAATGTTGACAATATTCTTGAATGCTACTTTCGTCTTGCAAGGATTACACCACATAAATAAATCATCGCAGAACTATTAACAGAATATGTATGTACCCCCGTTTTTAATCAAAAGGAAACTTTTTAAGGAAGCAAAAAGCAACCCCATCCTTTTTCCTACTTAACAAAAAATTCCTGAAATATAAAAATGTAAACATGGCCAAGTGACAATCATATCTAAGAAGCAAAGATGATTTTAAAGCATGATGATTTACCATTTCAGAATTAAATAAACTTATAGAGTCATTCATTCTATCAGAGCTTCCAGAAACTAAATATTCAAAACCTAAAAATCACAGCAGCCAGAAGTTATTGCTCAAACCATGCCAAATCAATGCTGTCATTTTAAGGGTCCAGCTCTTCATCAAAATAAGTCTCAGAAGGTTCTCTGAGAGCTGAGTGATGGGTGGGTGTGAATGAGGCTGAGATGGTCAGGCTCCCCTGCGTTAGAGTCCAGATGCTTTTTCCTATTTGAATATTTTCCCAGGATGGAGAGGGCAGGGAGATGAGCTGTGCAGGGCCTGGGGTGGCACCTACAATGGCCTGAGTCCATGTCTGTCACACCACATAATTGCAGTGGGACACTTTGGGGAATGAAAGAGGGTGAAGGACAAATCCTTCACCCAGACAGCTGATGTAGATGAGGCCAGTGGAGATGTGTGGCCGTCCTAGATACACACAGTTGGGAAGGGGACCAACCAGAGCTTTCCAAACCCCACAAGCCTTCATGTTGCCTCCTGCCTTCTTGGACCAACAGGCACACTAAGGCCACATAAAACACCTCCCTGCTTCAAAAAACGAGGCGCATCAGCAGCTAAAGGGATGTCACGAGGCAGCGTGATCAGGTTCTTATCAGAGCCAGGAAGAGGTGAGGCACTGCATTGTGCGGTCACCACAGTCCAAGGTGGGAGCCTCGTCAACCCCTCAGGAGTGTTCAGTCTCTATGAGTGATGCTGGGTTAGCTAAACTTGAGCCCCAGCATCTCCCCTGCAGGGATCTAAGCCCTCCAGCCACCCTCTAGAGAGGGCCGATAAACACCAGCCCTCTCAATCTCAGCTCCACATAAACCATCCCTGCTAATAATACAGCCTGTCATCCAAGGACAAAATAATAACACAGCCAACCAGACTTCAGCTTTCTTCGGGCACCATCTTGCCACCATCTTGCTTCAACTTTGTTTTCTCAGTTTCTTGGTCAAAGATTTACAAACTATCCTTTCAATGGAGTCACTTCCAAAATGACCAGTCTTAATGCTCTTAATTTGTATCCATTTCAGCTTTAAGAGGGGCTATTTTTTAGTCCTACTCTCAAATTCTGGATGACTTACTCAACTCTCAACTATGACAGCAGACCACACTGTGTTCATATATTAGTCCTCATAAAATGCTACTGGGTGGGTAGCATCACTTAGGTCCATCGTCCAGGGGGAGAAGTTAGATGAGTGAGCATACACAGTGAGTGGCAGAGTTGGGATTTGCACCTGGGTACTTCTGACCCCCAAACTTGTGCTTCTAAAGACTTTATCACTATGTGGCCTCTTCCCACATCCTTGACATCAGCCACGAGGCCCCAGCCCTCCCTGAAAGGACCTCCTCCCACAAACTGTGAAGGAGCAACCCGGAATCCCAGGGAGACTCACAGCTCCAGACCACCCATCCAAGGTTAGCTTCCAGCACTGTACATGGAACATGAGGAGAAACTCTAAATATTTCTTCAATTCTCCCTGATTACACAAAAAATAAAAATTATCATTTTTACCATGTCACAGGGTGCCACTGGATAGGAAGAACAGCCTTACATAAAGTCCCAAAGAATAAGAGAAGGATCTTCTATAACACCTTTGCCTGAGGCTAAAGCAAAGTCATAGAAAATATATTTAAATCAAACCCAAAAGTTTTTCAAAATAAAACTCTTTTCCAGGGTTAAAATCCCACCCACCATTTTACTATTACCCATTTTTCCAGAAAGCTGATTCAGCTTGAGTTCTCTGAGCGACCTGGGGGCCCAGAGCAGGTGGGGGCGGCGGGGGGCATGGAGCACTGGTGGACATTCTACAAAACAGGCCTAGAATATGCAGGTCTGGAGGTGCTGAGACCCAGGCCAGGCTCAGTCTTCATGTAACCTACCCGAAGTTGGCTCAGGACCCAGAAGCAGCAGGACACTGCCCACATCTCCAGGGTTCTTGCAAGGAAAAGAGGCTACCCCACTGCGGCTCCCAGGAAGGACTTGTTTAGCATCACCTATCAAAGCAAGGTGAGGAGGGAGGGCCTGCTTTGTGAGACCTACGACCTGCTCTCCCCCACTGGCATCAAAACCCTGCTGAGATCCTCACCTGGCCAGGTGACCCAAAATCCACCTTGCTGATTGTCTCAGCACAGATTTTCAAGCTGATTTGAGGGTCATCCAAGGCATCACAGGGCCTCACTTGAGGGAAACTGCCCACAAGAGGGCACTGTTAAAACAAAAGACTCACCCATCCAGCTTGTCAACTGGGAGACTGTAGGTTTCAAGTTTCTCCAGGGTTGAATCAAGGAACAGGCTGTGTGAGATCAAAGCCTCCCTTTGGAGTTTTGAAGAACCATTAGGAAAATCAGACCTTATTTAATGGTCTTTAATTTATGTGAGTATAGACTTAATCACTCTGATTTTTTTTCTAAATCTAAAATTAATTTGTAAGAAAGAAATATTACTGGTCATCTTACTTGGGTATTTGTTTAATCGTAAGGGAAACTTGAGCTGAACTACAGTAATAGGCATGATATATTTTCTCAAGATGCCCTTATATTCAGATGAGAAGGAGAAGAAGACTGACATCATGCTAAGCTTGCATCTTCCCCTGTTAATAGCAGGGATGCGACCTGACAGCTCAAATCGTGTGCCAGATAAGGCAGCATGAAAACTTTAATCAACAGTCAAAATTGAAGCTCTTTTTAACATTAGGGGTAAAGGAAGATTACCCTTTTCTCTAATACAGTGATTAAAAAAAATAGGTATTTTCCTGTATCTATGCTGATTTTATTAACATGTGATTCTGCTAGAAAGTAGTATTTACTAACACATCTCCTGCTTTTTTAGTTTTGTAGTTTAATGGAACAATGTCAGGTTATTTATATATAGCTATATAAATAAAGTCAAAAAACCCAAAACACCTGAGAAGAGATGCTACGCATCCACCTGAAGCATGGAAATTATCCCTATCAGAAGGTTTTCACAAACTAAAACTATTTTTAAACTCTGAGCTTTTATTTTTAACTTCCAAAAAAGCTAAACTTGTTACTGCTTCCCTGATCTTGACTCTTGTAGAACCAGGAAATGTCATCTGTTCCCATAAATTAACCGCCATCTGTAGACGAGTTCTGTCAGTCAGCAAATGTTTATTGAGCATCTCCAGCATGCCAGGCCCTGCTGTCACACACCGCTCTGCTCCTCCCATTGTGGACTTTCCCCCAGCACAGCCCTCTATCCTCAAAAGGCCTCAAATTCAGGTTAAATAAGGAGGAAAATCCAGCCGCTCATTGGGTAAGTTAGAAGTGGAAACCTTCATGGCTCTTCGTCCATCCTCTGTGGAAGACATTCTGAAGACTGTAGAATGAAATGGCTTTTCCCTTAACAAATTCCCTCACACCAACCAAGTCATTCCCATTCCAATATTAAAGCCAAAATCTGGATTCCAATACCTACAACATTCTATTCCTCACCACACTCCTAGCTACCAATGCTGATTAATCAGTTACCTCAGCAGCAAAGTCTTCTGCACTGCTGTTAAAAAGAAAACCACAGGCCCAAAATGGAGTCACTTATGCTAAGCCAAGTCACAAAACCGGGGTTCAATACCTAACCTAATCGCAATTTCAACCTCCCCCAGATATGTAGTCTTAAACTGGTCAGTCAGGAATTTTTGATCAGCACCAATGAAGTAATCTGTCATATGGGCCTTCTCCATCCCCCAGAGGAAGATGAGGTGATCCACCTCATAACATCCTCTACTCTTCCCCTGAGGGAAGATGATCTTGCCGGAAACAATCCTTTCTTTTCTTTTGCTACTTGTCTGGCCCTGTTTCTACCTATAAAATCCTTCCATTTGGTACAGCTCTTCGGAGCTCCTTTCTACTTGCTGGATGGAATGCTGCAGGATTCATGAATCAATGAATAAAGCCAATTAGATCTTTAAATTTACTTGGCTGAATTTTGGTTTTTAACATTACTCACTCGTTCATTTATTCATCAATAGGGCTGCCCTATCCGTCTATTATTTAGAAGAAACCAACCCTTCTCTCTTATGCCCTGAAGACCTTCCAGTGGCATCTCCACTGCCCTACACTTCAGCCCTAGGACCTCAACTCTGCTACTATTAGGTCGACGAGGTCTATGGACTTGAGCAAGTTATTTAAGCTTACTGAGTCTCTTTGACAAAGAAAAACGCAGCGCTAAAGTTAAATCTGGTCTTGCAAGAATCAAGTGAGACAGGGTATACGAGCGCCAAGCAGAGTTTTAGACACCAATGCCTACTCAGGCAGCATTGATTACTGGCCCCTCTTTCATACCAGGCAACTCCTCTCTCTCTGTGGCTCTCATTCTTATTGCTGTCATCCTTTCTATTTTTGCCCTGATGCTGAATTCACATGTTCTGGATACAATCACTCCAACCCTCTCCTCCGAACAATTCCTCTAAGTTGTCTATCTTAATGCCAACATTTACGTTGCCTCAGTAAAGCCAATAGCTTCCACATACCATTTCCTAACCAACTATAGTTCTCCAATGTTGAGGTAGGTACAAATCACCTGGGAACCTGCTAAAAATGCAGTTTGATTCAGTGGATCTGAAATTGGTCAAGATTTTGCATTTTTAACACATTCTAGGCAATGCGGTGATTCTCATACGTGGACACACCAAGTTGCAAGCAACTAGACAATAATACCACTTTAAGATGCCACCTCATGGATTATAACCCAGAGCAGGCAAAACAGGAATTCTTATCCTAGTTTTAACACATCAGTCCTGAAGCAATATATTTAAAGAAGCTGTTAACAAGCCAGGAAGAAGCCCATAATCCTCCTCTCTCACTGGTGCTTCCCCATAACTCTGCTCTGCTCAAATACCCAGCTGGTCCCAGGGACATGCCCTTGTCCTGCTCACATGCAATGCCAACATGCAATGGTTTACTGCGAGAATCTTTGGGTCTGTTCCTCTATGCCCATGTCATGTCTACATTTTAGACCATAAAAGCCTATAGCATGGGTTTCCTCGAAAATTTCCAGCTACATTCTAGATTCTAGAAAAATTCTGGGGGGAAAAAAAGTTTGTTCCTTCTAGAATCCTTCTTTCTAGAATCTTATAATGATCCTATAATGATCCACTCACAGGAAATGGGACTTGGGTTTGAAATCTAACTCCTAAAGCTCTGCATCGCAGCAGGACTCAGAGCTGAGTGGCCTATTTGCCAGGCTTAGCAATATACAAATGGCGCCTCCAAATTGCTTTATTTGCAGAGCTCCTTCAAAACAGTAGTCATGTCCAAGTTTTGAAAAAAAAAGGTTATGATCATCATGCTCAGAAGTGAAAAACAAAATCAACTTTGTGGGGACTGACTTCTTCTCAGGCTTAATTAAGATAAATGGTGCTATGTAACAAACAAAGCTAAGTTAGCAGAGGCAAATTTTATATAAATTATATTTTAAAAAATTAGCAAGATGTTTTAAAGAGTTCTTCTCAATATGGAAATCAAAATAAAGATTATGAAAATATCATACCATCTCCTGTGAGACATAATTTGGACTTTTCGTATCAGCAGAATAAAAAGAGAAGTCATAGGTGAAGGTCTTGGTCCGTTCTCTTCCTGAGTCCCCAGTCCCTCCTTCTGGTATCTAGAGGGAAAGGTTTAGGATAATAAGATAATAACGTAAAAAGCCCTGACAGTTAAATGATCTATCCAATTCAAAAAAAGAAAAATTCATAAAAAATATACAATGATCGTCATTTTTCATATTTACACTCTAAAAACCATTTACTTCCTCCTGACTACCCCTTAGATAGATATAGATAGATCGATCGATCAATCCCGAAATCCTCCCATCAATCCAGGCTCTCTATGCTATGATGCATGGCTACTTTCCTGGACTTTTTATCATGATTCTCTTATACAAACCCAATACTCTAACCAGACTCGTATTTTTCCGCTGGCTTCAATACTTTTTACTGTTCCCTCCACCTGAAACCACCAGAGTTGGGGTCTGCAGAACTCTAGAGGCTGCTAATCACATAGATTGTGATGTGACTAGAGCCCCTTAGAGTTGTGCAGTTTTGTGGCCCCACTAAAAACTCCAGGTCGGATGCTTCCTCTTCCATGAAGCTGCCCCTTGGGCACTATATCCAGAAGTAATTGCTGCCACTTCTGAGAGGCTAGATTCTCCTAGGACATATTCTATTATGAGTTTATTGCAGATGTTTGTGTGTATCTTGTCTACCTTGCTATATACCTAAACTGAACCAAAAACCATGTTTAAAAATCATAAGCCACCAAAGTTTCACAAAGTTCCCTGGACACATGCTGAAAAAATTTAATGAGCATGATATTTTCCAACATAATTCAGATTCTCTAAATAAACAATTTCTATGGTTCTTATTATTAAAATGTTAAAAATCTGGACATCTGTTTTCATTATATCAGATGAGGAAATGTTTGTAAAACTCAAAAAGCAACAGAGTAATCAAGAAAAATAGATTCCACAACACACAAAGAAGAGATGCATCCAGAGCCAAGGGTCTCTTCACTCTGTTTCGGTAAATATTATTTTTTAGGGCGCCTGGGTGGCTCAGTTGGTTAAGCGACTGCCTTCGGCTCAGGTCATGATCCTGGAGTCCTGGGATCGAGTCCCACATCAGGCTCCCTGCTCAGCAGGGAGTCTGCTTCTCCCTCTGACCCTCCTCCCTCTCATGCTCTCTGTCTCTCTTCCCTCGCAAATAAATAAAATCTTAAAAAAAAAAAAAAAAAAAAATTAAATATAATTTTTTAATGATTTTACCAAAACACTGTGAGCACACAGATACATGAAGCAAAGCAAAGGTAACTAACAGGAGGCAATGATCAAGTGATGACTGGCAGAAATGTGAGAAGATGTGGTAGGTCAAAGGAGGGAAAGCCAGGTAGGGCCAGACAGAGCTAGACGGTACAAGGATTGTGGTCAGAGAAGAAAGACATTTCACTGGAGAATGCCTCAGGCAAAGAGACACCAGAGCCTCAAAGGAAGACTATCAAATTATCCAGAGCATGGCCCAATTGGAAGATAGGAGCATTCCCCCTGCTTCTATCACTGGAGATCAAGTGGCACTACTTTGAGATTGAATGTCAACGTATCCAGTCCCTTGAGCCACAAATTAACAGAAATCCAACTAGAGATTGATCTGCACTTGGCCATGGAGCAGCAGGCCTCAGAAACCCAAACCTCTAAGTTAATGATAAATATAGGAGAACAGAGGGGTTGGGTCCATAAAGCACATGATTTATTATTATTAACTTTACACTCTTATCCACCCTCCCCCCAAGTGAAAAATATTCACGGTTCTTAACAAATTCACTGACCAAAGGAAAAAAATAGGATATTTTAAGTGCAAAAGGAAGAACATGCCATCCTAGAAAATTTTGTTTTTTTCGACTATCTTTTTCAGGGGGGAAAAAAAATCTTTTTTTTTTTTTTTTAAATCTTTCATCCCCTGAGTTTTGAATAATAAAACAAGCTCCTCTTGCAAAGTTTACAAAACATGATTATTTTCATTAAGAATGGAAACAAATTTAGGGCTAACACTTACTTAATGATTCACAGAATTCAGCCAGTTGCCAGGCTAAGGATCTACCACAGGGTACAGGATAACAATGCTGAGTCTGGGTTAAACCCATGAGCTCACATACCAGGGCTCTGAGATCAAATGAAACCAGGGACAGGAGAGGAGACAGAGCATCACCCTTTTGCTTCATGGAAGAGCCCTAGCCAAGTGCAAGTTGATGTGGCTAGTTGAACTGAGAAGGAGGGGTATGGAAATGGCAGATGTGTTTTATTTACCAACAAATCATTTTAACAAAACAAACATGGAGGCTCTTGGAGCAAGGCCAGGTTGCTACTTGCCTTTAAGTTTGTGATTGTTGTTTTGCTTTTCTCCATTTGAATAATGAATTTGGCTTCCAAGTCCTTTTCCCTGCAACACAAATAATTCAGTACTAGTTAGGAGAGAAAAGATTGTTTTTAAAACATTTGTTTTATTTACTTTTTACATATGGGGGTTTGTTTTTAAATGGCATCTGAAGCACAATCTGTGATACCACTCCTCCCAAATCCTTATTGATATAAACATGAAGACACACAAAACAGATGCCACCATCAAAAAACTTAAGACTGACAGATAATGTGTTCTCAAAACCTGGAAGAATTTCTAACTGAAAGCCAAAAGGAGTGTAAATTAAATGACAGAAACTGTGGAAGGCTGTGTGACTCATGAAAAGAGCAATGCTTTTTTTTTTGCTGTCACCTGGTTACGAAAAAATAGACACCTCCCCTCCACCCAGGATGAGAACCAAGAAGAAAACTGGTATGAATGGTCACAAACAGGTACTGCTTCTAGAAGCAGCCAGGGCACTGCCCCCCTCCTCCCACCCTCTTTCTATAAGCATTCGGAAACTACAGTTCCTGGAAAACAGCAGAACTAGAAGTCCACAGAACTCCTAAGAAGTATAGTTCTCGAGAATAAATGACATGTATCTACACAGTGGAGTGGCCTGTCACTGACAAAGGAATAAGGACGGTCTCCATATATTGCTAGGGACTGGTAGCCAGGATGTATTAGTGTTAAGAGGCGAATGGAAAGTGGAGAAAAGTCTACCGAGAATCCTACCACTTTTACTTAAAGACAAAAAGGATAGCCTACGTATTTTTCAAGAGGCCAACTATGGAGAAAGAAGAAAATGGAGCGGAGCGGATAGACGCTAGATGTCTACAAAAATATCTTGATCTGTAGATCATCTTTAGAGTGAGGAAAATAATTTACACAAAAATAAAACAAGGTTGTTTTTCAAAGTGACCTAAAACACATCAGTGTCAAAAAAAAAAAAAAAAAAAAAAAGCCTGAAGTGCAGGTCATATATTCAGTGTTAAAAAATAAAATAAAAATAAAAATTAAATTAAAATAAAATGACCTAAAACTCAAAAGTAAGCTGAGACAAGTGAACCTAACTGTACATCGGTGGCACACAGTGAAAGACATTGTCAATCCTGACCGGATGCTGGAATCTGACTGTAGAATGTAGTGGGGTGTTGGCCCAAGGAGAAAAAGAACTGTAAAGAAGTCAAAGCACTTTCAGTAATCAGATTGTTGCCGGTAAAGTAAGCATTGTCATTCAGAGATTTCCGTTTGTGCGCTATGGGATAATATCTGAGTAATTATGGTGGTGTGGCCTTGAGAACCAAGGTTTTGGATGAACACAGACACAAACATAAGATGGAACAGGTCAAGTAAAATCATAAACTTTATCTGAAATTGAAAAAGGAAAAGAAAGTCCTTCCTAGCTTTGTCCTCTGAAAAGGCCTAGAATCTTATGCCCAAATTATAGTCTCTAAATTCCATTTAGAGTCAGGGCTGTTAGGAGAACGACTCAATCCAAATATTTGAACTATCTTGTTACACAAGAAAGCAGGAAGCTATCACATCAAAAGTTACTGGTTTGTCCAAGTTGTCCATAGGCAACTTCTAAGACGGCTCCTGGTGATCCCTACACTCCAGGTGTCTGTGACCCTGTGTGATCCCCTGCCCCGGGAAGTGGGCTGGACCTAGCAATTCACTTCCAATGATTACAACACTAAGACCCCCAAAGTGATAGTCTGTTGCTTCCTAGTTAGGATTACAAGAAGATTCTGATTTCTGACTTGCTGGTGCTCCTCTGTGTGTGTCTCTCTCTCTCAGAGGCCTGGCAATGGGGACAGCCATGCAGCACACTGCGAGACTTTGGGAGACACTCACGTGGCAACAAACTGTGGTCGGTCAGCAGCCACCTGGGTGAGCCTGGGAGCGCCCCTTCCCCAGCCAGGCTGGAAGGCCCTGGACTGCATCCTTGAGAGATCCTGAGTGGGTCAGAGGACCCAAGTAAACCCCACCCCGACTCCTGACTCACAGAAACGGTGAGATAATAGATGGTGTTATAAGCCCCTAAATTGGGGGTTTAGGGGCTTTAAGCCCCTAAGTTGTGTTACACAGTGAGAAATCACCAATAAGAGCCACGTCAAAAGGACTCAAGAGCCAACCTGAACTAAGTCCCCACAGGCCAAATCTGAGCAGCAGAGAATGGTAACTGCAAAAGACTGACATACACGAAATATGCATCAACTTATGAACTCATAATTTAAAAAATAAAAACCGAATGGTCCCCGTTGGAGAATCAAAAGAGTCACCTCATTATTTTAAAAACTAGTAAATAGGGGCGCCTGGGTGGCTCAGTCGGTTAAGCGTCAGACTCTTGATTTTGGCTCAGGTCATGATCTCAGGGTCCTGGGATCGAGCTCCACTGAGTGTGCAGCCTGCTTGAGATTCTCTCTCTCCCTCCGCCCCTCCCCCCAACTTGTACAAGCACACTCTCTCTGTCTCTAAAATAAATAAAAATCTTTAAAAAAAAAAGTATATAAAAGGGAAGACTCAAGCATTTGCCCTGCATTTCCTAAACAATCAAGTGTTTTTAATTTTAAGTTTAACCAAATAGTTGTTTGGGAAAGTTCCTCTTTTTAGAGTATTCTATCTAATAAACGAAGAAGGAGCGACAGAATTAGAATGTCAGCACTTTGCAACTCCGGTGTATTTGTGGCTCCAGGCAGTGATCATCAGTGGCTGCTAACTCCACCACTAGGAGACAACCAGACATGCTGTCCATCAGAACTGAAACACCAACACCTCTGCCGCAGAAATCTTGTCCCTGGCCCACGGAAAAGGCCGGACTCTGATCTAGAGCTGATGGATAGTGAATGCCAGGAAACACAGGGGGAACACATCAAACAATACCAGGGACGCAATCAGCAAAATCTAGCTTCTAGGAAGGGCAGCAGGTAAGTGACCCAGCCTATTCAATAACAAGAACAATAAACTGCAAGGAGTATAAAGATGGAAGGGGAACCTATAGATTGAAAAAAGGCTTTAAAGACCTATCATCCAGGGACACCTGGGTGGCTTCGTCGGTTAAGCATCTGCCTTCAGCCTGGATCATGAGGATCCCGGGATCCTGGGATCGAGTCCCATATCGGGGTCTTTGCTCAGCAGGGGGCCTGCTTCTCCCTCTGCCTGCTGATCCCCCTGCTTGTGTTCTCTCTCTCTCTCTGACAAATAAATAAATAAAATCCTTAAAAAAAAAAAACAACCTATCAACCAATGGGATTTCAGTGCAAACAGAAAAGGCATCTTTAGAAATTATAAGATACCTAGGGAAATCTTAACACTGACTAAAGACAAATTTGATATTAAGGAATTATTACTACCATTTTTGGTGTGATAATGATATTGTGATGATTTTTTTTTCAAGTCTTAACCTTTTAGAGAAACACATTGAAAAACTTATGAATGAAATAATATGATGTCTGGGAATTCCTTTAAAATAATCCCAGGGTGGGGGAAGCAGGTGTCCTGGCAACCTCAGGATGAACAGGCAGAATAAATACCAGCCTGAACAATGAAATCCAAACAGTATGTTGTAAACACCATTCAAGAACTACAATGGATTCCCATGGCCTGATCTAACTTTTCCAAGCCAGTGTGAAGAAGTATAGGCCTGGATGAACAGACCAGTAGCTTAAAAGACAAATAAATGAAATTCTCCTCCACCACTACCGTGTTCACAGTGCCCAGATCTTGGGTAGCTCCATTTTGGGCCCAAAAGTGAGAACTGCCTTGAGATCCCCCATGTTCATGTGGCCATAAAATAAATACTTCACAAAATTACCCCTTTCTTACAGCATGCAACTACCAAAAGTAGGTCCTGCCCACAGCAAGAGAACGACACAATTAGTTCAATTAACACCATGGGGTGCCACATCTCGATCCCTCCCATTCCCACATGGGTCATTTCTCTGTCCCTAACCGAACGTGTCTAGATCTTTCGCTTTAAAACCACTATTTTCAACAAATACCTGCTGGGAGCACACAATCATCCAGGGATGGAAGATCAGAAGGGATTCCAACAGGTGCTCACACTACTTGTCAATTCTTACTTATAAAACATGAAGGAATGCAACTCACACCGTGCCCACCGCTCT
The DNA here is from genome assembly GCF_004348235.1 of Phoca vitulina. Classification (NCBI taxonomy): domain Eukaryota; kingdom Metazoa; phylum Chordata; class Mammalia; order Carnivora; family Phocidae; genus Phoca; species Phoca vitulina. Next base: position 28,358,770 of record NW_022589725.1, read on the forward strand.
TGCTGGAAGTCAGAGGCAAAGTAATTCCAAGGCTCATAGCCTTATACCTTTGGAGCGGCGCAAGTTTAAGGGCCCTTCGCATGATCATTTATTCTTCCCTGTAGGTAACCACGGCAGTATCTCCCTAGTTTTAAATTAAAATCCACGCTATAAAAATACTAGAGAAGACACCGACTGAAAGACCATTATGTCCTATGAGCATCTATTAGCCACTTCTGAAACCTGAAGATGCTGGGTGGGTTTCAAAGGGCTCACAACCTTAAAATCATCTGCACAGCGATGTGGCGGCAGGAGGGGGAAGGTGATAGGTTCACTGTTCTGAGGGTCCATAGCTTTCTTCACTTTCGCAAAGAGCTGTGTACCCCCAAAAGACAGCAGCTCCAGCTCAGGAACCAGCAGCATTGGTAGCCCTGGGCGCTTGTTAGAAAGGAGGGATCTCAGGCCCCACCACAGACCTACTGAATGGGAACCTGTGCTGTAACAAGAGCCCTTAATGATTCCAATGAACGTGAAAGCTTGGAAAGCACTGTGCTAACATTATCTTGATCTCACAGAGTGATAACTGGCCTTAAATTTACTCTCATGAGACACACTCCATAATGTTATCTACTTTGTACACTGGGAAACTCACTACCTTTGTACTTTGACCTTTAAGTTTTATTTGTAAAGTCACATGGCAAAATATGGGTACAACCTAAATCAGCTGACACTGTCTCTACTCTTGGCTCATAAATTGTACTGTGGCTTCTGAGCGAAAACAACAAGTGTCTGACTTACTGGGACCTAAGAAGTCATCTGAGTGTTATGACCTCCAGATGACCTCATTCCCAGCACCCTGCCAACCTATCAGCTTCTAGGCCTTTCTATACCCAGACTGTTTCCCAATGTCAAGGTGAGGTTGCCACCAATAGCTTGAAGTCATTCTTAAAAAGAATCAGGGTAAGGGAATAACTGAGGGGAAAAATGGCCTGGGGACAGAATCTTAAAAAACCCAGGGAGTAAAAGAAGAAAGGAGGAGCCAGTTATGGTAATGGAGGCATGGCTCAGAGAGATCTTAGCAAAGCCATGTCTCAAGATGATGCTTCTCAGTTCCAAAAAGTCATTGAACAAGAGCTGGAATGATCTTCGAAGAAGGAACTAGAAAAAATACCACAGCACCATCACATGAGTTTGAGCACACTAAAGAAATACCTTAATGGATTTTCAGAAACTGTTTCATAGATTTTTTGCAAGAAAAGGGACCTTCTGTGGATTGGGGGAAAATCCAGGGACTTCCAGAAGATTCGATACAGCACTATGAAGAGATGAGGGCCAGGGCTTACCTAATGATATTTATCTTCTGTGCTGAACCAGCTGGTGGTGGTAAAACTCAATGGCAGTTTGAGGACCAGCATGGGCTGCAAAAGCCCAAAAAGTCGGACAGGTGTGTGAAATCAGAATACCTTTTTAGATGTGACCATTCAGCAAACTGAACATCTGAACAAAATCTACAATAGAAAAGTTCCTCTTATTCTAATGAGCTAATGAGCACTCTTAATACAAATGAAGATACAAAAATAAATACTAGAGAAAAACAAACATTTCATTTGAAAAATCTACATTTTTAATCAATGCAGGTACCCAAGGATTAATAAAGAATCCTGACTGCCTGCAGCAAAGGATGTATCTTACTCAGGGGAAAACACAGAAGCTTGGTACCCCAGGTCATGGTGACATTTACGCCAGTTTCTACAACTCTGGTTTGCTCGATACCCTTCTGGGAGAAGGCAAAGAATATATTTCTGTGTCTAACGTAGATAATCTGGGTGTCACGGTGGAGCTTTACATTCTTAACCATCTAATGAACCCAGCCAATGAACTTGTCGTGGAAGTCACAAATAAAACACATGCAGCTGTAAACAGTGGGACACTCAGTATGAAGTCTGGTGACGGATGGAAATCGCTCAAGGGTCAAAAGCACCTGTTGATGAGTTTGAGTCTTACGAAAATTCAAAATATTTAACACCAACAACCTGAGATCCGTATCTCTCTTGCAGCAGTTGAAAAGGCTGCAGGAGCAGAAGGCTATTGACATGGAAATCACTGTAAATCCAGGGACTGGATGGAGGGCTGAACATCACTTAGTCAGAAACTGCAGTCCGGCTACGGGCTACATGGAAAAGGTTTTAAAACTCTAGGTATTAATGTTCCTACAAGGCAGTTTCTGCCTGTCAAAACCACACTAGATCTTTCGCTTGTGATGTCAAATCTCTTACAGTCTTAATGCAGGATCTCTGACACATGGAAAGTGGGAATTTTCCTCCTGTGCCCTGGGTTAAATTAGGCAGTTCTTTCACAAAGGTTCAGGATTACCTAAGGAGATCTGAAAGTATACCAGATATGCTTGAAGTGGATCAGCTCACAGTTTCAGGGGACGGGCCATGTGCGAGGATGTTTTGTTAAAGGGAAAGGTTATCAGCGCTGTTAATCACGGTGACTGAGGTGACATCGCACCTGCAGGAGTACTGGAGAACACGACTCTATCTGGGAACCTTCATATCCTGGACCACAGAAATGACAAATACTGTGTACACTTCATGCTGATTATGGGCTAAACAGTTTCTTTCAAGAAAATGTCCTTAAGGATTCTAAAACAGACAGGTACTTTATACTGTCTTACTGCTGTGTTAATTTTCAGAGTTTTCTGCAATATGATTTTAGTCTAAGAAAATCACAGATAGAAGCAATGCTTTTCTTCTCTGAAGATCCTGAAAGTTAGTTCATCTTAAAGCGCAATACCGCTTAATCTTAAAACTGGGGCAGCTCTGCTGGAAAATCTTTTAACAGAGGCCTCAGTGGTGGTCACTCTAAATTGCTTGTGATTCCGAAAATAAAGTTGTGAAGCAATAAACATTTTTAAAAATAATAATCACAGGTCAAGATTAGGTGGAGGCCATCTGTTCCAGAAAGAAAATTTCACATGCAACAATTTCCTAGATTGCTTCCTTCTTTTTTTTCTTAAGATTTTATTTATTTATTTTTCCAAGAGAGCACGAGAGCGAGCACAAGCAGGGAAGGGAGGGAAGCAGACTCTCCACTGAGCAGGGAGCCTGATGTGGGACTCGATCCCAGAACGCTGGGATCATGACCTGAGCCAAAGGCAGACCCTTAACCGACTGAGCCACACAGGCACCCAGATTGCTTCCTTCCTGAGCCTAAAAACTAAAACTATAAGAAAAAGGTATATCTTTACTCTAAAAGTATTAGCATTTATAACAAAAATGCTGGATTTTAAGCCATAAAGAGCAAATTTCACTCTAGTTACTGAAAATACCCATGGAAAAGCCACTGTAATCTCCACAAAAGGCTTATAATGGTTAGAATTATTAAATGTTGAAACTATGAATACCCTTTGGTGTATTTATCCATTGTAGATTCCAGGAGAGTTGTCAAACTTCCAAATATTCCAGAGATGAAAGAAAGAAGAAGGAAGGCTCCAGTCCCCTCTTTCCCTCCACACCCTGCTGATCAATCCTGCTCAGCCCCTTGTCCACTGGAGACAGGCTACTGCCCATGGCCTTCACTTCACCGCCGAGCCTTTAACTATCAGAGGTGACTTCAGGGTCCATGTGACACTCCATCCAACAGCCTTACCTCCACTCCCTCATCCCCACAGCAACAGTTACTTAGTCCTGTGCAATCGATAGCTCATCTACCGACCTTGGCCACATGCCACATCTCCCTACTCCACAGACACTGTCCCAGCTGGGGCCACCACCACCTCTCCAGTGTCTTTGCCTCCAGCCTTGTCCCTTCCCACCCACACTCTACCCTGCTGTCAGAGGAATTCCTCCAAACCCACATCTCACCATGAGGCTCCCGCACTTTAACTCCAGTGACTTTTCAAAGGCTCTAGGATAAAATCCAACTCCCAGCAGTATACAAAGTCCTTCCTGCTCTGACCCCAACTAATGTTGCCATGCAACATTGTATCAATCCCATCCCCTTCTGGCCTGGCCCGCTCCCAGCCATCCATCCAGACTCAGCTCAGACCTCGCACAACTGGAGAGCCTTCACTGAGCCCTCCATCCCATGCCCTAGTCAGAGGGTCCTCCTCCCTGTCTCACCCACCAGACTCTGAACTTCTTAAAAGTAAGGACTCTACCTGTCTTGAGTTTATATCCCCAGGCCCTAGCACAGTGCCTGCAACTTCGAGTTACCCATCAAATGGTTGCTAAATGTGATGGGTTGACTGAAAGTTAAATAACTGCCTCTTACCCCAGCCTAGTCTTCTCCACGTGCATCCTCTACTTAATGCCAACCTCCCTATGAGCCCCTATATCATTCCTGGTTCTTGCTCTCCCACAGGCTACAGTGCCATCCAGTTCCTATCCACATTCCAAAGCAAGGCTTGTCTCCGGTCTAATTTGAATCATCCACCCTTGATAAAACTTCAGAAACAACTGCCCTTCATACATCTGCCTAGTTCATCCCACTCACACGGGTCTCATCCCTGCTGACGTCACCTCTCCAATTAAGTCTAGCAAGTCCCAGAGAAGCAAGAACCAGCCTCGTTCACACTCCACAACCTGAGTCCACCGAGCACAAGGGCAACACTCACAATCAGTGCTCAGTGCTTTGTCTCTTAATCCTTGGGCTGAAAACTGTAAAACGCCAGGCACTGAGAGTTCCCCCAGCTCAGGTCAATTTCCTCTGACATTTAAGAAATACGGGAAATAAATCTTGACATTTTTCTCATATTGAGGAAAATAAATAATCTTAAAATATTATTTGAACATTGATTTGATAATAGAGCAAAATGAACTATGTCTCTCCCGAGCCACTTTGGTGAATTGGGTTTCTCAACCAAAAAGTCAATTATGGTTCCTTCATATAAATGAGTAATTTATTTGAAAGGTCTGGAAACTAGATCATAAGATGCTACAAACGAACCAGCTAAAGTAAGCAGACTGAGTTATAGATCAATACTGGGGGGAGGGAGAAGGAGGAAGGAAGGGAAAAGAGTAAAATGCCCAATCAGAAAAAGGGATGAATTGTGTCAGCTCTCAGATTTGTGCATAGGAGGAAGCTTATCAAAAAAAAACCCTACGTTAATTCAAGAATTTTGAAATGTTTTTAAATTATTCAGCAATTCAAATTGATTCCAGTTGCTCAGTTGATGGTATTTGGTCACTCCATAATAAAGAGCTTGACTGGGTGGTACTGAGATCTCCAAACTAAGCATTATCTAAGAAGATTCTAAAGAGTAGCTTATTCACCCCAAGTTCTGAAGTAAATTAGTATCCCCAGAATTCACCTTAAACCTTACATACTTTGTATATAATTGTAGAATCACTATGTTGTACACCTGAAATTAACATAATATTGTATATCAACCAAACTTCAAAAATAAAAAATGCAAACTTAAGATACTATGAACTAATATTTAACTGCCTTCACTTTGGTGGCAGGACACTCAATAGCAAAAATAAAAATAAAAAGCCATTTTCTAAAAGAATGTGTGACCTCTGGGGGTACTGCAATGGAAAGAAGTCCAAGGAATACTGCTAAGTGGGAGAAAGAACAAGCAGCTGTGTGTAGACCATGATCCAGTTTGCAGTTAAGTGGATAAATAAAGCATAAAGAATATGCACTTATATGCTTCCAGATGTGCAAAACATTTCTGAAAATTTCTGAAAGGATAAAGAGGAAGCTGTTAGTAGTATGAGTAGTTCTCATGCAATATTTTAAAACAGAATTATACTGTATCCTGATCCCCTACACTTAATGAATTGCTCAGTCCCTCTGCTCTACCCAATGACAGTCTCTTTTCCCTATTATTAGGGCTCCAGATAAAATACAGAACACCCAATTAAATGTGAATTTCAGAAAAACAAATGCTTTTTTAACAGGACTATATCCCAAATATTGCATGTGATCTACTCACACTTTATTTTCGCTTGCTACCCCGGACGCCACCATCTCTTAGCCGGGCTGTGCACCCATCAGGCTCTTCCCCTTAGATGCACGGGTATTCGCCTCCCTTCCTCAAGCCCAGACAGCGAATGAGCGGAGTCCTCACTTTCACCTGCACCCTCAGTACCTGATGCAGCAGCAGAGGCTCCATAAATACGAGTCCCCTCGCCTGTGTCTAAGTGTGGAGTCAGGGAGGGCTATTCTCCTGCAACCAGCTTCTCCCTAACCTTTCTGGCTGGTTCTGAGCACCCAGAGAACATGGGACTGCTGACTCCTCTCAGTTGCTCTCCATGAAATCATAAAAGCCTTTGACTCAGTTTCTGGAGAAAACCCAGGGGAGACAGACACTGAAAAAAATTCTGGAGTGGGCTTCTCAGGCAATCACCCTGACTTCATTTCAGCTCCTCAGAACACACCTCACCACACAGCCATCAGCCAGAGGTCAGTGGCACCATGACCTACATCCAAAGGCCAACCTCGAGTGGCAGCCAGTGAGAAGTCTGCAGAGCCCCCGCTCCATTCCCCGTGGACAGTGCTGTCACAGTCTCGGATGTTAGGAGCGTCCCGTGCTAAGTGAAATGCTTCGCGGACCCCTGCCATAGCTGGAGGCAGCTATGAAGCAGAAACTTTTATTATTATCCCTGGTTTTGAGAGGGTATAAGAAACCTAAGAAGATTAAGCAACAAGCCAACTGCTGCAGGTTGGGATCCCGGAGAAGCAGACACTGTGAGGGAGTTTAGCAAGCAGGGTGTTCATTAGGGGTGCCCTGGGGGTGGACACCTGCAGAAAGGCGAAGAAAGCAGGACCGGCCAGAGAAGACCATGGATCTGCGACGCAGGCCCCCAGGGCAGCCTCAGCTGACCCCACAGGCCCATCAGAGTTGCCCAGCCTGCGCCACGATGGCCTACATTGGCCAGTCCGCAAGTCGCAGTCCCAGACTGTGGGCTACCTGGGGAAGGGGCATAACCCTGAGCCCTGCGGGGCTGACCCTGAAGGCTGGGCTGAGCAACACCATTCAGCAAGGAGGATCTGGTGGCAAGCGCAGGGTCCGCCACCCCAACTCCCCTCAAGTCCATGCTGTAGAGTACGCTGACCCGTGGCACCCCAACTCCCCCGCAGAGCCATGAGCAGGGGCTACTGGGCAAGAAAGAAGGCAGATACTTTTTTTTGTTTCCAGCGGAAGGAAGGACAGCCTAACAATCAGAACTGTCTCAATACAAATGAGCTGCCTTGAGATGCACAGGATCATCCCTGAGGAGGTGGAGGCTGACAAATGCTTATCTGGCACGCCCCGCCCGTATGCGGAGATTTACGCAGTCTTCAAATATTTAGTGAGTACCTTTCATGCCAGACAATACTCTGGATGTAGGGGAAAAGAGGTAAACAATACACACGAGTCCTGCAGTCAGCATTTTAGTGACAGGGGAGGAACAAAATAAATACAGTACCATCTTAGATCCTGGTAAGTGCTATAAAGAAATGAAAGGATGTCACGGGAGAGAACTGAGGGCAGAGGCAGTGGGAGGCAGGCGGCCAGTAAAGACCTTTCCAAGGCAGTGATGTGGGAGCAAAGGCCTGACTGCAGCGAGGCCAAGGGCCAGGCAAAGATCTGGGAGGAGCATTCCAAACAGAACAGCAGGACAAAGGCTGGGCAGGAACCAGGCAGGAACCAGTCGGAGGTTTGAGGGGGGATGAGCAAGAGGCCAGCAATGACTGAAGAAGAGAGGGGGTCGAGCAAAATGGGACATGAGGTCAGAAAAGCCAGGGCCAAATGACATCAGAATCTGGAACTTACATGTGATAGACCACGGCCATAGGAATGTGTGGGGTCCGGGGGAGTGGCAAAATCGCACACATTTTTAAATGCTCCCTCTAGCTGCTGTGCAGGGACCCCAGAGGGGCAAGAGGAAAGAAAAGAAGCCACCGAGGAGGGCGCCTGGGTGGCTCAGTTGGTTAAGCGACTGCCTTCGGCTCAGGTCATGATCCTGGAGTCCCGGGATCGAGTCCCGCATCGGGCTCCCTGCTCTGCGAGGAGTCTGCTTCTCCCTCTGACCCTCCCCCCCTCATGCTCTCTCTCTCTAATAAATAAATAAAATCTTTAAAAAAAAAAAAAAAAAGAAGCCACCAAGGAGGGCCACACAAGAGACACTGGACCAGTGAGGAAGCTTAGCTCCTCTTCACTCCTTCTGAAACGGCGCTTCACTAGGTGCTCTCATCCCTTCCCCTGAATGGAGCCCAACCCACCCATCCCCATTCCAGAACACAACTCCAGATTTGGTTTATGCCTTTATAAAGGGTTACCACTGCTGGCTTCTAAGGCTTCCCTTCTGAACACTGGAAACACCACAGTCATTGAAAAACACTGGTAACTGGGAAGAAAAAGCAAGTAGCAAAGCAGCATGAAAACTAGAATCTAATTTGCAGTTAAATAGAAAGGAAGAAGAGAAGAAAAAAATTATGCATGTATACTGAGTATCTTCTCAATTCTCCTAAGGACAGTACATAACTAGTACCATTCTAGAAGCACAGAAGGGAAATTAATTCATTATATATAGTGAGTGGATGCCTTACTCCGGGCATTAGGCATAATTTAATTCTGTCACAGAACCCTGGCCCAGTTGAGAAAAACCAGTTGAGAGCTGAAGAATTTCATGCACTATAAAATTCAAGCCCAAAAGCATAAAGAACTAAATTTTGCTTGAGACTAAAGATGATAATGACACTTTGCAGGGAATTCTGGATACTCCACGGGGAGGAAGGGCCAAGATGGTAAAGGGCTTGAGAGCCAAGCTGAGGCTCTTGGCTCAGGGAAATGGAACACTTGACAAGAAGAGGATGGACTCAGGAGAGAGCAGGAGACCTTGCCCATGACCTCGACTCACACGGAGAGAAGGTGAGGCCCCAGGAGGTTAAGGGACTTGCTCAAAGTTGCTACTAGAGTCAGCACTGTGGAAAGTTAAAGGAATTAAGAGTCAATACTCCGGAGCCACAGTGAACGGCTACAGGCTGTGTGCAAAGCTAGAACCCCAAACTTGATTTTAGCTACGTCCCCTTGAAAGTGGAGTTAGGTAAGCTTGGGCTCCCACAGGAACATGATGGGTCAGGCTGCACACGTGAGCAATCCACACCAAGAGTACTCTCTAAACAGTGTGCAAGGTATCTACCCCATCAGACACTGGATTGGGGGCACAAGAAGCCCATCCAGCCTCATCTCCCACACACATCTGCACCACCCAAGCCCCCCATCCCATTCCAAACTGTTCCTTCTTCCAGGACTCACAGCAACCCTCGCGCTGTTCCCTCTGTCTGGAATGTACTTTTCTCCTCCATCTCACTTTTCCTTCAAAGTTTTAAAGATGTCTCGTCCTCTAGGAAGCCTTCCCAAACTCCTCGTAGCCAGTATCTTCTATGTGATATTCCACAACACACCACATCTTCTGTGTGATACTCCCTAACACACATCTTCTGTGTGATATTCCACAACACACCACAGCAGTTTCTACCTTCTACCTGTTAACTGTTGGGTGACTACATACTTGTCTTCTCTACCAGTCCAGTCACTTCCTGAGGGCAGAGATAATACCTTACTTTTTACATATCCCACAATACCCAGCACTACCCTCACATACAGAAAGCACCTGGATGAATGAACGAATAAGCAGTGAAAGAATGAATAAAACAGCTGAACTGAAAACAAGATACTACTCTTGAATTTTAAGCACTAAAATGAAGCTAATGCTTCAAAGCCTATTATACATTTTCAATTTTTAAATGCAGATGTGTTTTCCCTACACATTTCAATTAACCTGGCAGATGTTAACTCCAAAGGCAGACACGAAGCTCGGCTCTCCCTGAAGACCCACAGCTGTGCTCTGACTCCAGGACCAAGGCAGAGGGAACTTGGGTCTCTTCTGAGTCACAGGACAGAGGAAAAATAAGGATGTGCATATGACCAAATTTCTTCAATACCCTTCTCCAAAACACAGAAGCAACAGGTTCACAAAAGAAAAGTGGCAATTTAAATGGAATGGTGTTAAGTATAAACATTGAGAACTTTACTAATACTTCCTCTTGTTTTCCTACATTCAGATGTTAAGCCAACTATTTAATGTCCAAAGATAGCTTCGTTCAGTGCAGCAGCACCGCGGAACAAAGAAATGAGTTTTCTCTGCTCTTTCCCCACACCATCACTACAACCCTCCTTCCAGATTTATCTCTATTTTAGAAAAATGTTCTCAGTGACAGCTTTTGAAATAAAAAAAAAAAAAATACAATAGCTGGCTTGTAAAAAGAAGATTGATTCCTTTTACAACATTGCCAGCTAAATATACCAGATAGGAGAAAGGTATGCTTCAAAACACTAAATTGCAGGACTTTTTCTTCAAAAAGACTTCACTTCGAGTCAGAGTGGAATAAGATGCAAGCCCAGATTCTGATGTTGCCAAGCAAAGTGGTTTCATAATTGTGCGGGGAAGCACTGGGCTTTGGGTACCAGGGTTTAAATCCTGCCTCACAGCAGCTCGGTGACTTTGGCACCTGATTTAACTTTGCCAAGCCTTGGTTTCCTCACCTATAAAATGGCTGAATAAAACCTATCAGACACAGTTGCTTAAAAGTACTGATTGTGCAGCAAGGCTGTGGGGACTGAGCTAGCCTGATGTATCATTTATTTGCTGAAAGATGTGCTAGAAGAAAGCAGGCAACACGAGGCCAGGCACACAGCCGACAATCAGTAAATTCATCTCCATCACAAACCCAAGATCCATCCACGAATCACCAAGCCCTTATCATGCCTGTGCTGTCTGAGGCACTGGACATAAACCAGTGAACAAAACCAACGCAAAGCCCTGCCCTCCAGGTGGGCAGATCTTTGTTAACAACCTTTCCAGGGCTTTCCCAAAATGAGTGGAAATGGAGGGAATCCAGAAAATACATTTTGCCAAATTTTCTAGCCAGATCTCAGATCTCTAAAAGATGAAGAACCACCATAGAGTTGACCTTCGTAGGTTTTATTTATGAAATGCTTTATCTTCATCAACACAATCCAGAGGCCACAGTTCATAAAAAAAATCAGAAACACCAAAATTCTTTCACTTACTTTTAAATACTTGTGAAAGGTGTCCAGTTATTCTGACTATATACTGAATGTCCAATCAGAAGACAGGAAACGCACACTGTCCTTCCTGCCCAGCAGCCCCATCCCTCCCTCCCCAAGGGCAAGCCTGCAACGCTCGCTTGTGTATTACAGAGAGCAACAGTGGCTAGAGGCAGGAGTAGGTCAATGGACAAACGCATATGTGTCCGCTGTACAAGGCTCTCGGGTATGGAGATGTATGATCATAGCTCTTGCCCTTCAACGGCCCACGATCGCCCCACGTGGGTGGAAGCAAACAGGATTTAAAAAGCAAAGCCAGTTGGGGGTTGGATGAGTGGCCCACCCCACCCCAGGCATGGGAGGCCAGACCAAGGAGAGATCTGATTTTGGCTGACGTGGTAAGTAAAATGAAGTCATCCAAAAAGGAAGCCCAATCACTGCCTAAAGCAACAGCCACATTTTGTATCCTGGGAGACAAGGGGGTAGGCCACCGGACAGTTCTTTTCCAGGATATTCTTGGAACACCAAACCGAGTCACACTGCCTTTCCTGGTGCCTAAACACCGCCAGGCTTGATGAAGAGCTACTCCCTGCCTGCCCTGGCTCTTGCTCTTTTTCAGACCACGCTGGGCAGACATGGAGGATGCTATGCCACAGCTGCAGTTTCTGAGTTGTGATGTAACACACAAGAGCAAAGAAACAATACAGAGGAAGAAGCCACACCCCACACTCAGGCAGATTTTCGTTTTGCCATTACCTAGAAAACGTCAGGCATCAGTGGAAGGCGAGCCCACTGGCACCATCCTAGGAATCCAGCAGCTGGAGAGTCACCAGTAATCACACTCCCAGCTAGGACTCCCAACCCAGGAGCTCCCCAGCTTGCTGCCCACAGGACCCTCCCAGGGGCTTTAAAATTCCTGATGTCCAGCTACAGCTCATACCAGTTAAATCCACTCTCTGGGGCGCGAAGCCATCAGCTGAGATATGAGGCCAGTGTCCTAAACTCCTGGTTTCTCTACTTCCTCCATTAAATGTCTCAGAGAGGCAACCAGCCCCCACCCTCCACAATCAGATGTCACTAGCAAAGCCCAAAGGAGAACACAAACCATGACCATGGACCTGTACGAAACCAGGTGACAGAGGGAGAAAAAGACCAAGAAGGCCACCAAAACCCTCAGCAAAGAAGAAAATGCCTTTGGGCTCAGGCATGCAGTGTGCACACAATCAGAGTGATGGAGCCCAGAGTTTCAGGGTCCAAAGAGCCAGGTTCACATTCTGCATCTCAACTGACCACCCAGCCACCTGCCCATCCATTAAATGGGGATGAGTCTTGCCTGCTCTGCCTGCTTCAGAGGAGGCTACAGGGTTCAGAGGACAGAGTCGAAGCACGCAGAGAAGGACATGCTTATGCAGACGCAATCGCTGTCCTTAGCATTACCAGCACTGTTCACAGAAACTACTTTAGAGCTGTATCTTCCAGGAGCCTCCTCCCCACCCAAGACACCTCTTTCCTGGTCTTCACAGCAATATGGAAAGGACCAGCATCTCAGCATTCAGTGAAACTCAAGGATGCTTATGACACAACAGTGGGCCAAGCCAAGAGCACTCAAAGATGACAACTCCCCCAAATATTGAAAACACCAGTAATGCAGGAAAGTGGTAAGGGGAAATGGTCTGAAGTAAAGAGTTTTAAATAAAGCAAATAAAGGAGAAAGTTTTTTTTTTTTAATTCCAGTATAATTAACATATAGTGTTATATTAGTTTCGGGTGTGCAATATAGTGATTCAACAATTCTTTTTTTTTTTTTAAAGATTTTATTTATTTGACAGAGAGAGAGACAACGAGAGAGGGAACACAAGCAGGGGGAGTGGGAGAGGGAGAAGCAGGCTTACCACAGAGCGGGGAGCCCGATGTGGGGCTCGATCCCAGGACCCTGGGATCATGGCCTGAGCCAAAGGCAGACGCTTAACAACTGAGCCACCCATGCGCCCCTTTTCTTTTTGTAAAGATTTTATTTGACAGCAGTGATTCAACAATTCTATATATTTACTCAGTGCTCATCATGCTATGTGTATTCTTAATCCCCACCACCTATTCCACCCATCCCTCACCCACCTCCCCTCTGGCAACCATCTGTTTATTCTCTATAGTTAAGAGTCTGTTTTTTACTTTGTCTCTTTTCTTTGTTCATTTGTTTTGTTTCTTAAATTCCACATAAGTGAAATCATATGGTATTTGTCTTTCTCTGATTGATTTCACTTAGCATTATACTCTCTAGATCCATCCATACTGTTGCAAATGGTAAGATGTCATTCTTTTTTATGGCTCAGTAGTATTCCATTGTATATATATAACCACATCTTCTTTGTCCATTTGTCTAGCTACGGACACCTTGGCTGCTTCCATATCTTGGTTATCGTAAATAATGCTGCAATAAACATAGGGGTCCATGTATCTTTTTGAATAATGTTTTCATTTTCTTTGGGTAAACACCCAGTAGTGGGATTACTGGATCATATGGTAATTCTATTTTTAACTTTTTGAGGAACCTCCATACTGTTTTCCACAGTGGCTGCACCAATTTGCATTCCCGCCAACAGTGCACAAGTGTTCCTTTTTCTCCACATCCTCACCAACAATTGTTATTTCCTGTCTTTTCTTCGATATCAGCCATTCTTGCAGGTATAATGTGATATCTCGTTGTAGTTTTGGTTTGCCTTTCCCTGATGATAAGCAACACTGAACATCTTTTCCTGTGTCTGGTGGCATTTGTATGTCTTCTTTGGAGAAATGTCCATCCATGTCTTTTGCCCATTTTTTAATTGGATTATTTGTTTTTTTGGTGTTGAGTTATATAAGTTGGATACTAACCCTTTATCAGATATGTCATTTGTAAATATCTTTTCCCATCGGGTAGGTTGTCTTTTAAGTTCTGCTGATTGTTTCATTTGCTGTACAGGAGCTTTTTATTTTGATGTAGGGGAGAAATTTTAAACATTCATTCTAAACCCAATGTTTTTCAGTGGCAACCCAGGACTAGGACTGGTGCACCCTGTGTTCTAAAATACTTTAATTAGATGTCAATACTTTAAAAATCAGAAGATCTTATGTGAAACTCTGTGTTTCTGACTTGTCCTGAAATACGAGAGGACATGGCACTCCTGTGTCCACACTCTGCAGGACAGCAGAAAAAGAGCTGATGAGGCCTCCCCCGACAGCCCACGCAGGTCAGCGGCTCTCCCCCAGCTTCTCAGACAGGGGAGTTGAGACCCCCATAGGAAACTGAAAGACTTCAGAGAAGGGGTTATGCCTCTAACAGCAAAAAGACTTTTTAAAATGACTAATTGGCAGCAAATCTGAAGACTCTGATTATGGCTTCTCAACCTTCGCCTGCTTTCTGTTGGACTCTGTTATCTTCTCCCACCCATGGTGCCTCTAGGGACAGAGCAATGACAAAGCGGGCTGATGTGATGAAACCAATCAAGCTGACTTTTAACAAAATATGATTTTACCCAGCCAAAAGGAAATAAGGTTTTCTAATTTCTTCCTTAAGATTTCTTAAAGAAACCACCAGTGAGGGGGCTTTATCTCTCGTTTCTTTCTCTTTTTAGCATAAACTACACCTCCTTAATTTTCAATCCTTCCAACTCCCTGCCAGTATTTTCACCTCCTGAGACCCTCAAGGTATGCAACTTTTTTTTTTTAATTTTTTTATTGTTATGTTAATCCCCATACATTACATCATTAGTTTTAGATATAGTGTTCCATGATTCATTGTTTGTGCATAACACCCAGTGCTCCATGCAGAACGTGCCCTCCTCAATACCCATCACCAGGCTAACCCATCCTCCCACCCCCCTCCCCTCTAGAACCCTCAGTTTGTTTTTCAGAGTCCATTGTCTCTCATGGTTCTTCTCCCCCTCCGATTTCCCCCCCTTCATTCTTCCCCTCCTGCTACATTCTTCTTCTTTTTTTCTTTCTTAACATATATTGCATTATTTGTTTC
>NW_022589725.1:28373925-28597962 GCF_004348235.1 Phoca vitulina
AACCCTCAGTTTGTTTCCTGAGATTAAGAATTCCTCATATCAGTGAGGTCATATGATACATGTCTTTCTCTGTTTGACTTATTTCGCTCAGCATAATACCCTCCAGTTCCATCCACGTCGTTGCAAATGGCAAGATCTTATTCCTTTTGATGGCTGCATAATATTCCATTGTATATATAGACCACATCTTCTTTATCCATTCATCTGTTGATGGACATCTTGGCTCTTTCCACAGTTTGGCTATTGTGGACATTGCTGCTATAAACATCGGGGTGCACGTAGCCTTTCGGGTCCCTACTTTTGTATCTTTGGGGTAAATACCCAGGAGTGCAATGGCTGGATCATATGGTAGCTCTATTTTCAACTTTTTGAGGAACCTCCATACTGTTTTCCAGAGTGGCTGCACCAGCTTGCATTCCCACCAACAGTGTAGGAGGGTTCCCCTTTCTCCGCATCCCCGCCAACATCTGTCATTTCCTGACTTGTTAATTTTAGCCGTTCTGACTGGTGTGAGGTGGTATCTCATTGAGGTTTTGATTTGGATTTCCCTGATGCCGAGCGATATTGAACATTTTTTCATGTGTCTGTTGGCCATTTGGATGTCTTCTTTGGAAAAATGTCTGTTCATGTCTTCTGCCCATTTCTTGATTGGATTCTTTGTTCTTTGGGTGTTGAGTTTGATGAGTTCTTTATAGATTTTGGATACTAGCCCTTTATCTGATATGTCATTTGCAAATATCTTCTCCCATTCTGTCAGTTGTCTTTTGGTTTTGTTGACTGTTTCCTTTGCTTTGCAAAAGCTTTTTATCTTGATGAAGTCCCAATAGTTCATTTTTGCCCTTGCTTCCCTTGCCTTTGGCGATGTTTCTAGGAAGAAGTTGCTGCGGCTGAGGTCGAAGAGGTTGCTGCCTGTGTTCTCCTTTAGGATTTTGATGGACTCCTGTCTCACATTGAGGTCTTTCAACCATTTGGAGTCTATTTTTGTGTGTGGTGTAAGGAAATGGTCCAGTTTCATTCTTCTGCATGTGGCTGTCCAATTTTCCCAACACCATTTGTTGAAGAGACTGTCTTTTTTCCATTGGACATTCTTTCCTGCTTTGTCAAAGATGAGTTGACCATAGAGTTGAGGGTCCATTTCTGGGCTCTCTATTCTCTTCCATTGATCTATGTGTCTGTTTTTGTGCCAGTACCATACTGTCTTGATGATGACAGCTTTGTAGTAGAGCTGGAAGTCTGGAATTGTGATGCCGCCAGCTTTGCTTTTCTTTTTCAACATTCCTCTGGCTATGCGGGGTCTTTTCTGGTTCCATACAAATTTTAGGATTATTTGTTCCATTTTTTTGAAGAAAGTGGATGGTATTTTGATGGGGATTGCATTGAATGTGTAGATTGCTCTAGGTAGCATTGACATCTTCACAATATTTGTTCTTCCAATCCATGAGCATGGAACGTTTTTCCATTTCTTTGTGTCTTCCTCAATTTCTTTCATGAGTATTTTATAGTTTTCTGAGAACAGATCCTTTGCCTCTTTGGTTAGATTTATTCCTAGGTATCTTAAGGTTTTGGGTGCAATTGTAAATGGGATCGACTCCTTAATTTCTCTTTCTTCTGACTTGTTGGTGTATAGGAATGCCACTGACTTCTGTGCATTGATTTTATATCCTGCCACTTGACTGAATTCCTGTATGAGTTCTAGCAGTTTTGGGGTGGAGTCTTTGGGGTTTTCCACATAAAGTATCATATCATCTGCAAAGAGTGAGAGTTTGACTTCTTCTTTGCCAATTTGGATGCCTTTGATTTCTTTTTGTTGTCTGATTGCTGTGGCTAGGACTTCCAATACTATGTTGAATAGCAGTGGTGATAGTGGACATCCCTGCCGCGTTCCTGACCTTAGGGGGAAAGCTCTCAGTTTTTCCCCATTGAGAATGATATTCGCTGTAGGTTTTTCATAGATGGCTTTTATGATATTGAAGTATGTACCCTCTATCCCTATACTCTGAAGAGTTTTGATCAAGAAAGGATGCTGTACTTTGTCAAATGCTTTTTCTGCATCTATTGAGAGGATCATATGATTCTTGTTCTTTCTTTTGTTAATGTATTGTATCACGTTGATTGATTTGCGGATGTTGAACCAACCTTGCAGCCCAGGGATAAATCCCACTTGGTCGTGGTGAATAATCCTTTTAATGTACTGTTGGATCCTATTGGCTACTATTTTGGTGAGAATTTTTGCATCCATGTTCATCAGGGATATTGGTCTGTAATTCTCCTTTTTGATGGGGTCTTTGTCTGCTTTGGGGATCAAGGTAATGCTGGCCTCATAAAATGAGTTTGGAAGTTTTCCTTCCATTTCTATTTTTTGGAACAGTTTCAGAAGGATAGGTATTAATTCTTCTTGAAATGTTTGGTAGAATTCCCCTGGGAAGCCATCTGGCCCTGGGCTTTTGTGTTTTGGGAGATTTTTGATGACTGCTTCTATTTCCTTAGTGGTTATAGGTCTGTTCAGGTTTTCTATTTCTTCCTGGTTCAGTTTTGGTAGTTGATACATCTCTAGGAATGCATCCATTACTTCCAGGTTATCTAATTTGCTGGCATAGAGTTGCTCATAATATGTTCTTATAATTGTTTGTATTTCTTTGGTGTTGGTTGTGATTTCTCCTCTTTCATTCATGATTTTGTTGATTTGGGTCATTTCTCTTTTCTTTTTGATAAGTCTGGCCAGGGGCTTATCAATCTTGTTAATTCTTTCAAAGAACCAGCTCCTAGTTTCGTTGATCTGTTCTACTGTTCTTTTGGTTTCTATTTCATTGATTTCTGCTCTGATCTTTATTATTTCTCTTCTCCTGCTGGGTTTAGGCTTTATTTCCTGTTCTTTCTCCAGCTCCTTTAGATGTAGGGTTAGGTTGTGTACTTGAGACCTTTCTTGTTTCTTGAGAAAGGCTTGTATTGCTATATACTTGCCTCTTAGGACTGCCTTTGCTGTATCCCAAAGATTTTGAATAGTTGTGTTTTCATTTTCAATGGTTTCCATGAATTTTTTTTAATTCTTCTTTAATTTCCTGGTTGACCCATTCATTCTTCAGTAGGATGCTCTTTAGCCTCCATGTATTTGAGTTCTTTCCGACTTTCCTCTTGTGATTGAGTTCTAGTTTCAAAGCATTGTGGTCTGAAAATAGGCAGGGGATGATCCCAATCTTCTGGTACCGGTTGAGACCTGATTTATGACCTAGGATGTGATCTATTCTGGAGAATGTTCCATGGGCACCAGAGAAGAATGTGTATTCTGTTGCTTTGGGATGGAATGTTCTGAATATGTCTGTGAAGTCCATTTGGTCCAGTGTGTCATTTAAAGTCTTTATTTCCTTGTTGATCTTTGCTTAGACGATCTGTCCATTTCAGTGAGGGGGGTGTTAAAGTCCCCCACTATTATTGTATTGTTGTCGATGTGTTTCTTTGCTTTTGTTATTAATTGCCTTATATAATTGGCTGCTCCCATGTTAGGGGCATAGATATTTACAATTGTTAGATCTTCTTGTTGGATAGACCCTTTAAGTAGGATATAGTGTCCTTCCTCATCTCTTATTATAGTCTTTGGTTTAAAATCTAATTTGTCTGATATAAGGATTGCCACCCCAGCTTTCTTTTGGTGTCCATTAGCATGGTAAATGGTTTTCCACCCCCTCACTTTCAATCTGAGGGTGTCTTTGGGTCTAAAATGAGTCTCTTGCAGACAGCATATCGATGGGTCTTGTTTTTTAATCCAATCTGATAGCCTGTGTCTTTTGATTGGGGCATTTAGCCCATTTACATTCAGGGTAACTATTGAAAGATAGGAGTTCAATGCCATTGTATTGCCTGTAAAGTGACTGTTACTGTATATTGTTTGTGTTCCTTTCTGGTCTATGTTGCTTTTAGGCTCTCTCTTTGCTTAGAGGACCCCTTTCAATATTTGTTGTAGGGCTGGTTTCGTGTTTGCAAATTCCTTTAGTTTTTGTTTGTCCTGGAAGCTTTTTATCTCTCCTTCAATTTTCAATGACAGCCTAGCTGGATATAGTATTCTTGGCTGCATATTTTTCTCATTTAGTGCTCTGAATATATCCTGCCAGTCCTTTCTGGCCTGCCAGGTCTCTGTGGATAAGTCTGTTGCCAATCTAATGTTTCTACCATTGTAGGTTACATATCTCTTCTCCCAAGCTGCTTTCAGGATTTTCTCTTTGTCTCTGAGACTCGTAAGTTTTACTATTAGATGTCGGGGTGTTGACCTATTTTTATTGATTTTGAGAGGGGTTCTCTGTGCTTCCTGGATTTTGATGCCTGTTTCCTTCCCCAAATTAGGGAAGTTCTCTGCTATAATTTGCTCCATTATACCTTCTGCCCCTCTCTCTCTTTCTTCTTCTTCTGGGATCCCAATTATTCTAATGTTGTTTCGTCTTATGGTATCGTTTATCTCTCGAATTCTGCCCTCGTGATCCAGTAGTTGTTTATCTCTCTTTTTCTCAGCTTCTTTATTTTCCATCATTTGGTCTTCTATCTCACTGATTCTTTCTTCTGCCTCATTTATCCTAGCAGTTAGCGCCCCCATATTTGATTGCACCTCATTAATAGCCTTTTTGATTTCTACTTGGTTCGATTTTAGTTCTTTTACTTCTCCAGAAAGGGTTTCTCTAATAACTTCCATGTTTTTTTCAAGCCCAGCTAGTATCTTTAAAGTGATGATTCTGAACTCTAGATCTGACATCGTACTAATGTCCGTATTGAGTAGGTCCCTGGCAGTCGGTACTACCTCTTGTTCTTTTTGTTGAGGTGATTTTTTCCGTCTTGTCATTTTGTGCAGAGGAGAATAGATTAATGAGAGAACAAAATGCTAGCAGGGTAACAACGTCCCCAGAAAATATACTCTAAACAAATCAGAAAAGACCTGAAGCAGTGGGAAAAGAAAGGGAAAGAGAGAAAAAAGAAAAGGAAAGAAAAAAAGAAAAAAGAAAAAGATAAAGATAAAAACAAACAAAAGCAGAACAAAACAAAACAAAACAAAAACAGAATGTGATCAAATATGATCAGGCTGGATTATAGATCAGTGCCACACACTAGATTTTGGGTGTATTTTGGTCTGTTAAAAGAAAGTCCCTTCCAAAATTTTAAAGAAAGAAAAACTTATATATGTACAAAAATAAGGGTTGATATGATGAAGGGATGGAATATGACTGTAAAGATGGAAATTATAAAAACTTTTAAAAAAGGATTTGATAAGTTGTTTGAAAAAAGAAAGAAGAGGATTAAAAAAAAAAAAAAGAAAGAAAAAAGGGAGAGAATGTGATCAGGCAGGGGAGTAGAAAAAAAACCATACACTAGAGATTTAGAGTATATTTTGATCTGTTAGAAGAAACTATCTCAAGATTTTAAAGAGAGAACAACTTATATATATATGCCAAAAATATGGGTAACTACTATGAAGGGATAGAATATGACTTTAAAAATGAAAAATAAAAATGTTTTTTTTTAAAAAAGGGATTGATAAGATGTTGGTTGAAAAAGGGAAAAAGAAAAATTCAAAAAAAAAGAAAAAAGGAAAAAAGAAAAAAAGACAGTTAAAAAAAATAATTAACTTTGAAAGACTAAAGAATCATGGTAAAAAAGCCATGAATTCCATGTGCAGTATTCCCCTAGCGCTGGAGTTCTGCCGTTCTCATTGATCGGTAAACTTGGTCTTGGCTGCCTGTTCTTGCTGATCTTCTGGGGGAGGGGCCTGTTGTGGTTCCCAAATGTCTTTGCCGGAGGCAAAATTGCCCCACCCTTGCCGGTCCGGGCTGAGTAATCTGCTCGGGTTTGCTCTCCGGAGCTTTTGTTCCCTGCAAGCTTTCCGTAGAGCTTTGGAGGCAGAGAGTGAAAATGGCGGCCTCCCAGTCTCCGCCCCGGCGGAGCCGAGAACTCGGGGTCCCGCTCCTCAGCGAGCCCCCAGAGAAAAGCAGTCAGTCACTCCCGTCTCCCCGGTCTCCGCCTGCACTCCGTGCTCACCCGGGCTGTGACCGCGCCTTTCTATCTGGCACCCGACCCCGGGTGGAGTCTCCAAACCCAGCAGATCCCCGCGGTGCGCTCCCGCACCTCTCCTCCCGGGGGAAGAAGGTGAGTCTCCCCGGATCTGCCGCTTGTTGGGTCCCTGCTGGAGGAGCAGTGGCCCGACTGTGCCGCGGATCACGGTTTATGACAACCCCGAGCTGAGAGCCCGCGCCTGGGCTCCGTCTCTGCAGCCGGCTTCCCTGCTCCGATACCGGGGAGCTCTGCCGCACTCAGGCACCCCCAGTCTTTCTGTGACCCCGAGGGTCCTGAGACCACACTGTCCCGAGGGTTCCACCCCCCACTTCGCCACCAGAGTGACGTCCCTCAGCGGAGCAGACTCTAAAAGTCCCGATTTTGTGCTCCACGGCTCTATCACTTGCCAGAAGTGGCCGACGGAGGCCCCTCCCCCGCCGTCTATCCTCCTGAATATCGCCTCGGATTCACTTCTCCGCACGTCCTACCTTCCAGAAAGTGGTCGCTTTTCTGTTCAGAGAGTTGTTGCTATTCTTTTCTTCGATCTCCTGTTGAGTTTGTAGGTGTTCAGAATGGTTTGATCCCTATCCAGCTGAATTCCTGAGAGGAGACGAAATCCAGGTCTCCTACTCCTCCGCCATCTTGCTCCGCCCCCCGGTATGCAACTTTTGAACAGTAAAGCCACCGGTCCCCAGAGCCGCACTGCTGGGGCAGTATTAGCAGATTCTGAACGCTCAAGAATGCATCCCAGATTCCTTGAAACTGAATACACTACCATGATTTATGCAGAAATAAAAGAAAGAACCTTGTCATCAAGCCAGAAGGGCCTGAGGTAAGAAAGCCATCTGATACCATGACGCTCTTTGAAATAAAACAGAGGGAGAGAGCAAAACAGGTCTGGCCTCATTTCTGGCACTCAGCTGACCCAACAGTCTATGCACAATAAAGCAGGCCCCTCCTCCAACAGCTATACGAGGGTGAAGGCAGGCTCAAGTTGCACCTGGCAATACTTGCACCTCTGACTTGGACCTCATTTCAAAAGAGGAGGGGAGGAGCAGGCAAGAGCTAGCACACAGGGTAGAAATGGCATTCGCTGTCTGAGTCTGAGCCGAGGCCTCATCTACAATCACACCAGGATGACATCAAACGAGCAGTTTTACTTCTGTTCCATTCAAGTCTTCAACTCTCAAGTAGCGCCTTTCCGTCCTTTTGTGATTATGCTTTCTAATTCAGCCTCCGTTCTCCTGCACACTGAGCCCCCTCAGTTTCAGGGCTCTATTCTATTTGCATTTTCAAAGGTTTGCAAACCCAGTTCAGCACTTGAAACAGGAAACTCTCAAACACAAGTGTAAAGAAACAAGGCCCTTAGCTTCCTACAAGTCACACGGGGAAGGGGCTGGAGAAGAGCCGTGTGTGCCTCTGACAACAAACGAGTGGAAAAAATCACATCGAGCTGAAGCTGCAGAGAAAGCAAACTGCTAGTATTGTTCTAGCAAATGCATAATTAATACACAGCCATTGGAAGTTCCTTCAGCTCCGCAAATGAGGCCTCTGGCTCTCCCACATGCTGTTCCCTCCACCTGCTACACTTGTCGTTCCTGGCTAATGCCCACTTTCAGTCTAGCTGAGATGGTTCTCCCCCCAAGTCTGAATTAGACTGCACCCCTTGCCGCAAGCTTCCATACATAGTACCACAGGAACCAGCCCAACGAAGGCAAGGACTGTGCCTGGATTACGCACCACCACATCCCCAACATGCAAACCAGCAGCTTGTAATGTTGATGGGGGGCTCGGAAAGGTCAAGTATGTTCATAATTACACCAGAACATTATTTGCCTTTTTCACTCTCATTCTCTCACAAGTGCACAGTGGAGTCTTCCAGAGGCTACAAGACGTGTGATGAATCATTCTGATGGCTAAGGGGATGTGTGCTTACATATTCCTATGTTTTATAATTTTCTGGTTTAATTCCTAATGTGGTAAACAATAGACTGATGTAACCCACAAAAACAAAAGCTCTTTGGGGTCCTCAAAACTTTTGAAGAGTATAGGAATCCCCAAAACCAAAAACTTGGAGAACTACTGGTCTAATAAAGGCCTGGCACATACCCTCAGTTGTGGTATCCTCCTCTGGGGTATTCTTCCCAGCCCTCAGAAGGAACACCACTCACCACTCCCACCCTCATGCATCATGCCTTGAATACACCATGATCACCTAGAGAACTTGGGAGGCTCCCTTTGTTTCTATCACCCCCCCAGGTCATGAGCTATTAGAGAGTAGGGATCATGCCCTCAATCATCTCTGACCAAATGCTGGACAAATGTCAAGATCACCATGAAAACATGTGCTCTTCACCAAGCTAAGCCTCATCAGACCTTAAAGTTCAACTCCAGCCGTAATGCCTTACCTACAGACTTGAGCTCACACTGACCTTCCTTTCTCCATATACCTATTGTACTTTATTATCTACACAGAACTGAATGCTTGGTGACTAGTGGACTTTGTCCATTCATTAAGATTGTGCTTCACCATCATAATATCTACGTGAAATCCCAAGATGTACAAGATAAAATTATAATAGTTACCACTGATGGTGCCTACACTACAGTAGTAGGCAAGCACTCTGCAGCCATTAATTCCTTAAGCCATCAAAATAACCTTATGAATAAGGTATTACTGTCCCCACTGTAACAGATGAGGAAAGAAGAGATCAGAAGACCAAGGTATCCTTTAGAAAACCATGCAGGTACTTAGGAGCAATAGCAGAATGCAACCTGAGGACCACCTGATTGACCTGCTCTTCCACATCCATGCCTCTAGCACACCTCCACTGTACTGAGGACTGGGAAAGTGTGTGATTACAGGACAGTGAAATCTCTGCCTCACTAATTTAACCAAGGAACCATCCAAAGGTATCCTTCCAAGGAAAAGCCGACACACAAAGAAAGTAGTTTCTCGTTTGCAGAAAGCACTTAATGTCTGCTGAAAGAAGGAATGAATAAATGAATAAGAAATGGCAAATCAAGAACCACAAGCATGCTGCAAAGGCTAAGGAAGATGGTACAGAAAATAAATCAGATGTATCTAGGACTGATTAGCGATAGCTGTCTCTCAAAAGAGCAGAAGAAAAGGAAAAAGGGAAAAGACAGCAAAAGCAGAAACAACCACAAAATCCTCCGGCTCTTCAAAATCGAAGGAGAGAGGAATTCCAGCCAAGATTAAATTACAATCAAATCAGTTCCATAAGCACTTATGTTCCAGGAAAGGAAGAATGAATTCCTTCGGCTGATTCTTTAAGTCCTGTATTGGTCATCAGAAAGAGCAGAAAATCTGAAAACTACTTGTTAGTAGAAAGTGCAGGCTAAGTTATCATTACCCCTGGGAATCAGCTTCCCTTGTGGGAAAAGAAAGAGCCTGCCTTTGTAGTGTTCCTCCCTTCCCTCCTCACTACCCTCCTGCCTCCAGCACTGGTCCACTGCCCACATAACATACTGAGCATCAGCCCCCATCTCCCTGACTCACCTGCAGCAGCTGTCCTCGTTCGACAGTAGAGAGGCTGTTGACCTCAGTACTAGGAAGGTCTTACAGGTCACCTAAGCTCAAGCTCCTTTAGCCTGACACTCTAGCCTGGTGATCAGCCAAGCAAAGAAACAGCACAGCCAGAGAGCACCACACCTGCCTCAACAGAATGGCTCCCTGCCTTCTCCATCTACCCGTCTACTCAACCTTGCCACCACAAACCAGCAGGTCACTCATTTGCTAGCCTGAGCTTCCTGAGGATACAGATCATGCCCACTGGTATCCCCAATGCCTAAGCACAATGCTTGGCACTTCATAGGTGGCCAATGAATGCTTGCAGGGTAAATGAATCATATACACCTACACCTCTTGCTCAAATCATCCCACTTCTATTCTTGCCCCCTTACAGGCCATTCTCCACCAGTGGCCCAAGTGACCTTTGGACAACTAAAGTCAGATCAGGTCACTCCACTCTTTCACTCTTCCAAGTCTTCCAATGGCCCAAACCCCACGTAGAATAAGCCTAAGACCTTACCATGGCTTACTGGGCTCTACATGTACACCGCCCCCCCCCCCATCTCACTGCATAGGAGGCCCCACTGGCCTTCTGTATCCTGTGCTTGTGCTTGCCACAGGGCCTTTGTACTTGCTATTCCTTCTGCCTAGAGCATTCTTCCTAGATATTCCCACAGTTCACCACCTTCTTTTATCTACACAAAAAGTCCTTCTCTGACCACTGGTATCTATGGTTACCTACCCCTTTATTTTCTTATAGAACTTCCAACTACCTGCCATTACATATGATCTTTGTTTACTCCCTACATCTGTGCCGTCCAATATAGCAGGGACCGGCCACATGTGGCTACTGAGCACTTGAAATGTGGTTAGTCCAAATTGAGTTGCACCATATAAAAAACACACCAGATTTCAAAGAATTAATACAAGAAAAGAGTTTAAAATATCTCATTTATACTTATTCCACTGATTTCATGTTGAAATGGCATTTTGAATATAATGGGTTAAATAGATGGTTAAAGTTAATTTCACCTATTTTTTTTTATTTTTTTAATGTGGCTACCAGAAAATCTTAAATTACATAGGTGGTTGGCATTGCCTTCCATTAGACAGCAGCATACGAGAATATAAGCTCTCTGAGGGCAGCCATTTATCCATCCTGTTCAGCAAGGAATCTCCAATCTTTGAATGGCACCCGATACACACAGGTGCTCAATAAATACTTAATGACTGAAAGATCTTTCTTCTGCTATGACTCTTTCCCATCTTACAAGGTCCAGATCAAGCCTCCCCTCTCCCTGGAATTTTGCTGGGACTGCCCCCACTCAACATGCATTCCTCTGATACCTAGCACAGGGACCGGCACAGTTAGATACTCAGTAAGTCCAAGAATTAACTGAGCATCTCTGGCATATTGGGTGTTTTTAGGTATCATCTACCTCATTTAATCATCACAGTAACATGGGGTAGGGGACAGAGGGAGGACAATTAGTCTCGTATTTTAGAAGGATTTGAGACCCAGAAAAGCAAAATGACACACCCAAGCTCACACAAAATGAGCAAGTGGTGGACCTAGAAAACAAACCCATGTCTTTGGCCCCAGCCCCTGGCACCTGGCTCTCCACCCAAGGCCTAGGCTGGCAGCCAGCATCACACCCTCAGACATGGTCTGCTTGGCCTGCATAGTGATCTGTTTGCTTGTTTTAGCTATAATCCTTGCCAACATTTGAAATTTGGGGAATTTGATCAGTCCAGGTTCCCATTTTATTCAACACTTGAACACTCGCTACATGTCAAGCACAAGAAAGATAACCAAGAATGAGACAGAAATGGCCCCTGTCCTCATAGAGGGATTCAGACAATATACCAATAAATAAGGAAAATACATAGTAGGCTAAGTTGTGAAAAGTGTGATAAAGAAAAAAAAAAATCGAGAAGGGGGATAGGGAACACCAGGGGTGGGAGATGATATTTTCAATGGGATCACTGAAGAGGTGACATCTAACTAAAGGAAGGCGGAAACAGGACATGTGGACATCTGCATCACACCCGTACCAGATGGAAAGTCGAGTGCAAAGTTCCTCAATGGTATCACTGGCTGGGACAGAGTAGTCTCTCAAGACATAGGGCGCAGTAGAAATAGACACTTCCCCTTTACAGTATAGAATTATCACTGGAAAGTGGTGTCCCAACCAGTAAAGTCACTATAGTTCCCAACCTTCCTCCCATCCAGGTGTGGCCATGTGGCCAATGGACGGTGAGGACCAGTGATGCGTCTCTTCCACACCAAGGAGGACAAGAAGTGGGTACACTGCCCCACCCTCCAGCTCCCTTCCGCTAGCCGCAGAGATGGCGGTGAGGCCCCAGAGAGTAGAGGCTCCAGGAAATAGAAAAACACAACTACACACGGTGATCTGCTTTCATGAGTAAAAAATAAACGTCTTTGGTAACTTTAGTGCCAAGCAATTAAAAGTGTGTTGGCGGGGGGGGTGTAAATTTGCTACAGAAACTGTCAAGTGCCCCTCCACACACGATTACCTCCCCAACTATGAAGCTGAGAATCTGCAGCTACTTATCCCATCCTCTGTGCTCAGAGTTTATAATGTGGATTGTTGCAGGCCTGTCTGGTCCCTGTAGGCATTGGGTTTGTGGCCCCTGTACTACAGATTTAGTTAATTATGCCTAAAACCAATCCTTAACACACCACTGAGACCTGCCTTCCCCTGACTCATTCTGAACTCCAGACCCTTCCACCCCATCCAGGATGAAAGGTCCCCATATGTCCTTTTCATTTGACATGTGGAATAATTAAGCCAACCAAGGTGTGAACAGCTCAAACTGTCTACATTCCAACAAAAGATGCCAGGAGACATAATTCCTCAACCTTTCAAATGGACAGAGCTATTCCAGGGGAAATGTTATCTATTCTTACCCTTAATATCATATCAGGATAGGCAAAGTGGACCCTAAGAACAAAAAAAAGTTTAAGAAGATGTTTTACAAGACAACTAAATGCATTGTGCAATCCTAGACTGGAACTCAGACCCAAAAAAAGACACTAGTGGGGCAACTTGGGGAACTGAATAAATCAGATTAGTGAATAGTACTGCATCAATGTTACTTAGCTGGTTTTAAATTGTATTATAATTTTCTAAGGTTAGAACACTTAGGGAAGTTGGGTGAAAGCTATGTCTGTACTATGCTGCAACTTTCTGTAAGTGTTCCATAATGAAAAATTTTTAAATATTAAAATAAAAAGAAGAAAAGAAGGACTACTCCACCTGCAGCTGGGTGAGGGCAGGGGTGGGGGGAGTACTCCGTTGGTGCCCGATCCTGTTCATATAAGAGACCACTGCAACATTTTATTTTTTTTAAAGATCATATTTATTTATTGGAGGGGGGAGGGACAGAGGGAGAGAGAAAATCTCAGGCAGACTCTGTGCTGAGCACAGAGCCCGATGCGGGGCTTAATCTCAAGGCCCTGAGATCCGGACCTGAGCCGAAATCAAGAGTCAGATGCTTAATCGACTGAGCCACCCAGGTGCCCCCAATTCAGTGTTTTAGATAGGACAGAGTTCTGGCTCAATACTTTCAGGATGCTTAGTAAGACACCGCCCCTCCCCCCATCAAAACTAAGAAGAAGAAAAAGAAAAGAGTAACACCTTATTTGGGTCATCATACATGAGCTCCAGGCCAGACTAGTGACATTTTTCTCACAATTGCCTTTCAATCTGATCAAGTAAAGATAGCTCACAGGGAAACACTAACTTTAGGAAAAGTAAGAGAACAGACGAAAATCTATTTTTAAAAGCTTCATCTCTACATTTTTTCTCACTTTTGAGCTAGTCTCCATCACCTTGAATTATTTTTTTTTTCTTGAAACCTCCCTGGGGAACTTTAAGTCCCACTAAGAGAGAGCTCACACAGTGCTTTACCTCTGCCCCAAGCATATTTTCCAAGCGGAATCACTATGATGGTTTAGATTCTGTTAATAAAACCCTGAAAACAAGAATCAGCAGGTGTAACCTGGCGAGAGAAAATGAGGCCGTGAGGGCTCAAGAAAGCAAGCTCTTGAGAGTGGACATCCCATAGTGGGCTCAGAATCCTAGACTCTTAAAAGTTGAAAATTCTCGGGCACCTGGGTGGCTCAGCGGTTAAGCGTCTGCCTTCGGCTCAGGTCACGATCCCAGGGTCCTGGGATCGAGCCCTGCATCGGGCCCCCTGCTCAGCCAGGAGCCTGCTTCTCCCTCTCCTGCTCCCCCTGCTTGTATTCCCTCTCTAGCTGTCTCTCTCTCTCTGTCAAATAAATAAAATCTTTAAAAAAAAAAAAAGTTGAAAATTCTCTAAGCTTGATTTATCCTCTTGGGATCGTGAGCCCCCAGCTTCCTAGGGGAAACAGGACTGACTTTCAATCTAACAGCATCCTAACTTCAGTGTTCTCTCATGTAAAAAAAAAAAAAAATCAGCTTTTACCAACTTCTGTTCTGGATAATAAATTCACTACACTAGTGTTTTTCAAATTGCAGATCATCAAATGAATTTAGTGGGTAACAATTATCTTTTTTAATGACATAGTAGAGAATAGAAAACATCAGCATGCACTGAGCTGATAAATGTCTTACTGAAAATGTCTGAAGTACACAGTTCTGTACAATCATCATCAGCCTTCCAAAGCACAAATGTCTTTTAAGTATGATAAATTCTTTTTCGCTAAGTTGGGTAGGGGGAATGCTTTAAATGAATCTTATATTCACAATAATTTTTACCAGAACATCTGAAATGGGTTCTTATGGGGAAAAACTACTGTTACAAACTGAAATCAAAAACTTTTCCCGAAAACTATCTCTTTCAGATATTTATCAACCATAGACACCACCAGCAGATACCAGGTTAACCAGTGGTCAAGGTCAATGTCACCACTAAGGAGACAAACTGACACCATGAACCCTGGCATGATGTGAAATGAAGAGAACAAGATCACTTATGTGGTGTTCTCACCAAAACTGCATCTTCAATTCAATCATGATAAAACATCAGAGAAACCCACTGAGGGCCACCTCACAAGCTAACTGACTGGCACTCTTCTGAGACCAAGGAGCTGTCACAGACCAGAAGAGATTAAGGAGAGATGGCGACTAAGTGCAGTGTGGGGTCCAGCACTGGCTCCTGGAACAGAGGACGGACAGTCGAGGTAAAACTAGAATCCAGCTATAATAGTCTTGCACCCACGTTAATTTCTTGGTTCGGGAGCTGTACCATGGTTATGTAAGATGCTAATATTAGGGGAAGTTGGATGAAGTGCATACAGGAACTGTAAGTCTAAAATTATTTCAGGGGGCGCCTGGGTGGCTCAGTCATTAAGTGTCTGCCTTCGGCTCAGGTCATGATCCCAGAGTCCTGGGATCGAGCCCCGCATCGGGCTCCCTGCTCAGCGGGAAGCCTGCTTCTCCCTCTCCCACTGCCCCTGCTTGTGTTCCTGCTCTCACTATCTCTCTGTCAAATAAATAAATGAAATATTTTTTAAAAAATAAAAAATAAAATAAAATAAAATAATTTCAGGATAAAAAGTTAAAAAAAAAAAACTTTTTCTGAAGAAAGGAACATGAATGTTCTGTCCCATAAACTATGTATCATTTAAACACAGTAAGTGTTTTATAGCCAATTCTCTAACCTTAAGAGATAAACATAATGAGTATTCGATGTGTAATTTGCATATAATTAACTTAATACACAGGGAAAGCTCTGGAGCTGTCATTCTTCACCCAGGCTCTTCCCAGCCCTCTTTCACCTCTCCTGTCTTCCTAATACCCAACAGAAGGATCATCGAAACTCCCTTTACCTCCTACAGATGCTGGGCTAGGAATTCCTGATTCCTTATAACAGATGCTGGGCTAGGGATTCCTGATTCCTTATAAGCATCCACAGGTGAAAGATGCGGGAGAGGGGCAGGAAAGGTGGCAGTTATTAACGCAATATTTTCTGAGGACCCATCTCTGCCAGGAATGGTTCTAGGCTTTGGGGCAACAGCCATGAGTAAGACTGACAGGGTTAGTGGCTCTCACAGAATTTATGTGCAAGGAGCCAATAAAAAAGCAAACAAACAAAAATACATTCATATGCACACATACATGCACACGCACATACACTCAGATAATGGTAAATGCTATGAAGCCAGAAAACCAGTGTGATGTGATAAAACTGGAGCCCGGACCTGATCCTTCTCTGGTCCCCAGTTTTCTCATCCATAAAATGGAGCTAACCATATTCAGCCCCACAGGGCTGTTGCTGGGAATTAAATTAGACAGTGATCACTTAAGACTTAGCAGAGTTCCTAGTAAGTGAATGAGTGACTAGCAATAGTAACAGATGACAAAAATCACGTTATCAACACCATTAGTGAAAGCTCTTTCTCAAATGACTTTAAATTTTACATATCCCGCTGAAATTTGCTCAAAGTGTCTACGCTGATCACAGAAATAGCTATTTCCCCTCTACTATGCAGCAACAATGAATAATGAATGTATTTGGAAATGGACAGAGCAGGAAACAAGCGCTCAGCCCAGAGCCCGGCAGTGAGGGGAAGCTTCCAGGCCCTGCTGGCAGTGACCTCCTCTGTGCTTAATGCAAATCAGCAGGCTGAATCCAAGGGAACGATGCCCACCTTCCCATGAAGGACTTTTTCCTGGACTGTCTCTGCAACTGGAGCTGGACAGAAGGTAGTCCAAGCCACCAAAATAAACCAGAGGCTCTCAGTCCTGTGGAAGGGGGCTGGGGATTATAAGGCACTATCACGTCCTCCCCCAGGCTGGAGGTATAACTATAACACTTTCCTTCACAAAACAAGATGGCATCCCAATTCTAGAACCCACAGAAACAGCAAAGGCTATTGAAATTATTTACAAAATTAATCATGAAATGAGGACGTACAAAATAAATCAACTTCAATCCAAAGCACTACATATCGCACAACTGGACATTTCTAAACAACCTCTCCCAGACAGAAAGACAAACACACTCTTGATCTCTCTCTCTCACTCACAGCCTCCTTGAGTAAAACAAAGAAGTTAATACTAAATTATGTTTATTTGATACTCTATGTCACTAAAGAGCATTTTTTGTTTTTTTTTAAACTACCAGTACTCACATCTTATGTAAGTGCTTTATACACATTAAGATATTTTTTAAATTTTGAATGTGAAAATACATCATCAGTCACTTGCTTCATGTTACTTGTCAAGTCCACCTAAAAGAAAGGATAAAACCTCCATGTGCTCCAAGCTCCCTGAGTCAGTGACAGCACAAGCCTCCCTGGGAACCTCACCTGAAGCATCACAGCTATTCCACTCCCTGTGTGAGAAACCACGGCTCTCTTTCTCGCCATCCCTCTCTACATCCTCCCTTGCCCCAGTAGCCTTCTTGCCCCAACCCCCTACCTCTCTACCTGTTTTCTGTTCCTCTTCTTTAAAACAAAAACACACACACTACACTTCTCCTCTGCCTAGCCCAGGTTTTCGATGCCCAGGTGAGGGCTGGGGCCTATGTCAGGCCCTGTGCCCCACAGGAAGGAGCAGAACAGGAGTACTACCCATGACAGTTACCATACAAGAAATTAAAATGGAGACATTTTTAAAACATAGAATGCAGAGCACATGAGCCATGACATCATTGCACACCACGGAGCTTCTGGAAAACTCCACCATACCCCCATGAGAGAAGAGTGAAAAAGGCAAAACTATCTTAGTATTACTGCAAATACAGTTCTGACTTTGGGAACCCCCTAAAAGAGCCTCAGTGATCCTCAGCTGTCCCTGGACCACACTGAGAATCAGTGTGCTACAAAAAAAGGAATGAGTCCTAAAGACCCAGTAAAATCCACTTGCCCAGGACACTGCCAATTATGCAGTTCTGCTACCCCTCTTCCTTCTTCACTATGGTCCTCCTTGGAAACCAAACTCACTTCCACCACATCCACTATCACCTTCAAGCAACCCATGTCCAAATGTGCATCGCAGAGCTGATACCTCATGAGTCCCTACTGCCTGGCTCCCCCACCAGCAGCCGAGCCAACTCAACTCACCACCATGCCCCTCCAACCCAACCAGCTCATCCTGGTGTCCTGGCTTTGGGGAAGGTCATTCTTCCACTTAATATCCCAAACCACTCATTCATCTTTGACTCTGGCCTCCCTGTGGCCTGCCAATTTGTCTTCAGGATGTCTCTTGCAAATGCAAATAGTAGGGTATAAAACAGTGTATACATTATGTTGCTACACAAACAGGGGGAAAAAAGACTGGATTCCAATGCACCGAAAGTTTACAAGTAGTGATCCCTGGATCATGGAATTATGAGCGATTGTCAATTTGATTTCTTTGGTACACTTTTCTGCAGAGCATAAAGTTTTTATAAGCATGTATTATTTTCACAGTCAGAAAATACAGTGAAAGCTTCTTTAGGATTTTGTTTGCAAGTCTTATCCTTTGATTGTGCCCTTTCCTATGGTTCCTATTTCCAAAATGGAGTCACGTATGCTAGGCCAAGTCACGAAACTGGGGCTTAATATCTAACCTAATTGCAATTTCAACCACCCCCAGGAACACAGTTGGCCAACAAGTCTCTGGTTGGCACCACTGAGGTAATCTGTCACATGGGCCCTCCCCAACCCCCAGAGGAAGACAAGGTGATCCACCCAGTAAGACTCTCTGTTCTTCTCCCTCCAGGAAGGTGACCTTGCCTGAAACAATCCTTTCTTTTCTTCTGTTAATAACTTCTTGCCCCATCCTCCTTCCTATAAAAACCTTCCATTTTGTACGACTCCTTGGAGCTCTTTTCTACTTGCTATGTGAGGATGCTGCCTGATTCGTGAATTGCTTAATAAAGCCTATTAGACTTTGAATGTACTTGGCTGAATTTTAACACCTATTACAACTCCAATCTAGTCCAGAATCACATCGTCATGGGTCATATTTCAATTCTTTATGGTCTTCCTGCACTGGCCTCTGCCCACTCATATAGACATTTAGGCCCCAGGTCTCGGATCCCAGAGAACGATGGGAAAGTCAATGGGATAATAATAGTGCATAAAGGGCACTTAGCACAGTACTTGGCAAATAGTAAATAAAAGTTCATTGTTGCTGGTCCTGGTAGCACTTCCCTGCTATGAGATGAAACTTCTGAAGATAGTAAATGGCAAATGACAACCCTGTTTTAAAACCATCAATAGCCCCCAGTGTCTAAAAATAATAGTCAATATTTATAGAGCACTCGCTTTGAGGCCCAACACTGTTAGTTAGTGTGAGTGCATTCAGTCACCATCTCAGCCCCACAGGGTGGGTCCTGTGAAGATTTCCATTTTGCACATGAAGAAACTGAAGCACAGGGCACTTAAGTGCCAAGGCACAAAACTCAGAAGTGGTAAATCTGGGACTCAAGCCAGTTCAGTCTTACCATCCAACAGAACTTTCCACAATGATGGACGTGCTCTATATCAGTGCTGTTCAATACGCGGGCTACTGAGTATTTAAAGTGTGACTAGTGCAACTGAGCAACTAAATTTTAAATTCTACTTAATGTTAACTAAAATAACCACATGAGGCCAATGCTACCATACTAGCCAGCAAACTGGAGAATGAAAGCCCAAACTCCCAAGCTTAACAAAGGAAAGTCCTCACAACACCCTGTCTACCTGTCTACCCGCCTCTCAACTAATTCTTACACAAAGCTTCAGTTGGTCTAAAACCCCTGGTAACTGCACTCGTTCCTACCTGCCTTGTGGTCCCCTGCCCTCCTCTCATCTAAGTGTTCTGTATAATGGAGGAGCTTCAGAAATGAGAGTAAGACAGACTTGGTTCAAGTCCAGACTCAAGGGACTATTACGCGAGGGCTCTCAGTTTCCCCTCTATCAAATGGGCATAAAAAGCCCTCAGTCACTCAGTTGGTGGGAGCAGGAAAGGAAGTTGCCACGGTAAAGAGAAGAGCATGATGCCTGATGCCTTGAAGCATCTAGACAGATGTCTCCCAACCCTAACACCCGAGCCATCTGCTGTCTTCATCAGAGATCCAAGAGACCACCGCGAACTAGTCCCTGACACTCTTAAAATGAGACTTCAGTATACCCTAAAGAGGTCAATCCCAGTCAAAATACCAATGGTGATTTTTTTTCCTTCTTCTCTTTTTAACTTGCTAAACATGACTGTAAATTCCACCTGAGAAGCTAATCAGAAAGAAAAGCTAAAAACAGACAGAAAAGGGAAGGAATGAGGTGGTCTTGCCTTATCAGATAAGAAAGCACATTAGGGGCGCCTGGGTGGCTCAGTCGTTAAGCGTCTGCCTTCGGCTCGGGTCATGATCCTGGGGTCCTGGGATCGAGTCCCGCATCGGGCTCCCTGCTCGGCGGGAAGCCTGCTTCTCCCTCTCCCACTCCCCCTGCTTACATTCCCTCTCTCACTGTGTCTCTCTCTGTCAAATAAATAAATAAAATCTTAAAAAAAAAAAAAAAAAAAAAAAAAAGAAAGCACATTAAAAAGCTATCACCTGGCTTGTTGCCAGCACTCAGTAAATATTTTTTTAGTAAAAAAAAAAAAAATCATCTCATATATTGTTATTGAATAAAGTTACAATCATTAAATTATAAAAAATAACAGTAATAACAATAACCAATCTTTACAGAGCCCTTGCTGCATGCCAGGTACTGTGTGGAGAGCGTTACCCACATGCACGATCTCCTTTGAACCTCACAACGGTTGTTCTTCATATTGCCAACTGCAAATCATTAATAGATCTTGAAGTCAATTTAGTGGATCTAGAAATAGCATTTTTTTAACAAGACAAGAGAATAAAATAGGACAGAACAGAAAATATGAGTGAACTGCATGTAACACCTCATGAATCTTTTACATATCTATCTAGAGCTTCAATCTTTTACATATCTATAGAGCTTTCAAATGTGTCGTCTGTGAATCATGGTAAAAGATATATATGAAAAAAGACCTATAAGGTATGTATAATTACTACCATCCATTTTACAGCTGCAAAAACTGAGGTTTGGAACAATTAAGTCTCTTGCTCAAATTTTACCCAGCTTGTAAATGACAGCCAATACTGGAACCCACGCAGTCTGCCCTCAGATCCCAGCCCCATCAACACTAGCAAATCAATGGGACAGGATAGATGGCAGTAGAGAATCATCTACTGGGGCGCCTGGGTGGCTCAGTCGGTTAAGTGTTGGACTCTTGATTTCGGCTTAGGTCATGATGTCAGGGTTGTGAGATCAGGCTCTGCATTGAGTATGGAGCCTATTTAAGATTCTCTCTCTCCCTCTGCCCGTCCAGGCCCAGCACTTTCACACTCTCTTAAAAAAAAAAAAAAAGAGGGACAGAATCATCTAGTGTTTCCATGAAAAAAACAAACAAGTGAAACCAAAAGGAAATGGACAAATTAGTTACCAAATCATTATTTTTGTTGGAATTTTGTTGGAAAAAAAGTATCTTGTAAAATTATAAAAAAATGAAACCAGTAAAAAAGAAAAGGCCAGGCCTAAGAACAATGGAAGAAATCACAAAGAAAAAGGAATACATCAGACTACATACATAAGGCATAAAAAGACAATACATAAATGTTAAAATGTGCCCATAAAAAACTATAAGCAAATTGTTTTGGCAAAGGTTTTACTCATTTTCAAAAAAGAAGAGCTGTGACCGTCCTCAGAAATTGACTTCGGGCAAGTTTACTATGTCTCCCAATCTGTACTACGGCATGACAATAATAGTCTGTACCTACTAAGACTGTTACAAAGATTAAATTAGATTTTGTACCACTGCCACAGAGGGAACTCTCGGGAAAGGCAGCCGCTGTGATGTGATGCAAAGTAACGGCTCTTTCAAAACTACTTCTGCCACATAACCCAAAGCACCACGGTAGTAAAAATAAAGGCATCACATCTTAGCCTGAATCAAGCACTGGGTGTTTGTTTGCAAGGACTAGTTACTGCAAAGGCTCCTGGCTCAGAAGGTCACATCTCACCCTGTGCCTCCATCCTTTTAGAGTCTGCAACAGCAGTCCTCACCTTCCAATACCCCAGGCCTTTGCTTTCTGTTGGTTGCTCCCTCTTTGCCTAAAACTCCTCTAAGGATTAACAGAACAAAAATTTTACATCTGCAATCCCACGTTCATCCTGGTAGGTAGGAATATAATGCATAAAATAAATTCTTAGAAATGAAACTGCCCAATTGGTGGGTTTATAAATTTCTAATCTTGACAGTTCCTGTCAAATTTCCCAATAAGAAAGTTTCAGAGGTTCTGACCCTTTAGATGATTTCATCACCACTCCTTCGCCAGCACTTGATGTTCAGTCAACGTCCACCAATCTCACTGATAAAAACTGGTTTCTTCTGCTATTATAATTTGCATGTTTAGGTCAGGTACTTTTGGTTGGCCATTTGTATGCCTCTTTCCATTTCACTGCCAACTTCTGGGTCATTGTCTCTCCTTGAAACTGCCCTTTGGAAGGTTACCAACGTTCCTGTCTCCAAGACCAAGGACCTCATCTTACATCCTCAGGGCACCATCTTGGCAACATCTGACACCAACAACCACCACCTCCTTCAAGAGACACTGCTCCTTTCCCTGCCATGACAATTTGCTGTGCTGGTTCCTCCACGAAGGGCAAGCCAATCTTCTCCCTAGAATTCTAAAGAAAAGTATATCCCAGTATCCAATCCTTTTCTTCTCACTGTAACATGTTTTTAACCCGCTCTCTATATATATACACACATATGTGTATACGTATGTGTGCATGTATGTCCATATACACATAAAGATAAGATTTTCTTCTACTGAGAAATCTCCTTACTGTAACATTCTTTTTTTTTTTTTTAAAGATTTTATTTATTTATTTCACAGCGAGACACAGTGAGAGAGGGAACACAAGCAGGGGGAGTGGGAGAGAGAGAAGCAGGCTTCCCACTGTGCACGGAGCCCGATGTGGGGCTCGATCCCAGGACCCTGGGATCATGACTTGAGCCGAAGGCAGACGCTTAACGACTGAGCCACCCAGGCGTCCCTCATTGTAACATTCTTAAACTGTCATCTGTGTGCAAAAGCTTTCCAAATGTCAGTCCTCAAATCACCTGAGACCTAAACCCATGTTTCTAACATGCTACTGAACATCACCAAAGAGACAGATGCCCTCCCCACACTTCAGATAGATCAACAGGGTCAATATGAGGGCAGCACTCATTCTGTGACAACACTGTGCTTGTTCTTAACACTTACTGTATCTCATATGACTCTAGGGATCCAAGAGAGAATACACCAACCTCACTATCCACCGTCCCCAAACCTCTTCCACCTCCTTGACCATCAAACCTCAGTTAATGGTTCTATGTTCTCCCCTTCCCCCTCCTTCCCATCCAAGGATCAGCAAAATCCTCTCAATCCTTCCAGGAAACTGTCTCGGTGTATCTATCCAGCCTTCCCATTTATGCCTTTGGTTCAGACTGCTACTTCCTTAGCTCTTGCCCTAATCCTGATGCCACCACCAAAGTTCTCTGCTGAAAGTACAAATACCATCACTTCAATCTACCACCTCAAAGCACATGGCTTTTGGACGTCTCATGCAGCCCCTCCATATAACTGGGCTCCAGGCCTACGACTGACAAAGGATTGCACTTGGACCATCACTCCCAACCAGCCCCATGTTTTAGGAGAGTCCTGCCAGTATGTAGTCCCTCCCCCATTAGATAGTAGGCTCTTAGAAGACACTCATTAAACCTCATTCACCTTATCCCCCATATAGCACCCAGGACAATGCTGTGCACTTGGTAGGTGCTTTCTAAAGTTACCAATACAATCTTCTAGCATGTGTTCATGTTATTCCAAAGAGAGAAAGGAACTTCTTTATACATGTAAATCCAGAATAAAGAAAAATCTTTTTAAATCATCTAAATGACTTTGGGGTCTGTCTGTCTTGTATGACTGAATATACATAGCAACATCCATATTCTCTTTGGACTTACAAAAAAGTCAAACTCCTTCCTAAAAAGCTTTACAAATAACTTAAAAACGACAAAAGCGCTGGTTTTCAACAGTTACAAACCAGAGTAATGATTCCCTATTTGCCAACAGAAAAAACAGATTCAGATGAGTCAAAGAAGATTCTGGCAATAACTTGATTTTATGATCTTTGGATGCCCCAATCAGCTGTCAGAACTACCAAACAATGACCTCCACAAGTTGATATGAGAAAGTGGAAAGGCCATATGGTAAATCAAATGTCCAACAACTTGACTGAGAAGCCAATAAAAACAAATGGACTTGTGTGAACTGGGCCTGTCAACTCCGAAGGACACATCCCATTTAGGTCTACTTCATTCTTTAAAGTTAAACCAATTTAAACAGTAACTCTTCTAAAGCATCTTTCTATACTGATTATAAAGAAGTCACTGAGAAGGAAGCTGGGATTATTTTTCAAAGAATAAAGAGTCAAATCATTCTGAAAAGCATTACTTTGTAGAAAAATACAAGACTGGATTCTAAATGTGTTTATAACTCTTCCCCTCTCTTAACACCAGCAGATTTCCAACACGTGTGCCTAAGTGTCTTTGATTTTGTTTTCCCCTGAAGTGAAAACTTTGCTGAAGTTTCCCATCCACTCTTGAACGGAAGTTAAGAACTGCTCAGTTACCTATTAGAAGTCAGGGTTCACATTCAGGGAATTGAAATCATCTCTCACTAAGCAATTAAAAATATTGTTGTTAACAGAGAACTTCTGAGTTGACACAATTGAGGGGAGTTCGCCTGACAGCTGTGGTGTCCCATGACCTCTCATATTCCCCCAGAAGGATTTTAAGCCTTCATGAAAGTGATCCCCTGACGCTTCTGAAAGGGGGAAACATGTAAACCTCCACAAGTTAGTGGGACAGGACTCTTCTCCTGGCCTCGTGAACTCTGTATCCCCAGAGCTGTCCCCAACAGGGCAGCGTAAAAGGGACAGCAAAGCGTGAAGTGCTCCAGGCCCCCAGAGGCCACAGGCAGGGACCAGTGGGCCAGAGACCATCCCGTGACACTTAAGTCCAGGCTGGCCTTTGAGGGGAATTGGAGACTAGGTTCCTCCGGGTGGGGGCGCATCGGGGGGCCGCCTATGGCCTCCCCCAACTCACCTGCGATTCATGGGCCGGACCCTCACGGCCACCTTGACTGATGCCATTGCTCATCCCGGCCCGCGCGGGCTCCCACCTGCCCAGCGCCCCGCGACCGCCGGCGACTCTCGCGACTCTGCCCTCAGCTCCCGCCCACTTCCCTCTCTCTGCCCCCGCCCCTCTGCTCCCGGCCGGACCTGGTGTCCCGCGGCAGCCCCACCTGCCGGGCCACTGAGCATGCCCAGAGCGGCTCCGTCCCGCGTGATCCGCGCGCCGGGGTTTGGCGGCGGCCCGGCGGCGGGGAGGGGCGGGGTCGGGATGCCAGAGCGCCACAACCTAAGGTCGCCGATTCGGGAGGAACCTCTTTGCAGGAGGTGGCCCGGAAGTCACCAACGGTCAGTCACCGGGGAGGAGTGATTTCAGGAAAGCTGCAACCCAGCCTTATCACCTGAGAAACGGGGGAGGAGGAGGAAGAGGAAGGGGTCGCAGTAATGTAGGGCCAGAGCAGAGACCTCAATCCTGGGGCTCTGATTACCGAAAACACAGTTTTTCAGCCCTTAACTAGGAACTGACTTTACCCCCCACAGTGCAGGAGTTAGCTCAACCAATTTACAGAGCAAGAATCTGAGGGACGGAGATTATCATAGCTTGTTTGTGGGGAGCTCCATCCACTAGGGCCTTTTCTGCTGCAGTCTACCCAACCGAGTTGTGTGTTTTGGACCCCTCAATTCAGGGACACCGAGAAATGAAAATAAAAAGGGTACTAGATGTTTAAAAATGCTACATTGTCTGAAATCAGATCTTCGTGGGACTTTTTTTCA
Organism: Phoca vitulina; assembly: GCF_004348235.1. NCBI lineage: Eukaryota > Metazoa > Chordata > Mammalia > Carnivora > Phocidae > Phoca > Phoca vitulina. Next base: position 28,399,446 of record NW_022589725.1, read on the forward strand.
CTTATGTTACAGTTCAGTAGTTTTTTGTTTTGTTTTTTCAGTTAATCATAACGTATTCAAGGGTGAGAGCGACCTTCTCTTTAAAGCTTAGGACCTAAGGGGCGCCTGGGTGGCTCAGTCGTTAAAAGTCTGCCTTCGGCTCAAGTCATGATCCCAGGGTCCTGGGATGGAGCCCTGCATCGGGCTCCGTGCTCCGTGGGAAGCCTGCTTCTCCCTCTCCCACTCCCCCTGCTTGTGTTCCCTCTCTCGCTGTGTCTCTCTGTCAAATAAATAAAATCTTAAAAAAAAAAAAAACTTAGGACCTAAGAAGTGAGGGCAGACCTAGCCTCTTTTCCTGAGTCCTTCTCCCCCGCATCCCACCCCACCCCACCACCTTCCTCTTCTGAAGAATGTAAATTCATTCAGCCATTCATTCAAGCATTTGTGCACACACCCAGGAGCCCCCCTGTGAGCCACAGGTTACCTGCGGGCCCTAACCAAGACCTGAGCTCTGCCTTCCTCCTACCGCCCCACTTAGGACCCCTCAGCACAAACAACCCACCCCAGCCCAGCCCCAGGACCCCACCCTTACTGCCCCTTCGGGCAGCTGACGGGAAGCCACGGGGAGTGGAGGCTGGACTGCTGGGTTTGAGCCCCAGCTCCTTCACTAACACTAGCTTTGGTCGTCCTCCAGTCTGCATTGCGGGGCACCGCGGAGGCTTTTGCCTTACAGCAATAGAAACAACTCCATGGAGTTGACTAATGCATTAGGTGAGATGATGTCGGCAAATGTGACCCACTCAGATATGAAATCACTATTTCATCAGCTTCCCTAGAGCCCGGCAGCTAGCCCGGAATCTGCCTCCCATTTGCTTCCAGAACCCTGAAAACCCTGGGTTTTCCCCCACTTTGCTGGCGCAAAGCTGGGTGCGGATTTGACCACGCGAGCTGCAGGAAAACGAGGAGCGCCGGAAGATGGATCGGGCCGTCCCGAGCATGCGCGGTAGGGGCGGGCTGGTTAGAGGCGCCGCCAGGGAGCCCGCGCGCCGCCTTCGCCACCCCAGGCGGGGGCGGGGTCCGCCTTATATGGGAGCTGCGCGGGGACAAACAGGCCCGCGCCTCCCTCCTGGTAGGGTGTAGGCCGGCACCCGCGCCAATCACCGCCACCACTGTTCCTGACCACCCTGCGGGGGTCCGGGGTCTGGGCGCACGCAACACTCGAGAGGCCCACGCCCTGCAACGCCAGAGCTCAGTTTTTGAAAGACGACGAATTAAACTTTGTAGGAGGAGTTCGCATACTAATTAAAGCGATTTGCTCTGCCTGGGGTTTTATTGGTTGGTTGGTTGTGAAGTTTCGTTCTTTATTTCCAGCAGCCTACACATGCCTATAAACCCACTGACCTTCTGTGACATTGCCATTTGACACAAAACAGCATCGCAACCCCGCAGCCCCACAGACACACTAGACTCCAGACATCTGGCGTGGAGCTTCTGACTAGACAGTAAGGCCTCAACTCACAAAGGGACACTGCAGTGGGGATGGGGGGGGGGGGGTATTTTCCTTGTTTTGATGTAGTTTATTTGGGTCTTCATTTATTGTTCTTTTTTCTTTTTCTGATGTTTAGCAATCTCTTTACTGCCAAATAGTTCTGAGTGATCGAAACTCCCTGAGTCTTAGCTTGTTCATTTCAAAGTGAGCTAGCACTAGAATAGAATGTTCACTCCGCCACAAAATACTTGAATCATCTTAAAATACGATCATCAGAAAAAAAAAAAAAAATACAACATCCCTATCAGCTATATATCCAGCTATGCATTTCTTCCCCTGGCCTTTAAGGAATAAAATTGATTTACTCTCTCACAAACATGACTTTTAAAAAACCTTGATAAACAGCAAATGGACACACTTAAATTGGAACATAAGATACAACTGACATCTCAGAAACCCATCTGTTTTCCTATGTGCTAGAAGTACCGATCTCAAGCATTCTATCACACAGTACACTTAATATCTCCTTGTGGGGGTATCTTACATCATGGAACTTAAGCTGAATTTAGGGGCGATGCAGTTGAGCCAATAAACAAAAATAAGTGTTCTGGTTTTCAAACAAATGCATAGTAGTCTCAGAGACAGAAATTACAGATATCAAATCCAAAACCAGAACCATTTTCATTTTCTAAGTCATAAAATATAAAGGTAAATTTAGGATCTTCTAAAATTCTAAACCTTAAATGCAAAGATAATTTGAAAAAGCCTGAGTGTGAAACCTGAACTGCAAAGTAACAGTAAAGATAATCACAAAAGTCATACATAGAAATTTTGCTACAAAGCTATAGCAGGTAGCTATGAATGCCAGCTTTTACAGCAGAAGTGAATGAAGAAATCACAGAAGATTCAATTTAATAGAAACTATCACCCTGAATCATAGTCATTTCGTATACTAAGATGAAAAAAAGATTGTTTCAATTGCATATAACTGTACCTGTGGTTACAAATAGTTCAGAATCTATGGACTCGTAGAGTCTGTGGCAGTATTTCAACTCTTCAGAATGAGAAACCGCATTTAGTTGAAGGGATGGGGTGAAGTTCCGTGGATAAATTAGTTTTGAAGATGGGCCTTGCAGAAGGGATGGAATTTGAACTCCAAGATGGGTGAAGAGCTGACTTCTGAGCCAGGAAAAAATACATTGAACAAATGCAGGGGTCTTGCTCCAGGAATAGTGAGAAAGCCTCTTTACCTAAAAGAGTGTGAGAGATTTTAAGATAGTTACAAATGCTTCCCCTCCTGCTCTTACACCTTGGAATGTCACATTGCAGCAACCTCCAAGCAAGGTTGGAGTCTGTTTCTCCCCTTTCTAATATGGCTGCCCTCGTATCTTGCTCTGGCTCACAAAACGCTGCAGAATTAACTTTGTTACTTCAAACCTAGATTTCAAAAGGCCTTGCATGCTTCCAGTCTTACTCCAGGGACCCTGCTGCTGTCATGTGAGCAAGCCCAGGCTAGCCTGCTGAATGATGGGGTGACCCAGTCAAACCCAGTGCCACAGCCAATAGCCAGCCAACCACCAGACATGGGAGTGGGGTCACTTGGCCCCAGCCCGCCCCAGCCAACTCATTAGCTGATCATAGATGGATGAGTGAGGGCAGCCCAGAGTGACAGAGCACATCCAGACTGGCAGAACCACTTCTTGTTGATTGAGGGGATCAGAGTATTCCACCCCAAAATATGCCACTCTGACATGAGAATTAAATTAACCTGAAGGCAATTAAGAAGAAGCAAACTCAGAAAGAGCACTTTTCTCTCCCCCATCCGCCTAAAAGCAGGACATAAGTTTCCCTTTGTGAAGGTGCTTCTTCTCTCCTCTCCCCTACCAACAGAAGAACTGTCCTTATTAGTGGAGAGAGTCTAAAAACACCCTCATCTTCTATTAGTTTCCCTCATATATTTACCTTCTCACAATATACTGCTCCTTTTCCTTTGTCTGGTCTCCTCTGCAATTTATCACCCTTTGTTAAAATGGTATGTAAGCTCCTAGGTCTGAGCACTTTGGGGAATTTTCATTTCTTTTCTGTGATGCCCTCCATATGCAGACAAAATAAGCCCTTTCTCCTGTTAATCTTTCATCCACCAGTTTAATTCACACACCCCAGGTTGTAACTTAAGAGTAGAGAAAAAGGTTTTTTCCTCCCTGACAAATCTCATGAGCAAAAACCCAATTTGTTGCTTAAGTTGTTTGGTTTAGGGTATGTGTGTGCTATTGGCTACATTCAAATACATCCTATCTTATATAATAAGAAAGGTTTTAGATGGATATGGGGATTCAGGAGACCTTTAATCATACAGAAATATGAGTGACATAAAAAACAGCTGTGAACCAGGGCCCTCATCAAGGGCTTTGGAGGTGTAGTCTGGAGCTGGAAGAGTCTTCATGGCTGTTTCTTAGGTTACACATGAGGAGACAGGCAGACAGGCTCAGACCAGCAGCGAGACTATGGAGACCACTTTCCTCACCACCCACCCATCTCAGTGGAACTTAAATCAGTGAAGCAGATTCATGGACGAAGACATGCTCTCTGAACACATCTTCTGCATTTCCACTGACACACCTTTGATTCAGCTGTGCATCCAGCAGGAATGCCATCTCCTCTCCTTCTCTCCTGCCTTCAGTTTATCCTTTGGGTTCTACCATCTGTAGTCTTCCCCCAGGGTACAAATTCACAGCAATCACTCCCTCTACCAAATGCTTTGCACCATAGTTGACAGCACTCATTTGCTACTCGCTGGAGAATTTTATTTTTTTTTAAAGATTTTATGTATTTCTTTGAGAGAGAGTAAGCAAGCGAGCGAGCGAGAGAGAGCTTAAGAAGGGGGAGGGGAATGGGCAGAGAGAGAGGGAGAGGCAGACTCCCCTCTGAGCAGGGAGCCTGACGCGGAACTCGATCCCAGGACCCTGGGATCATGACATAGGCTGGAAGGCAGACGCTTAACCAACTGAGCCACCCAGGCACCCTCACTGGAGAATTTTAAACCCTGGTTTTCTTGTGTCTCACTTACCATCAGATTATAAATCCTTTAAGGCTAAAGAACAGGTCTTATAGTTCTCTGTACTTCAGTGTTGCCAGATCAGTAAATGTTGAAGTTTATAATTAGCAAAACCAATAAACTCATTACATTATTCTATTTCTGTAGATAAACCAGTATATAAATATGAACTTCTTATGTGATGATTCTTTGGCACATTTTGTCCTTTTTTGTTCCTCTAACCAGGTCATAACATAAAGGTTATGCCATTTGTTACTGTCAAGCTTAATTAAACCCATTATAATTTGTTAACCCCTGTGCTTGCTTTGTAATTAACATTGATTAACACAAACAAGTACAAAATAGGCCATCAGCACTTTCCAGAAGTGCTGATTACAATTATATTGATAATTCAATACAGTAGAGAAGACGATGGGATAGTAATTTGCACTCTCTTTACATAAGGAGACAAATGCTACCAGGCAAAACTAAGCCTAGAAATAAAATACTTTGTTCATCGGATTCACCTGATTGAACCTTCACACTGTTAACCCACCCTGTGACTGTTTAAACCTTGGTAGGATTACTGAAGGCACGGCTCCTAGTAGCTTGCTTCATTGCACCCCTGAACCAGAAAAGGGAAGCATTTCAAGGCTGACAGATGGATTGTAGAAGGTTCAGCCACAGCAAAGCAGCCCCCAAGGCTCATGACAGACAATTATGGGGCCAGTATTGCATTTTGTAGTTCTGGGATATGTCCAGGGCTTGATGGTGGCAGGTTGAAGATGCACAACAGTGAGCACGCAGCAGCACTGGATCCAAAATCTCTCGGTGACCAATAACCTGAAAATAAACTCTATCTGCCTATTCAAAGTACAAAAAACAAAACCAGCAAAACTCCTATCCCAGTATATTCAAGAACGTGTTTAAATTGCCTTTCTCCCTGACCTCAGAGGTGGAGGATGACTATTCTTGCCATCCATGTTAAGAGGAGCCCACCATGCTCCCATGTGACTCTGGTCCATTACCGATGGGGATAGGCACACATTTGAACTTTTCCGTATTTCTGGGCATAAAGTCAGATGCTTAGGAGCTGTAGCCATTTTTGTTCTGTGTAAAAAAGTAAGTGGGACTCTGCCCCACTGCACTCCAGGGAAAAATTAACAGAATTGATATCATACAGATCAACTGGCCCTGCGCAAATGATGTGATAATGAGGCCATGGAGTTTTTATAGTTCTCTGTTACTGCTCCAGAAAGTATGTTCCAGAAACCATTCAAACCCTCTAAAAGGAATATTAGTACAAAATGGGGTGTTTCAAACTTGTTGCTGAAAGATTAATGTTCATGAAGATCCCTGAGACACCAAGCCTTCTGTATAAATGAGTGAGTGACTCATTGAGGAAAAATTTGCCAGATGAAAAAGTATGGAGAAATCTGCCAACGGTCATATAGCTTCTGACCCAAATGTCTGTGTCCTCAGAGCTTAGGCCTTCTCTTTGCACTCTCCAGCAGAGGATGTGTTGGAAAAATTGCTAGAAATGGAAACACAGCTGTCAGAAGTAGAATTGAGTAAAGAAACAGAAGAAAAACAAACAAAAAACCCCCACAAACACACACTGATATAAAGAGTCAGCCTTAAGCAAGACTGTGACCTTGTGACATTTGTTTTTGGGGCCCACAGCCTTCTTGCCTGCTATTCTCAAACATCCTAGTCCCCCCAGAGGGTTGTAGAGAGTCATTTAACCCTCTCTGTCCCAGCATCTCATCTCTCTTCCTATCTCTTAAGTATTAGGTATGCCAGACATTTTTTGTCTTCATTTATTTTTTAAATAAAATGTAAAATGCATTCACTGGTGCCCATAAAGCATACAAATCTTAAGTGTACAGCTTGATGAATTGCTTTATATATTTATACCCATGTAAACACTATGCAGATGAGATTCAGAACATTCCCACCATCCCAGAAACTTCCCTCAAGCTACAGGCTTTCTATTTTAAGTCGGGTTTATTGAGGTATCATTTTCATACAGTATTATTCACCAGGTTTAGTAGGCAGTTCTATGAGTTTTGACAAATGCATACAGATGTGTGGCCACCAATACAATAAAAATGTAGAACTGTACCGTGACGCCTCCCCCCAAATTCCCCTGTGCCCTTCTCTAGTGAATCCCTCTCTCCATCTCCATCCTCGGGCAACCACTAATCTGCCTTCTGTCCTTAGAGCTTGTCTTTTCTAGAATGTCATATAATGGAATCATACAGTATGTGGTCTTTTGAGTCTGACTTCTTTCACTTAGCAAATACATTTGAGATTCATCCATGTGGTTGTATCAATAGCCGCTTCCTTTCTATTCCTGAGCAGTGCTTAATTATACCACCTCTGTATACCCATTCATCAGTTGAAAGACCTTTGGGTTGTTTCCAGTTTTTAACAATTATGAATAAGCCACTAGAAACATCCACATACAAGGTTTTGTGTGAATCTAAGTTTTCATTTCTTTGGGATAGAAACCCAGGAAGTGGATTTCTTTCTCCATGCTAAAATCGTTAAACTTCATATTTTCAAAGAAAGCCAAACCATTCTCCAGAGTACTTGTGTCATTTTGCCTTCCCATCAGCAGTGTATGAGACTTTTAGATGCTCCATATTCTCACCAGAACTTGGCATTGCCAGTTGCTGTCTTTTCTTTCAAGTCATTTCACTAGGTGCCGGGCACGGATTTTTGAAGCTAAGCAAACATGTTCGTAGAATTCATTGCAGTCTTCAGAAAAGACTTAAAATCAATCGTAAACATCTAACTATATGCACGAGAGCTACTTGGCTGCATGCTAATTAGGCAGTTTATATTAATGATCCTGACTGGAGTTACTTTTACTCGTTCTGTTCAATTTTGCTTAGTTGTCTATATCCCAAGCAGCATCCATGCCAATTTCTTTAGTGCACTCGTTAAAGCCAAGAGTCCTGTGTCTTCCTTGCAGCCATCCTGTAGGTTACGTATGAACATTAAGGATCCTCACTTCATTTTGGCATCTTTAAAACACTCAATGACCTACCTCTAATCGCCTTGTTCAGGTGTGTTTTCTGTACCCAGAAAATGAAACATCCCTCCAGAACCTACTTTCATGAACATATCTATCAAAAACACTCTAAGCTGGAGGAAGGGAAAAAAATTGCTTTGTTGCAGTAAATAAATTGTCACACCCGAGGGATTGCAGAAGAATTCAATCACTTTCCCACTCTGCCCTCAATATGCACAGAGCCGTACATTGCCATTCTCTAGAAGTAACCACTGCTGATTTTTCTGACTTGGACAGAAAACACACATAGTCAGAACCTGGTCTGTTCAGATTTGTCACACAAATTCCTCCCTGGCCTGTTGCTTCTCTCTGGATTTCCCTGCTAATGACTTATTCATTTACATCTGTCTGCCCCATCTGCTGGTTCTAATGGTGTGCTGTCAGCAATTAGACCATGATGCATGTGTCACCTCCCATGCATTCCTTATGTCCCTCCTGTCCCCCTCCCCCAGCTACTTCCATTTTTCTGCTTCATCTCCAGAGGAACACAGCCAACAACCTCAGCTGCATCTCTTCATTTTTCTAAAGTTTATTATTTATTTTAAATAGATAAGACATGCACAAAAGATGAATTGACAAGGTACAAAAAGGACACAGAGAAGTCTTTTCCATTCTTTTCCCACTCCCCCCATTCCATTGCTCAGAGGCAACTAGGGTCACCAGTGTCTTATGCCCTTCCAGAAAGAGATACTCTATACATTGACATACAACCTAGATATTTTTATTCTTTGTAGAAATAGCAACACACTATAACATCTTTTTGCACCTTGCTTTTTTCACATAAAATATATATGTTGTAAAGCATTTCATCTCTCTATACCTGCATATACTACTGACTGTACCTTAGTAGATTTTCCTCTTTCTTTTAAAGAGTTGTTTAATATTCAATGTGCGTATGTACTATGATTTATTTTACCAAAATCCCTTTTAAAGTATCTAAAATAATGACTTAGCCTAACCAAGATAGACATTTATATCTTGAAAAAAATGGGCAGAGTTAGGTGGCTCAGGGCTGGTATTGGTAGCAACAGTCTCAAAGACTGATGATCTTTCTCCTTGTGTTTGAAGGTGGCTGCTGAAGCTCCAGCCTCCACTTCTGCATTCCAGCCTGAAGAAAGATCGATGTGTTCCTCCTCGAGAAGGACACTTCCCAGCTCACAGAGTCCCTTCAGTTATACCCCATTTTCTAAAACCTAGTCACAAAGCTACACCTAGCTGGAAAGGAGGACAGGAAATGTAGTCACAACCTAGGGAGCCAGTTGAAAAGTTTGGGATCTATTAAGAAAGAAGGAGGGGAGAGTGGGTATTGGGGTACAACAATCAATTTCTGTCCCAGAATTGCTGTCAGTTCTTTCACTTTTCCACCGCTAAACTAGAGATCTCTGTGAACATTCCATTTTATACTCTGTGGGAAGATTTCTAGAATTTCTAGGTCATAGAGTGTGTGCATTTTTATTTTCGTGAGTATTTTCAATCGCCATCACAGATAAGGAAACAATGAACACCTGCACTGACATATAAGCATGCCTGTTTCCCCACACCCTCAACAGTCCTGAGTGTGCTTACACTTTTTTTATTTTTTGAACTTTTACCATTTTGATAGCTAAAATACAGCATCCCAAGATGTCTTCATTGGACTTAAGAGGACTTTCTCTTATTTTTAGTGCCTTTCAGTAGATTTTCAAATGTCTACGAACTATTTGCATTTCCTTGTCTCTGAACTGTTTCCATCATTTGTCCAGTAAATTGGATTATTTCCTTGTTACTCTGTAGACATTCTTTATAAATTGGGGATATGAGCCTTTTCAGTACTATTAATTTAAACATTTTTTTCACTATTTTGGCTTGCTTTATTGTGCTTTTGTTCCCATGCACATATTTTTTTTTAATTTTAAAGAGAAGTGAGCCTTTATATCCTTGTTTCACAAACAAAGCTTGGCTGAGTTGGTTGCCTTTTGGTGAGCTGTCAAAGAGACAAGTCCCATATCCTCGTGGGACTCCTCTGACTTTGCCTTTGCTTCAACCTTGGCCGGAGCTGTGCAGCTGCAGGAGCAGCAATGACCACAAATGCAGATGCATCCACCAGCAAGACCTTGGCTGAGAGGTATAGTCGGTCTCCACAGGCAGAGCTAGGACCCACTTGTGCCCACTGGAGACGGAATGGGTATTGACGCAACATCCCCAGACATAGGCTGGCAACACTGCAAACACCTTCCCGGAAGCAAGAACACAGTTTCCTCTGTGATGTCAAGCACTTCCAAGTTGTAGATAATGGATGGTCAGCCCGAGGGACCAGGGGGACATGTTCAGCGCCCTCGGTGGTGTGGCTCCCCAAGGCTCCCCGCTTGTCTCCTGTCATAATCAGCTGCATGTCATTCAGGATTTCAATGGTGATTTTTTTTTAATTTTATTTATTTACTTGAGAGAGAGTGAGAGCACAGAGGGAGAGGGAGAAGCAGATTCCCCACTGAGCAGAGAGTCTGACACGGGGCTCGATCCCAGGACCCCGGGATCATGACCTGAGCTGAAGGCAGCCACTTAACCCACTGAGCCACCCATGTGCCCCATCAACGGTGATTTTTTAATGTGGTTGCATGTAACCCTTTTTAAAAATTGCTTCTGGGTATTGTGACTCTCTTAGAAGACGTTTCCTGTACCAAAATTATAAAATAGATTCTTTCATAGTTTTCTTTTTCATAGTAATAATTATAAAGAGGCTCCAACTTGATTTATTCCAACATGGCTTCTGGTTACCCTGGCCCCACTGACCCATCCATCTGATCTGATAGCTTGGCGGCATTTAAAGGGAAATAACAGTTCTTTCTCACTTAAATCAGTACGTCTTAATTCCACTTCCTATTGGACATATCCTGTACTGTCATTGACATTACTCATTATGTTTCAGAGTTACAGATTGCAGTTGTATCCCATTTGCCCCTGAGGAGAGCTAAGCACTGAGAGATTCAAGCATTCCGACTCCCTGCTCACAGTCTAGATAGCAAACCACATAATTTGCAACCGCAGGGACTTGTCACAGGAACTCAGGCTTCAGAGGCTGTTAAGGGCTGACTTGTGTCCTCTCCAAATTCATAGGTTGAGGTCCTACCTACCAGTACCTCTGAATGAGACTGTATTTGGAGACAGGGCCTTAAGACACGAATTACATTAAAATGAGGTCATTAGGGTGGGCCTCAATCCAAGGACTGGTGTCCTTATAGGACAAGGAAATTAGTTGCCAGATGCACACAGAGGGAGGACATGTGAGGACACAGGAAAAAGACGGCCATCCACAAGCCAAGGAGAGAGGCCTCAGGAGAAACCAACCCTGCTAGCACTCTGATCTCAGACTTTTAGCCTTTAGAACTGTGAGAAAATGAATATCTGTTGCTTCAGCCCCTCAGTCTGGGGTACTTTGTTATGGCAGTCCCAGCAAACAGATACAAAGGTGCGCAGCGCAGGCTGAATCAATTAGGGGTCTTTGGTGCAAGTCTTAGAAGTTTAGACAGATCTACTGTCAGGTCACATTCCCGGAACTCTGATGGAAATGTGCAAACAGCAGGAGCACTGGGAGTGTTCACAGGAGCCACACGGGCAAGGAAGGGGCAAAGGAATCAGGACGAAGGATAAGTTGAGCTGTGATGTTATTGCAAGAGAGGCCTCAGTGGATCCTAAGGGGAGCTCTGGACCTGGGACGGCCTTCGGGCTTGTTCAGATTGAGGCAAGGGTGTTGGTTTTTGTACCCCAGCAGGCTGTACCCTGGAAGAGGGTGTCAACTTGGGTGAGGAAGCTCTGTGTGGTTGAGGGCAAGTGCCAAGAGGGCCTCAGCTGTGAGCCATCAGTGCCCAGCACGGTGGCAGCAGAACAAGGAGTGCTTGGGCCTGGAGAGGGCATCTGGTGGTCCGCTCCCACACCCAACACGCCTACCTACACAGAAGGGGATTTGTTAGAAGGATACTCGGGAATTTCATAGCATGGAGGCACAGCCTGAAGGAGCAACCCTAAGAAAGGACATGGCCCAGCGGCCATGAGGATTTGCAATGCGGAAACAAATGGGACATTCTCTCTAGGCAACAACAATGGGGATGAATCAGCCCAACCATCCTTAGGCTATTCCCTTCAGGATTCAGTTTCATAGGAGAGATAGTCCACTTAACCTGACTTTGATCACCTGCTTGCCCTTCGGGCAGAAGATAACATGGCCCTTTGACATTTCCTGGAAGGCTGTGCAGCATGGGAGAAGGCTGGTTCCCCAAAAAAGACCAACTGCGATGTCATCACCAGAAGAAGGGACAGATACTGGGCAGATGAAAAAACACATGTCCATTGGGCCTGCACCATCTGAGTTGGAATCTCAGTTTGGGGTGTTTTGGGGTAAATAGTTTGAACTCACAAAATTTTAAAGTGCTTCATCTATAAAATAGAAATATTATCTACCTCATAAGATTTTTCAGTCTTAGATTATATCTATACTTATATCTCTCTACCTGTTTGCATGTATACCTGTATGTGTTTACATAAAAGAATTATGTACACATGTATATACATACTTATATAATCTGTATATTATGCCTATATAATGGCAATCGCTATTTATTTGAGTATCTATAGTTCCTAGGACCTCATCAACTCTTTCCTATCATTGTATCTGTGCATGTTTTGCTTCCTCACCTCTTCGTTGAGAGCAAGAGAAACATTGAATGTCCTAATCCCCAAATTCCAGATCTGGAAACCCCCTTAAAAATGCTGCCTCCTTTTACAGAGAGAACTGTGGCGTTGCAAAGTTTTACAACTTTATATTCCTCGTACTGGGTGTGGGGGGTGTGCATGATTTTGCATGTAAAAAGTAAATTAAAAGGTCAGGAGTGGAGGGGCACCTGGCTGGCTCAGTAGGCGGAGAATGCAACACTCGATCTTGGGGTTGTGAGTTTGAGTCCCACACTGGGTGTAGAGATTACTTAAATAAATTTTAAAAACAATTTATAAAAAAGAAATTTAAAATAAAAAAGTCAGGAGTGGAATGAGAAAAGCAGAAGGAGAATTTGCCTGATATATTACCTGCTCCCTGGGGCACACAAAAAGCCTTCTCAGGGGTTCTCAACACCAGGCAATGTAAGGCAGGATGAGAGCAGGATAGCCACGTGTCAGGACACTGAAAGCTGCCTAACAAAGGTCAGGTACCAGCAAAGTTCCAGAGCGGAGCACACAGTCCCATTTCTTTCTTTGTTGATTATAGAGAATAGCATTTACCACGGGACCAGGCTGACCTGAATGGAGAAGAGAGCCATGAAGGGAGAGTGGGGCAAGGGGGGAGGGGTTGACATTTTTTATTTTCCAGAGGAGATCTAATTCCAGCAACAACTTTTCAACTTCACTCCCACCAAGAGGGATGGCTCCTGTTGATGCCTCTCAGCTTGCAAATGTTGCCTCTCCGAGGTCACACAAATAGCTAATACATCCATTTCCCTGAAATAAATGCCATCATGGAGGTCTTCTTGTCACTGTCAGGGGTTATGAGCAGTGTTGATGGAGTGGGGTAATGACATCGCAGGGTGATTGAAAGGGTTTGGGATGTGATTTCCTATTTGATTCAGACAAAATAAAACCATTATCTGTGCTTCATCTTTTTTAAAGACATTGTTTCCCGGGCTCTTCGGCGCTTGAAGTCTGTTACAGCACGGAGGCACAATATTAGCTTGTCACAATTATAGATAAGTTCATCACCACAGTAAGCCTCCAATCTCCTTGAACTCTTTCCAAGGGAAATGACTTTCTGGGGTCTGCCTTATCCCTGGGTATTTTGCCTTTTGAAAAAGATGGCGCAGTGGTCATCCGTTCACTGTGGAGAGCTATGGGGCAGCACGTGGCCAGGCACATTGGGGAATCTGCGGGCAGCCGGCTAGGAGAGATGGAGACACCACCCCCCTGTTTAGCTCAAGGGTAAGTGGGAATGAGGCACTCAGACATGTGGGTGTGGTGGGGGTCAAGTGATTGCTTAAACGGGTTAAAGATACACTTGCTGTTGAAAGACATAGGGTTCCCTGGTGCATTTCTTATCTGTCACTAAGGCATGCCCAGCTCAGTGGGCTCATATGGTCAGGCCACAGTGAGGGTATCAGGATGGCTCTCAGTACTCTCCCCCTTTCGCTTTTACTTCCGGCCAACCTAGGAAGCCACGCCATTAATGTCCTGGCCCCCAACCCTGCTTTACTCAACAACAGCCTGTCACCAGATCTACTATCTAAGATCCAGGTGTCAGATTGCTGGCTCTACACTGCAAAGAGTTTCTCCATCCCAGGGGCCTTCCGGGCAGCAGGCTTCAACCCAGCCCTGCATGCCTCCACACAAGGAGTAGAAGGTCCCGCGGCCTGTTACTTCTCCCAGAATCAAAACATCTTTAATTCACCTCCAGGTGGATGCAGCACATATATCCAGTCATCAACCAGTCTGTTGGTGTTTTTGTTTTTAATTGTGGTAAAATATATATAACCTAAAGTTTACCATTTTAAAACATACAGTTCCCCCAGAACTTTTCTATCGTCCCCAGCTGAAGCTCTTTATCCATTAGCTAACCATAACTCCCCATTCCTCCCTTCCCCTAGACCTTGGCATCCACCATCCAACTTTCTGGCTCTATAAATTTGGCAACTCTGGGTACCTCATATAAGTGGCATCAGACAGTATTTTTCCTTTTGTGACTGGATGATTTCACTTAGCATAATGACTTCAAAGTTCATCCATGTTGTACTGTGTGTGAGAACTTCCTTTTTAAGGCTGAATAACATTCCATTGTATGTACATAACACATTTTCTTGGCCCATTCATCTGTTGGTTGGCCGCGTTTAGGCTGCTGTGGGTAACATTGTTGTGAATGTGGGTGTATAAATATCTACTCAACTTCCAAGTTCTCATTCTCTTGGTATTTTGGTGTATACCCCAAAGCGGGACTGCTGGATCATATGGCATTCTATGTTTAATTTTTTGAAGAACTTCAGTATCGTTTTCCACAAAGGTTACACCATTTACATTGCATAATTCACAATGCACAAGGATTCCAATTTCTCTACATCCATGCCAGCATTTGTTCTTTTCTTTTTTTTGATAATTGTCACCGTAATGGGTGTCCTGTTGATGTTTTTTAAATGTAGTGACCACTGTTCATTTAGAAAGTTGCTTTAAAATAAAGGGAAGAGAAGGAATATGGAAAGAAAACCAGTGAGAAGAGGTCATTGAGTACTGAACCAAGAAATGAGTGAGTTAAAGAGGGGAGTAGTGTGTGTGTGTGTGTGTGTGTGTGTGTGTGTGTGTGTGTGTGTGTGTTGGGTGCTGTGTATATATGTTTTACAAGATAACAGCCACCATCATCAATCTTGTTGCTGGTGACTAAACCTCTTTTGGGTCTGAGAAGATGGACACTCCAATCGTTCATATGTCTAAATTTTTTCATATATATTCTTAAGTTACAACAAGCTTAGACCATTGTCATCCTTTTAATCTATTAGCTCCACAAAACTAAAATATATTTATTAATAATAATGTCCATAAAAAATAGGTAAATAGAGGGGCACCTGGGTGGCTCAGTTGGTTAAGCATCTGCTTCCGGCTGAGATCATGATCTCCGGGTCCTGGAATTGAGCCCCACATCAGGGTCCTTGCTCAGCGGGGAGTCTGCTTCTCCCTCTCCCTCTGTCCTTCCACACTGCTCATGCTCTCTCTTTCTCTGTCTCAAATAAATAAATAAATAAAATATTTAAAAAATAGATAAATAGGTGACCACCACCTTGGAGGAAATATTTGCAATATTTAAAACTGATAAGGGATTAATATTTAAAACATATAAATAACTCCTGTAAATTAATAGGGAAAATCAAGAAATCAAATGGAAGAGCTGGTAAAGAATATAGATAAGCAGTTTGCAGACAGAAAATGAAAGGATGAAGAGAAGCACATGAAACAATCCTCAGCTTCACTAGAAATCAGAGAAATAACAATTAAAACAAGGAATCCACCTTGCACTCCTTAGAATGGCAAAATGTAAAACAGTAAAAATAAAAAAAAAAGAAAGAAGGAAGGAAGGAAGAGAAAGAAAGTGTTTGTGAGTAGACCAAGAGCTTCCACACACACTGTTGGAAATGTCAACTCAGACAGCCATTCTGGAAAATAAACTGATGTTGTTTCATTACATTAACTATGTTGAAGCCAAAGGAGGCAGAAATCCCTTTCTTGAATATCTCAGAGAAATTCTTGGACAGGTGTGTAAGAAAATGTGAATGAAGATCTTCATCACAGTGTGGTTTGTGGTACTGGGGGTTGGGGAGAGGCAATTTGGTGCCCACAACAGGGCAAGATCAACAGAACTCGTGGGTGAGCCGGGGAATACAGCAGGTCGAAGGTACATTCAGCAGCGTGGAGCTGTGGTAAGACAAAACGTTAAGGGAAAAAATCAGGAAACAGACTGAGATAGACCATGTGTGACTCTTAAAACCATTTATGTACACTAAAAGCTCACACAGACACAAAACAACGCTAAGTTTAAAGAATGCAGGCATATGGGAATGGGTGCCTAGGAGGGGGCAGGAGAATGGTTATGAGAATTAGGAATAAAGAGGAAAAGAACAAAAATAAAACAAGAGACGGGACTTGTAGCAGACTGCTGATGAAAGCATGCTAAAGATGATCAGGAAAAATGAATATGGTTAACTCAGGTTTTCTTAGCTGGGGCCAAATATAAAATAAAACAAAGGGGAAAAAAGCAAAAGAAGACCCAGTGATCAACATCTGAGCTGATCATTGGCCTTACATCATGATATCTATATCTATATATCTGTATCCCACTACCCAGAACATTCCAGCATAGAGAGCAAGTAGTTCTATATAATAAATGCACAGGTTTTCCTCATACTTAATAGTGAAAGATCGAATGCTTTCCCTCTAAGATCAGGAACAAGACGAGTCTGCTGTCACTACTTTTATTTAATATTATACTGGAAGTTCTAGTCAGGACAATTAGGGAAAAAAGAAGGGGTGGGGAGAGAGAAAAGAAAAAAAGAAACAAGGCAGTCAGACTTGAAAAGAATTATCAAACTATCTCTATCTGCAGAGGATATGATCTTATATACAGAAAATCAAGTTTAACAAGATTGCAGGATACAAGATTAATGATAAAAATCAATTAAATTTCTATACACTGGTAGGGAAGAATCCAAAAATGAGTTTAAGAAATTTACACTAGCATCAAAGAGAATAAAATACTTCGGAATAAATGTATAGGAAGACATAAATAACAATAAAATGGTCATTCTCTCCAAATTAACCTACAGATTCAACACGGTCCCTACCAGCTCCTAGCTGGCCTTCTTGCAGATGCAGCCAAAGTGATGCTAGAACTCATATGAAAATTCAAAGGACCCAGAATAGCCAAAACAATCTTGAAAAAGAAATACAAAAGAGAAGACTCATACTTTCCAATTTAAAAACTTACTACAAAACTATGATAATTAAGTCAAGGTGGTACCAGAGAAGGATGGACATTTAATCAACAGAATGGGAGAATCCAGAAATAAGCCTTTGTATATATAGGCATTTGATTTTTGACAAGGGTGCCAAGACAATTTAGTTGGGGAAAGAACAGGTTTTGCAACAAATGGGGCTGGGACAGCTGGATATCCACTTTCAAAAGAATGAAGTTGGCCTCCTTCCTTACTGCACGTGCAAAAATTAACTCAAAACGAATCTGAGACCTAAATGTTAGAGCCAAAAATTACAAGATTCTTAGAAGAACACATTGAAAGAAATCTCGTGACCTTGGGTTAAACACTAGCTTTTTAGATATGATACCAGAAACACAAGTGCCAAAGTACAAAATGGATAAATTGGGTTTTATCAAAATCAAAAATATTTGCACTTCAAAGGAGACCACCAAGAAAACGAAAAGACAACCCACACAAGGGGAGAAAATCTTTTCAAATATTTGTGAATCACATGTCTGTTAAGGGAATCAGACAAGAAATTCAGCAATAAAAGACAACTTAATTTAAAAAAAATGGGCCAAGGTCTGAATAGTCATTTCCTTCACAAAGATACACAAATGTCCAAGAAGTACATGAGAAGATATTCAACATTATTAGTCATTAGAGAAATGCAAATCAAAACCACCAAATGAGATACTACTTCACACCCACTGGGATAGTTGTAATCAAAAAGACTCACAATAACAAATATTGGCAAAGATGTTGAAAAAATTGAAACCCTTTGGTGGTGAGAATTTTAAATTGTCTAGACACTCTGGAAAACTGTTTGGCAGTTTTCTGTGTTACACATAGAGTTACCCTATGACCAAGCAATTCCAAGCCCAATTATAAATTCAAGAGATATGAAAATATATGTCCATCTAAACATGTCTACATAAACATCCATGCCAGCATTATTCATAATAGCCCCAAAGTGGAAACGATGCAAATGTCCATAAATGATGAAAGCATAAACAAAATGTGGTATAGCCATACAATGGAATACTCTCAGCAATAAAAAGAAATAAGGCATTAATATATCTACAACCTGGATGAACCTTGAATATATTACACTAAGGAAAAGAAGCCAGTCACAAAAGATCATATATGAGTCCATTCATAAGAAATGTGCTGAATAGCCAAATCTGTAGACACAGAGAGTAGACTAGTGGTTGCCAGGGGCTTGGGGAAGGGGACAATGGGGAGTGACTTCTAATGGGTACAAACTTTTTTGGGGGGTGGTGATGAAAACATTCTAAAATTAGATGGCTGTGAAGGTTGCACAACTCTGTGCATATACTAAAAACCATTAGGGGCATCTGGGTGGCTCACTGGGTTAAGCACCCGACTCTTGCTTTTGGCTCAGGTCATGATTTCATGGTTATGAGATCGAGCCCTGCATAGGGCTGCACTCAGTGTGGAGTCTACTTGAGATTCTCTCTCTCCCTCTCCCTCTGCCCCTCCCGTTCATGCTCTATCTCTCTTTCTCTAAAATAAATAAATCTTTAAAAAAATAAAAAAAAATGGTGATTAACATAATATAATAAAAAAATAAAATAAAAAATAAAAATAATTAAAAAAATAAAGCCATCAAATTGTACATGTGAAATAGCTAAGCATAATGGGTATATGAATGTCTCAATAAAGTTGCTTTAAAAAACAAAAGATTTATTTGTTTTGATTTTGTTTTTAACATCACTATATGCATCTCTATGCTGAAAGTCAGCATTGGAGAGGAAAAGGACTAATTTGAAATGTGCTTTTCAAGAAGAATGCCAAATACCTTGCTTTAAATGATCAGTCACTTGGGGGTGAAGTAACATGCAAAGTAAATATGGAAATAAGTATTTTTCTCCTTCTGTTGCACAGCATGAACACATTGACTGCTGTGGAAAAGAAAAAGGAAGTTCCAGTAATGTTTGGCCAAAAGATAGAGTTACATTTACCAGCACCAGAAAAAAATTTCAGAGCCCTGGAACTGGACACTGTGAAAGGCTCTTCAAACTACCTTCCTAGATTTGATACTAGTACCATTCATCTTGAAGAAGGTGAGGGCATAGTACACCAGAAGGTAAATAAAAAAGGGGGCTATTTTTATGTGACTTTGAGAAAGAGTTATCCCCTGGTTGGGAATGAACAGCAGCAGGAACCCAGCATCAGACTATACACTGTTAACCTAGCCGCAGTACACCTAGAAAGACAGGATCCATTATCCTTGGCAGACCTTGGTCATCTTCACCAAGATACAAGAAGTCTTACCGCCATTTCTTTGTTGTGCCTCAAACAGCACATAAAATGGCTCAAGTCTAAATTGTCATCAGTGTCATTCAGTGACATGGGCCATTTTCACCTGTTAACAAGTATCTATCCAGATCGCCATATTTATCAGGCTAATGTTGAGGTAACTATACAACACATTCCATAATCAACATACTGTCCTTTTTGTTCAACTTGTCTAAATTAAATAAATAGGCACTTCAGGAGACAGAACTGTATATTTTATTTTTTTATGTCTAACCCCATGGAACCTAGAGTGAGGTCCATCAATCTGTATGTATTAATAAGTTGGAAAGAAATGGTACAGAATAGACTGAAAAAATAGACTACCAAAACCATAGAAAAGAATGATAGAAGACACATCTAAGAGACACACCAACCATGCTTGTTGGGATGCTGCAGCCCCCAGAATCTTCACTTAAAAGACAAGCATTTGTTTACAGAAGTTCAATATGGCAGGTAAGCAACATTGTGGAATAAAAAAAGTCCCAAATGATGCAACTCAGTATTGTTTATAAAATCAATTGTTAAGTTTATTTTTCTGTCTGAGGAATTTCTGATTTTAATGTTTAGCAGCTTGTTATCTGCCTGAGAAATCTCTGGGCTAATCACAAATTCGGACAAAACTGAATTTTATTCAGCCTGTCTACCTTTGTGCTTTTGTGACCCTCGCAGGCTGCCTGGGTTGAAGATTCAGAAGTATTCTAGAATATCCTAGTAGACACAAGTAAAATAAACTAAATGAAAAACGCCCACATTTCTGCAATAATTTTAAAACTGTCAGATAACAGGAAAAAAATCCCAGTTTCATTTTACAATCTGAGGTCGGCACACTGTGCATATATTCGATGCTGAAATACATGGATAATTGTCTGATTAGTTTGATAATTGTATGGACAGTCAAATCAGATAACAAGGCAAAGCAGAAGGGGAAATTTTTTAAATATCTTTTCTGGGAAGCAACTGAGCTTGAAGCAACTGACTCAGGATGTATGGCATAGTCAATTCTTTATATGTATAATATTCTAGAGATTCCTATTACCCAGAAAGGGTCATGTGCTTCAGCACTGCAGTGACACCAAGGTCTCCCTCTGTGTCTCTGCAGTCTTCTCCCTTCCTTGCACCCTGATATGGGGAGATGAAGAAGGAGACAACCCATCAGAAACCAAATCATGTCTGTCCTGCACCCAAAGCAATGCCAAGATGACACAAAGGGATGATGAGACATGGGGGCAGGTTGGGCTTAAGTTTTAATTCAACCAGGTTAACTGGCTGGTAAAGATAGGCAGTTCATCATTTCCAATTTATTCAAAACAAATCAAGAATTGCCATTCAGAATTGATTTAATTCATTCTTCACTGAATCCATAAACACTGAGAATTACTGGAGTCATGATCCTAGCTTTCATATTCCCACTTGTCTACTGAGGAGAGACGAGCAAAGAATTTCCACACCTTGGGGTAGGTGCTAAGGTAACAGGATGTTATAGAAATCAGACACTTCTAGCCCATCCATGAGCTTTATGCCCATCTACCACAGAGGAGCTCAATTTGGCCGGAGGAAAGAAGAGCATTTAATTCCTACCACATTAAGGAGTAGCAGATGGGATGGATGGTTGGCCAACCTTGTTCAAAGCGCCTTAGGTGCACTGCAAAAGAAAAATACACACTAGGCTTCTGATTTGTTAAATGTTTTCCAGGGTTTGTTTCGTGACAAGAATATACATTGCGAGGGGTGATTGATCCAATGCATCTCACACCAGCCTCCAAAGATTCAACTTTCCATTCCAGTAAATACTCTTCATAGAGGTGAAACAAGTTCAGGTTTATTCCTTAAGCCCTACTGCTAATGAACGCTGAGATGAATATCTCAGACTCAATCATTGCAGGAAAGTGATAAAGCCGACTCAGATGTGTGATTCTCAAGTCCTGGGGGAGACCCCCAGAGGCTCCGAGGAAAACAGAGTTGAAGAACAGCTAAGCGTGCCTTTGGGGTCCAGGTCCATGTGCACCTGTGTATCTCCTTCCATGTCCACTTGAGTTAAGTGCATATGGGAACATCCAGACCATGGAAGGGGCTTTTACAGGATGAGCCCACAGTGAACAGAGATGGTTCTTTATCATGTATGACTCATTCTATTCTTCAGGTTCTTTTTCTTTTTATTGATATAATTGACATAAAACATTGTATTCGTTTTAGGTGTACAACATAATGATTTGAGACATATATATATACATATATATCAAAATGATTACACAATGAGTTTAGTTAATATCCATCAGAGTTACAACATTTTTTTCTTGTGATGAGAACTTTTAAGATTTAGTCTCTTAGCAGCTTTCAATTATACAATCCAAGGAACAGTATAGTTAATAGTCACCATGCGGTACATCACATCCACAGGGCTTATTTCTCTTATAGCTGGAGACTTGTACCTTTATGACTAAGTTTACCCTTTTCGCCTGTCCTCACCCCCTGCCTCTGGCAACCACCAGTCTGTTCACTCTATCTGTCAAGTTCGGTTTTGTTTTGTTTTCCTTTTCATTTTTGTTTTTGTTTTATATTCCACGTACAAGTGAGATGATATGGTATTTAACTTTGTGTGTCTGACTGACTTCACTTAGCATAATGCCCTCAGGATCCATTCCACATTGTTACAAATGGCAGGATTTCCTTCTTTTTTATGGCTGAATAATGTTTCATTGTGTGTGTGTGTATACATAATACATGCATTATATATGTGTTATATATATGTTATATATAATGTGTATATATATATTGTTATCTATATAATGTATATACAGAAAGTTATACATATGTTATATATTATATATGTTATATATAATGTATATATATTGTTATATATAATATAGATATATATAAGGTATATATATATGTTATATATATAATGTGTATATATATACACACAATGTATATTGTATACACACTATATATATATATATATATATATCATGTCTTTTTTATCCATTAATCCATCAGTGGATATTTAGGTTTTTTCCACATCTTAACTAGTGCAAATATTGCTGCAATGAACATGGGGATGCAGATATTTTTTCAGAATAATGATTTTGTTTCCTTCAAGTTCTTTTTTAAACACAGCTTTTAAAAACATTTGCTTGGAATTGTACTATAGTAATGCAAGATTTCAAAATTGGGGGAAGGAGAAATGAAGTGTGCATGGGACTTCCCTGTGATCTCTATGCAACTTTCTATAATTATTTCAAAATAAAAAGTTCTTATAAAGTCTGTTGGTGCATTAGGCATAAGTAAAATAAGAACAAGAATAAAACAATAATGAGACTAGAATCTCTCTTCACTTAAAAACATAAGTTCTGGATGCATATCTCTTAGGGATAATGTTTTATTTCAGGTAACATTTGCTATACAACAGCTATCATACAGTTATTCACTTACTTACTGAATTCATTCACTGAATAGTAATTGAGCACCTGTTATACGCCAGGGCATTGCTATAGGTGCTAGGCATAGAATGTTGAGTGAAAACAAGATTTGTCCCCATGATTCTTACAGTTTAATAGGGAAGACAGCCATTTAAAAGGAATGTCAAAAGAAATGCATAATTGTCCTTGTGATAAACACTTTGAAGGAAAGGTACATGGTGAGATCATAAAAGCTTCATCTGGAATTCTTTTAAGGACTAAATGAGATACCATATGTGAAGTGCTTTTAAAACCATTAAGCTCTTTGCAAGTGTTCATGATCATTAATATTTGGTGCAGACATAGAAGTCAGGTTTTTTTTTTTTTGTTTTTTTTTTTAATTCAGTCCTTCGTGAAGTGTCCCAGCCACTAACAGTTTTTAGTAGTTTCACCTCTTTCTTTGGCTGGACATGCTTTTCCTACCTGATGGCCCTGGGAATTTTAGATGCCTCCTGTCGCCCACTCAGGCACGTACAAGCAGCCCCCACCCACACACAGCCTGAAACATAACCTGGCACAGGGCCCCGAAAAACTGGCCCCAGATTCTCTGAGCAGCCAGCTTTCCTCACAGACTACTTCAGGGCAGTCAGAAGCAACCCTCTTTGGAGGGCCTGCTAGCATGGTATTGGGGAGGATCCAAGCGCTTTGGAGGAAGTGCCAAGTTCAATTTTCAAAGACTGGTGCATCTGCTGACACCAGTATCTATTCCCAAAGAAGAAATGTGACCTACTTTCCTGTTACAGAAATCCCTTGGGACCTTCAGCGTGGCCAGAACAATTCACATTTCAAGCACAGAAATAATTCTCAACACCCAAGCTAAGGGGTATGGGGTGAATGGGTGGGTTGTCTTGTCATGTAAGGACTCAGATTTTGAGGAATGAGGAGATAAGGAATGTCCACAGAGAAAGACATGTCTCGAAGGGGACTATGGGAACCACCCCATCATCAGACAAGAGCCATGGGATTGAAGCATCTTGGGGTTAAACAGGATGTTTCTGAGATGCAATCAACTCACCTTGGAGCCACTTCATGTTGGGGGTGAGGGAAGCTGAAGAGGAATCTGAAATTCATGCCATCGACAGTAATGAGAGAACAAGAGATGGTGATGAGTTTGGTCCTACCGAGCTTGAAGGGCCAGACACCATCAGGTTGAGGTATCCTGAAGACAACTGGCAATTCATGTCTTCCACCTCGACAAGGGACTGAGATGAGAGGTTGTCCAAATAGAAGAGGTTATTGAACTGGTAGAGCAATCAAGTTCACTCAGGGAGAGCCAGGGGCAAGTTGGTGAATAGGATTTTAACCCTGTGGCTCTCCCAAGCTCACCTCTTGAGGTGCTTTGAACTGTTACCACATTCTTGCCCCCCTACGGACCCTGCACACCTCTGCCTTCCACAGAATCCATTTCTCTATTGTGTTTGGTGAGGAAAGACAAAAGCAGGTGGCCAGAGACTCAAGCTGCCATGTGGCTGACTTAGGACAAGGTACTGAACTCACCTTGCCTCAGTCCCTTATCTGGAAATGGGGATCATGGTAGTTCCTGCCTCATAGTGTTGTTGGGAATAGTCAAGCTTTTTTTTTAAGATCTTCTTTAATTTCTTTTTTTATTATTATTATGTATCTGTTAGTTCTCAACAAGTAGCTGTTATTGGGGTGCCTCACTGGCTCCGTTGGTAGAGCATGTGACTCTTAATCTTGAGGTTGTGAGTTTGAGCCCCACGTCGGATGTAGAGATTACTTAAAAATAAAATCTTAATAAAAAAAACCAAGTAGCTATTATTAATAGCTAGACGACACAAGAGACATAATATGCACAATGAAAAGGTGGTTGTCTATTTTCATACCAATATTACATAAAAGTAGCAGTTCGGTTTAGATTGTAACCAATCTAAACTAGCAGACCAACAAAATTCATGACACTCAAAACTTAAAAAATGCATGTTGAACATTTGTGCATATCCATATATGTATGTAAGCATATAAGTGTGTGAACATACATGGGCACACACATATGTATATACACATATGCCTCAGGATAAATTACCATACCTGTTTTTCTTCAGAGCGCTTGTTGAGATTATAATTTTGCCTTTCTCAGTGTGGTCATTTGAAGTCTGTCTTCCCATTGGATTGTAAGCGTCACAAGGCCCGGGTTTATGCAGCACCATAGACCCGCTGTCTGACACTGACAATGGCATGTGATAGGAACTCCTTGATGACCTAGTGGATGAACCGATGGATAGAAGAGAGCTTGGTATTCTCTCTCAAGTGGAGAACGGTATCCAAACATTAGCTACAATAAAAGCCTTCCCTAGACAAATATTATCCCAGCATCAAATAACTTGAGAAAAATTGATTTCTTTACTTATCTAATTCCCTAACAGACTCTTTTTTTTTTTTTTAAAGATTGTATTTATTTATCTGAGAGAGAGAGAATGAGAGCGAGAACACGAGAGGAGAGAGGGTCAGAGGCAGAAGCAGACTCCCCGCTGAGCAGGGAGCCCCATGTGGGACTCGATCCTGGGACTCCAGAATCATGACCTGAGCCGAAGGCAGTCGCTTAACCAACTGAGCCACCCAGGCGCCCCCTTCCCTAACAGACTCTTAAAATGAATTTTTGTATTTAAAAATCTGAAGAATAAAATAAGCCATGAATGAATCAAAATGGATTTCTGGATAGTGAATATGTGCTATAAAATATAAAACAACAACAACAACAACAAATTTCTTCCCAGCCCTGCTCCTTTCCAACTTATGTGTAAGCCAACTCCTTTTTGTGTAAGCCAACCAGTAAGTATTTACTGGGCACTGATTATAAGTATGACGTTAGACCAGCGCTGCATGAAAATGGCAATGCATGCCCCCAAAGGAGCTATGATATTCTAAGAGACATAGTTTGAAAATTAACATTTGCAATAACTGACATTTATTGAGTTCTCCCTACATTTCAAACACTGTTCTAAGTGCTTTGCAAGGCTGACCTCTTTTAAACTTCACGATGAACCTCTGAAGTAGGCATAAATTATTGCCATTTTATATTGAGGAAGTTGAGACACAGAGATACTAAGTTACTAGCCCAAGATCACACTGCTATTGGGGAGCTGGCCCTTGGGAACCCATGTGTTTACCATTACACTTTATTTTCTCTCAACAAAGCAGCCAAAGGTGGGAGTCGGATCTTTGTTCAGGGGTTAAGCGTATACAGAGTTTGGCTCATCTTTTTTAGTTGTCGTTAGAACAGTGTGCCCAAGAGATTCAAATAATCTCCTGTTGGCTTTTAGAAATCACACAGCCTTCTTGGAGCCTCTGAAAATAAGTCATTTCAGAAAATTTGAACGCAGAATGCAGCATTGGCCCAAGAACACTATTTTTTCATTGTTTTTAATTACATCGAGTTGATCCCTTACAATGTATATGGGTTTCATTTCCTGGTACTTGGAGCAACCGCATCCTAATGTGTCATCCTAAAACAAAAGTCAAGAATAACATCACTGACATAGTCATAGAATTACAGTGCTTTGTCATTGACTGAGGTATAGTCATCTCCAAAATCAGCTGAAAAGTCTCCAAGTAGCTACTGACCACTTACACAGTGACTTGGCATTTCTCTGTGTCTCTTTATTAACTGAAATACAAAATGAGAAGATATTTAATTACAACTTTTTGTGAAATATCCATGTGCCACCCTACCTTTTTCAACTTTCTTGAAACTCCACTATTTCTATCTCTGGAATCATCAAATATAATTTGCAACTAGGCACTTCCAAACAAGCCTAAAACATCTTCTTTCTCAAAAAAAAGTCATGAAGGGTCTTTACCATAAACTTCTCCACTTCTTTAACATTTTAACTATACCATTCCCTCTGCATTGAGTGCTCTTCCTCACATCGTTCACCTGGCAACCTCCTCCTCACTTTAGCAAACGTGTCTTTTAGGGATTGATTTTGATGACAGAGATTACCAAATAAGATAAAGGTTTATTTTTCTTTCTCATGACCTGAAATTCATAAGTAGAAAGTTGGAGCTGGCATGCTGGCTCATCAAGGTCTCCCAGGACTCGGTCCTCTTTAATGTTCCTACTCAGTTATTCTTACTGCATAGCTTCCATCCTGAAGATTGCTTCGTGGTCTCAAGATGGCTACTGGAGCTCCCACTCCAGACAGGAAGAATCAAGAGGTGGAGAAGGGAACATGATACTTTCCAGAAAAGCAGACCCTTTAAAGAACTTACTAGAAGGTCTCTTCCCATGACTTCTATTTACCTCTCAGTGGACTCCCCCAGGTCCAAGGAGGCTGGGAAAACTTAAAAAAAAAACCTAAGTTAACTAACAACACAGGGGTTCTGCTACAAAAAAGGTAGAGGTAGAACCTAGTTAGACACCTAGCAAGCTCTCTACCCTTACCGTGATGGTTTTAAAACATGTCTATAAATTACTGGGCACTCCTCTCCTTAAGACATGGCATCTGTGTCCCACCCCTTGAATCTGGGTTGGCCTTAGTGACTCACTTATAGCCAATAGAATGCAGAGGAAGTGACATTACAGAACTTGTGAGTGAGTCTAGGTCACGAAAGGCTTTGCCCACTGTACCTGCTTCTCTTGGAACACTCGCTTTCTTGACTCTCCTTCTGAGATGCTCCCTCTTGGGACCCAGATTCCATACCATGAGAAGCTCAAGTCATATTGAAAGGCCACATATAGGATGTCAGTCCTGGCTAAACACAGGCTTTGAATCATCCCTGCTCAGGTGCCAGACATGTGAGTGAAGGAGTGTCTGATGACTCCAGTCCCAGGCCATGAGGTCACCTGCAGCTTCAGTGTCTTTCAAAACTTAGAGAAGAGATAAGGATTCTCGCTCTGCCCTGCCTGGATTCCCAACCCATAGAATCTGTGAATTCAATACAATGGCTATGTTAAGTCACTAGGTTTTGGAGTGGTTTGATATGAAGCATTAATATCTAGAACACCTCTCTTGCTCTAGAATGAGACAATTGCTCCTAAATGTTTCTATCACTAAATGTTTGTATCATACAGCTACACTTTCTATAATTCCTATTACCTAGGATGTATCAGTCTTCACTGCATGTTTATGGAACAAATGGGCTATATAGAGTACTTTACTTTGTTTTAGTTAATTTTTAATGTGACATCTTCTCTGCTAGACTGTGAATGTTAGGGCAGGGACCATCTCTAAACTCTGAGAAATTGAATTTACAATGGCTAACTTTGGGGCTCTAATGGGGAATATACAGGGATGGAGTTGGCTGCCCTCTGAAACACTGACCACAAAGATTTATGTTTTATTTTTATGGGAAAGCAATATAGGTTGTTCAAGCAATATAAGTTGTTCACAGGGAAAGATCAAATCAGGGCAAAGGAATGAATGTCAGTTACAATCCAATAATGTACACAGCCTGGGCTTATAGCCCAGACTACATCACCTCCTAGGCCTGACCAACAGTCTCTACCTGGCCACACACACACTTGAAGCTGTCTGGCCCTGAAGAGGAATGAAAAAGGTGTTTAATGGCCCAAACTCACTTTCTGAGACTCCTTCCACCTCCAAGTCAATGAGTACCCCTGATAAGCATAGCCGAGATGCTGGGTACACTCAACATGCCCCAAACTGTGGCTTGGTGCATGGTGGATACAGAAGTCTAGGGTACAATGACAAAGCCACAGCCACTAATGGTCCAGTGCTATTGGGCATGCAATTTTCAATGCCTGAAATTCTACAGCATATTTATCAGAATGGGTATACTAGGTTATGTTACAGTAACAAACATGCCCCAAATCTCAGAGGTTTACTCCAACAAGATATATTTCTCATTCCCCTGAAGGTCTAACGTGGGCAGCAGACCAACCCTGACATATGCTTACAACTGCTGAAGCAGGACAAAGGAATGTGGCAAATCACACACGGATTCCCACAGCTCACACCGGAAGCGACACGTGTCACTTTCACTTCCATTTCATTGGTCAAGGAAGGTCGTGTGGTCACACCTGATTAAACAGGGCTGGAGAAGTTCAACCTACCTTGTGCTGAGCAGGCAAGAAATTGGGACACCATAAATCACAGAGGACCATTTGAGGGGTATGCGTGCCTGTAACTGTTGACATGCAGACAATGTTGACACAGGGACTCCACACTGCCCATCAGCGGCATTAATAACCTCATGTGATTATTATCACAGAGAGATGACAGGGGATTATCAGAGAACTCTCACCAGGAGGCCCTGAGAAGTAAATAGAAAAGAGAAACTTCAGGTTGGGAGGGAAGAGACAACAGCTTTTAAAACTATCCAGTCCTGGGGGCGCCTGGGTGGCTCAGTCATTAAACGCCTGCCTTTGGCTCAGGTCATGATCCCAGGGTCCTGGGATGGAGCCCCGCATTGGGCTCCCCACTCCGCAGGAAGCCTGCTTCTCCCTCTCCTACTCCCCCTGTTTGTATTCCCTCTCTCGCTGTGTCTCTCTCTGTCAAATAAATAAAACAAAAACAAAAACAAAAAACTATCCAGTCCTGATTCTGTCTTTAAATAGCTAGAAATTCTTGGGCAGACCCTTCTACTTCTAAGCGTCTTGGCTCCCAATCAATATCCTAAGGCTACTGGAGGATGTTGTTTCTAACCCACCAGCCACCTTGCCAATATGCAAGATAATGAGATTCTCACAGACAAGAGAGAGCAAATACAGAGCAAGAGAGCAAGAGAGAGAAATGGCAAAGCACTAGATTAGACGCTCGTAGAGAGAAAGCCAATGCATATTTCAGAGGCTGGAAGTGGCCATCTTCCCTGACCCCCAGCTTGCTGCTCTCTACAAGGCTCTCAGCCCTACTGGATTTACACTAGAGTCCTTTCAAATGGCAGGCCAAAATGTTTCTCCTGTCAATTTATTTTATCTTTTATGCTTTTTAATATATTTTTTAAAGATTTTATTTATTTATTTGACAGAGAGAGAGAGAGTGCGCACAAGCAGGGGAAGTGGCAGGCAGAGGGAGAGGGAGAAGCAGGCTCCCCACAGAGCAGGGGGAGCCCGATGTGGGACTCAATCCCAGGACCCCGGGATCATGACCTGAGCCAAAGGCAGTCACTTAACCAAATGAGCCACCCAGGCACCCTCTCCTCAATTTAAGAAGGAACAAATCTTCATTCTGGGTGGAAAGAGAAAAGAGCCAGCTCTCCTTTACATCTAGAGCTGCCTTTGAAAATATAAGCTTATTAACCTCTGAATAAGTGAGGGAGAGAATAAAGGGCTAATAAGACAAAACTCAGCTGAGAGAGACTAGGGGATAGATTTTATTAGTAGTATAACCTCTTCCTTCAGGAATTTTATGGGGAGCTGTCTGGCAGCGTGGACCTTGGCAGCAGAAGCCCCCCAACTGCTCAGTGTCTGAAGGCCTTGGTCTGAAAGCATATTCTCTGCAGGGTCTTGATGTATTTTTAAGCAGACAGGCAAGAATTACTTATTCCTCCCAGTGTATGATTTCTCATTTTTCTTTCAGCAGAAATGGGGAATGAATTGCTCTGGGATTTGCAAGCTTCCTGAGCATTCTAGAGGGTGGCAGTTAGAATGACAGTAATGACTTAGGTCTCCTCTGAGGGTGGTTCCTTCATTATGGGGATAGGCTGAGCTCCAGCTCCATCATTCACACTCTGCCACTTTGTCCATAGCTCCACTTCCCACTCTGCCCATCACAGCCGTGCACCCTGCAAAGTGGCCTGTCTCTCTCTGGGACAGCCTGTCAGCCTCACCCCAGATGGGGCACAGGCTGGAGCAAACCCTACAGAGTTCCCTTCCTCTCCCACTCTGACAACACACATACGCATACCCACCCACACACACAAATACACACATGCGCATCCAGGGATATACAAGAGATCTTGTACTTAAGTGAACACTGCAAGCAATCTGAGGAATGAATAATGAATCTCAAGGAGAGAGGTGTGGAAGTGGGGAGAGCCAGCTCTGCCCCCTTAAATTTGGTTGAGGTTAAGGAGCCAAGGGTATTGGTTAATTATATGCACCAGGACTATAAAGCATAGGAAGGGACTGGGTTTCACAATCCACTCCTTCACATCTTTGTCACATTTTCCCAAAAGACAATTTACAGAGTGACCACCCGGTATTGTATGTAGCAATATGGAAGAATCTCATGGATGTAATGTCCAGCAAAAGACAGAAGACACAAATGTATACTATATACTCCTTTTTAAAAAATTTTATTTATTCATTCATGAGAGACAGAGAAAGAAAGGCAGAGGGAAAGGGAGAAACAGGCTCCCCACAGAGCAGGGCCTGATGTGGGACTCATCCCAGGACCAGGGGCTCATGGCCTGAGCTCAAGGCAGACTCTTAACTGACTGAGCCACCCAGATGCCCCTGTACTATATACTCTTTTAATGTGAAGAAACCCAAAGGGCTGGAGGCAAAGAAATCATGATAATGGTGGACCAGTGGCTACAAGGAGATGAGGAGCTTCTGGTCATGTCTTGCTTCTTGGTCTGGATGCTGGCTATGGGAGAGCATTAAATTTGTGAAAAGTCATCACTTTTATGCATGACACAATAACAAAAATCTGATCATAATGCTCCCCTGCTTCAAAAGGTTTCTTGGTTGGCCATTGTCTATACGACAGATTATAAATACCCTGCTCAATTGTCACTTCTCCATGAAGCCCACCATGACTTCCATCATCCTTCATAACTCTGCTATAACACAGACTCCATCACATGGCAACACGTCTGATCTTTGTATGTGTTTTCCCAATTAAATCACAAGAGTCCCTGGGGCTGCAGCTGGGTCTTCCTCATCTTTTGGGTCTGGGTGCCTAGCACAGTAGCTGACAGGTAGTAGACACTTGATAAACAAATAGATGAATGAATGGATGGATGAATGAATGAATGACTTCTAATCAATTCTCCTCAGAGGCCCAGGTCATCTTGGAGCCAGCAGCACTGGGTCACAGGCATGGGGAGGCATATTGGGAGTCAGCTTCCTAGGATCATGGCTCCCTTTCCTTGACACACAGCTCACCCTTGGACTCACCCTAATTTGGCCTCTGGTGCTACCACTCCACTGGAAAATCTCTAGCTTTGGTCAACAACGATGTTATAAATGTCAAACCCAATGGACTCTTTTTGAGTTTCATTGTGGGGGACCTCTCTGAGCATCTGACATTGGTGGGCATTCATCTTAAAACATCACCTTCTGCTGGCTTCTCAGACAGTACTCTTGTTCTCTTCCTACCTCCCTGACAGTTCCTTCTCTGGCTCCTCTCTCGGCTCCTCATTCTCTGTTCCCAAGCACTCACTCCTAAGGCCATCTTCTCTTCTCCGCCCCCACACTCCATACACCTATCTGCCATATGCTGATGTCTCTCCTCCCCAGGATGTTAAGTTCCAACATCCTACTGGAGAGCTCTTCTTGGGTGCCCCCACAGACATCTGACACTGAACTTAATTTTTTCTCTCCCAAATCTATTCTTTTTTTTTTTTTTTTTTAAGATTTTACTTATGTTACAGAGAAAGAGAGACAGCCAGAGAGAGAACAGAAGCAGAGGGAGCGGGAGAGGGAGAAGCAGGCTTCCCGCCAAGCAGGGAGCCCGACACGAGGCTCGATCCCAGGACCCTGGGATCATGACCTGAGCTGAAGGCAGACACTTAACGACTGAGCCACCCAGGCACCCCTCACAAATCTACTATTTCTTTCTTCTTCTTCTTCTTCTTCTTCTTCTTCTTCTTCTTCTTCTTCTTCTTCTTCTTCTTCTTCTTTCTTTTTTTCACAAAAACCCTGGTTTTGAAGAATGGTGCCACCATCTGCCCTTTCCCTAAACCACAGGCCTGGGGGTGATGCTGGGTGCCTCCCTCTCTCTCATCTTCCCCAACAACTCAGCTCTAAGTTTTGTAAATTGTTCCTTCCTAACATCACACTGACTTGCTGTCTCTTCTTCACTCTCATTGCTATTGCTTTCTTGTAATAATCTTCTTTGTCTACTTCCAGTCTTCATTCTAAGCCAGCAGGATCTTCCTAAAATGCAAATCAAATCATGCCACTTCTCTGCTTCAAACCCTTGTAACACTCCCCCCAGACCGCAGATTTATTCCAAAGTCCTTCATATTGACTACAAAGGCCTTCCATGGTCCCGCCTGGCCTATGACTTCCAGTCTAGCTTTATCCCTCACCACACCCCACTTCATCCTCAGCATTCGAGAACTTACTCTGCCTCAATAACCCAGAAGGTGCCTCTGTGCCTTTGCTCTTGCTCTGAGGACACCCCATCTATCTATTCGACCCAATTGTCTCCCTGCTGAACCCCTCACCCTTTCAGGCTCAACTCAGGGTCACCTCTTGGAGGATAGTTTTCTTAGCTTCCATTGCCTTGCCAGACCTGACCATGCCTCCTCGGACTCCCACTTCTACCACGGCACAATAATACTGCATTGCCCTTGAGGAGTTCCACATCTACCTCTTCCTAAACCTTGGTGGCCATGATGATGTTTTATTTGTGCCTTTATGTGCAATGACCAGCAGAAAGTCTGACATAGGCGCTCAGTAAAATGCCTGTGCAATGTTGTTACTGAACGTGTTTCTCAGAAACTTTATCTTTGTAGTTCTCACCAAGAAACAGAGAAACAGCACAGAAAGGCAAGCCCATAAATACAGAATGATGACCTCTGCAATACAGAATTGCTTTTTTGCCTGCCTCTTGCTAACAGCCCCTCAGCTTTCCTTTGGGGACCAGCTTCTTTCCATTGCATGCAATTTCTGGTAGGCTCTCAGGAGGGGGTCAAGCAGACTCCTGGGAATTTGAAACTCAAATGAATCTTACTAGGACAGAAAATGGTTCCTCTGTCTCATCTCAAAACCATTCTGGTTCCCATCCTCTCTCAGACGTGGCTGGTCATATTGTCTTCCTATTACTAGAGGGCACTCATAGCCCTCTAATAAATTGCATTTCTCCATTCTTGCACTGAAGTGAGTTTCTCTTGCTTGAACTTAAAGAACCCTTCAAGATAGAACAATGCAAGTCATCACACTCTTGTTTTCTGTTCCTCATCCTGCCCTAACTGCTGTGTTCCCAGAAGTCCTACTTCAGCTCAGGTGATTTGCCTGTTGGCTGCTTTTTCTTGTGAACCCCTGCTTCCCTACTCCTCTTGCCACTACTACTTCTGCCACTGATCTGGCCGTGATTTGAATGAAGGATTTGTTAGAAAAGCAGAGCCTCAGATCCCTTAAACATAAGGGCAATCCCTACTACTTCTTCTTGGCAGGGATGCTGCCTGATTTGGCAGGAGTGAGTGGGGAGGGAAGCGTGTGGCATTGGGGTTAGAAGTAGGGAAAAGTTGAAGTGAGGTGAGGGTGGGAGAGTCACAAAAATGGACAAAGTGGTTACAAAAGGGGACCTCAACTACCTCTATTTTAACCTCAAACTTTCTAATTAAGTTCTTTCCAGCTTATCTCTTAACTCAGAGGCAAAAGATCTGTAGGCAGAGTATCAGTCTTTGAGAGCTAGTCTGCTTGCTCTCTTCCCTCTGTTGACCTCATTGAAAGAAATTCCTTTCTCATTTCATCCCCACTTGTTTCTCTGCCTTTGGATTTTGCCAGCAGTGAGTGGCTGAATCTGGTCTGTGTGGGACCCCCATTGCCAGGCAATCCTGCACCCCTGTGCCCTGGCTACAGTCAGAGTAGTAAAACATTTCAACTACGATCGGAAGCCAAGGTTGAGTCTCATGGACTGTGCTTAAGGACACCCTGGTCAGCTGCTTTTATTTTACCAGAGGTGGGAAGAGTGACAACACATGGGTATCGGTGCAGGTGGAAACAGAGCATCCCTAGTCTCTGAATACTTACTTCCCCAAATCTCAATTGTAGAGCAGTTGTGTGGACCTCACAATATACTTTCTCATTGAAACAATGTAGTAAGTGTTGGTCATAAAGACCCAAGTTAAGCCAAATAGGGGCTGGGCTATTCCATATGTTGGAGTCACTGACTCTTTCTGGTCTTCCTTGAATTTTGCTAAATCCTGTGAGCTGAGCTCAGGAATCAGATGTAGGCAGTGGAAAGGTAAGAGGGACGTGGAGTGTGGCCCAGGTGCCTGCCATGCCCAGCATCCGGGGTGCAGAGAATGGGGATGTGAGAAGAGTCAGGGAGTCAAGGGCACAGGGCTGGATGCTCTGAGAGTCGGGTGTTGTTTCCGCCTGCAAAATACATTCCCACTGCTTCTGGTAGCAACACCCTTGGGGCACTACCCTTCCCCCAACAGCCCACAAAGAGTAGGAGTAGATAGAGCTGGCCCCACCCCCACTCTGCAGCCAAGCTGAGCATGTGACCCTGGCCTGGCCAATAAGAGCAGATGCTGACCAGGCGCACCAGCACACGAACCAATCAGAGTCGTAGAAGGGCTCAATTCCAGGACTTTTGTTAGAATGATTAAGAACCACGACTCTTTCACCTGGAGTAGCGTGGAGGCTCCATGTAGTCTTGATGGGGAGAACCAACCCGGAGAAGGGGCCAATGCTGGGGAAAGCTGCCTGAGACGCGAAGAGAAAGGGACTGAAACCTGAGGACATCATTTCGACCCCAGCAGTGGTCGCTTCCTCTGAAATGTATGAGTATGCCCTCCTAGCCTGAATGGCCTCTCTTCTCCAAAGCCTCCCCAGCACAACCACCGGAAGTGTACAAACACTTTTTCCTTCCTCTCCAGAAGGCCAGTGACACTTACTGCCTGTAGGTCCCAACTTAAATCATAAAACGAATAGTTGGGCACCTGAAACTTCTCAATCAGATGCCACCAGAGGACAAAAAAATGAGCAAAACGCACTCACTGTCCTTAACCCATGGCCCGGCCAAAGGGAGAGAACAAATATAGCTGATTGATGAAGAACCTGCAGCACAGAGAGGTAACGTAATTTTCCCAAGAACACACAGCTAGTAAATACTGGAGTTTGTATTCAAGCCTTGATACTGTGATTCCACAGCCTGGCAAATTTAACTACTCTTCATATTGTCTCTCTGGTCTGTGAAAGATGTTGTTATAGGCATTTTCTTCAGGGGGTTTCCTCTTGGAGAGAGTCGTTAGTTGGGAAATCTTTGCCCAATAGCACCTAGAGACCCAGGTGAAGGTGGGAGCTGGAAAGGGCTTATCTTTACATAAATCTGTCTTTCTCTGGCCCGAGGCTGGGAGGTGGTTCCTGGAGACAGTTCTTCTGCTGGTCCACACATCACCACCTGAATGCATTTGGGTTTGCCCTTGCCAGGTTCCGCTGACAGTCAAGTGGGACAAAGTGCATTTGTGACATGCACTCCAGCCCTTCTCCACCCCCAACAAGGTTCCCTTAGGAACTTGGAGAAGCCACAGCTACTGTCTGTGGTTTCCTTCAGCAGCTGCCAACTCAGCAGCAGTTCCTTGACATTCTACCACTTCTCCACCATTTTCAATCAACTCAGTCCACTCTTACCCTTGTCCAGCCTGGCTTCCTGTAGATCGTCTTCAGACTTAATACAGCAGAGACTCTAGATGTCGGCAGGGTGGTGCAGAGAGGACAACCTCTCTGGAAATCCCAAGCTGGCAGAAGCCTTGAGATGAGCTCTCCTAAGACTTCATTACCTAGGCCAGGAGGAAAGTAGCCTGTCCTAAATCATGCCTGCTTCAAAGCTGGCCCATTTCTCTAGGGCCTTGACCCCAATTAAAAAAAAAAATTAAAAACGTCCTTTGAAGAATGCCACTAAATCATCTCTCAGCCTTCTGCAGGCTAAAGCAGTCAATCCCTTGATCTTTCAAAAAACTGTTTCTCTACTGTCTAGACAAGTTCTCTTGTCTAGACCCTTGCTACACAAAGTGTGGTCGGTGACCAGCAACAGCAGCAGCCCCTGCACGCCCATCAGAAATGCAGACTCAGGCAGTTCTTGATTTTGGCCTAGGTCATTATCTCAGGGTCATGGGATTGAGCCTCGCATCAGGCTCCACGCTCAGCACGGAGTCTGCTTAAGATTTTCTCTCTCCCTCCGCCCTTCCCCCAACCCCCGCTCAGGAAGGAAGGAAGGGAGGAAGGAAGGGAGGGAGGGAGGAAGGAAGGAAGGAAGGAAGGAAGGAAGGAAGGAAGGAAGGAAGGGAGGGAGGAAGGAAGGAAGGAAAGAATTTCAGTGGTGTTACACACTGATGGTTCCTTTCTCCCTTATGTCATAGAAATGCAGACTCTCCACTCTCAGCCCACATCTACTGAATCAGAATCTGTACTTTGCAAGATCCTCAAGGGATGCACATTTAAGTTTGAGAAACAGATCTAGACCAGTGGTTCTCAAACTTTAGTGGGCATTAGAAGTCCTAAGAGGGCTTGTTAAAATCCACATTTCCGGGCATATTAGTAGGTGTTGCATGCCTTTGTTAGTGGAATGAGCCATTCCAGGCTGAGATTGTAGGGCTGAATTCTCTTGGAAAGCAGCCAAACCCCTTATGCCTAACATCCTCACCATCAGTGGCAAACATGGCCATCCACCTTTATTTCCCTCTGCTCACACTGCTCTAGGGACTCTGCTTGGACCCACCGGTCCGTTGCCCCTGCCCTGCCAGATCTTTCCACTAAACTTCAGAAGCACCACCCTGGTAAACAGGACATCATCCCCAAATGTTCCCTCTACCTCTGGCCTTACTGAACCCTCCCTGGCTCTGCCCCAGGTTGCCTATTCCCCAAATGCTTTCATATTATTGCTTTTCCCTCTTGTATAACTCCTACGCTTCAGGGTTCAGATGCAGGGATGGCCTCCCACTCCCTCTCAGGCCCCTTCACCTTCCTGGCAACCCTTTCCATCCTCAGAGGCTCTTGGCCAACAAGAGCCTGGATGACAGCATCATTCATGCTTCACCCCACCCCACCCCACCCATCCATTCCCAAATTGAGTAGCACAGATACTCTTACTGAAATGCAAACCGATGGTTCCATCATCTTAAGGATGACAGTCTGGCTTCTTACCTTGCATATGGTATTAAGATGTGCACCCCAGGCCCATCTCTGCCCTCCCTGCCCCCTTTCTACACACTGTCATTCTCTGCCCCAGCCACTGGGAGCTGCTTCTACCCAGAAACATTCACATTGCACCTCCCTTTGTCTCCCTAATCCTTACTTGCTTTTCATGACTCAACCCAGATGTTGTCTTCTCTAGAACATCCTCTCTGATCTCCCCTTCTCTGGGTTGCTCTCAGTGTGTGCTCCCAGAGAACCAGGTGTCTCCCCTCTATACTGCTAATAGCACTGGGTTATAATTGCCTTTTACTTATTTGTTCTCTGTCCATACATAAGGTAGGGCTTATGACTCATTCTCTGCACCACTTAGGATTTTGAGCTGCAAATTACAGAAACCATCCAAAACAGTGGTTTAGACAGATTAGAAAGTTTGTTTTTCTCACATAACAAGAAGTCTATACGTCTATTTCAGTGATTTGATCATGCTGCCAGTGATGAATTCTTTCAAGATTTTTGTTCCAAAATCTTTAATGTATGGTCTTTGTCCCTCATGTTCAATTTATGGTCTCAAGGTGGTTGTTCCTATCCAGCACCCAGTCTACTTTCCAGAGGTGAGGAAGGGTGCAGGCTGACAGGCAAAGACACCTGCTAATTGAGCCAGGCCCCTCCTAGCTGCAAGTGGGGCTGGGACATATGGTTTGTAACCAGATACATTGCTGTCCTGAAAAGACTCAGCATTTTCTTAACAAAGAAAAAGGAGAGAATGGACACTGAGATGCAACTGTTGGTGTCTGCCATGTCCTAGCATCCTTAGAGCTTAACAGAAGGCCGAGCCAAGAGTCTAGCTCAATAAATAAATTTTGTTTGAATGAATTATAATACTACACGTAACCAGATCTATAGGGTCATAGAAGGAAGACATGGGAATCAAATAGGTGGTGCTGGTAGACATAGGAACTGAACTGATCCCTGCTTTGACAAGGAAAAGGGACCTCTCATGTATTCTCTCTGGGGCCTTTCCTCAGATCTTCATGCTTCCAGGGTCCCATCTTCCCTAGGTCCATGTTGTCCACATGGTGCCCACATGGTGTCCCTTCATGGGCGGCCCTGAGGCTCTGAGGGACCTCAGGTCAGTTTGATCTTCCTGAAGTGCTCTAGGCTCTAAAGTACTCCTCCTCTGGACTGAAACAATTTTTATTATGGGAAATTTGAAAATGCAATTGTGCAAAAAAGACAAAAACAAAGACTCCTGCAAACCAGTCAACATTTCAACATAGAGCCTTCTAAAATTTTTCTATATAGTTTTCAAAACAAATTTGGAATATGTATATGTACTGTTTTATAGTCCCTCTGCTTACTTTATCATAAACATCTTTCCATGCCAATTAGCAAATATTTGCCATAATTTTAGGTGTTCCTGCCTTGGATTCCACTGTAATGTCTTGTTTGTACTTGATCTTCACTTTCCACCCACAGCTTCACAAATCAGACATCAGGGCTTAAATCTAATGTGTCAGCTTTGGTCCTACAAGAAGCAGATGCCAGGATGGATTAAGAAATGCAAGAAATTTCCTGGGGGAAATGCCTGTAAAGAATCAAAGGGAAAGGACACAGGAGTAGAAAGGGAGAGACTTCAGAGCAGATATAGGCTTGACTCCAGAGAAGGGAGGGCTGGGGGAAAGAGAAGGATTGGATAGGATGCACCTCAGGTCCCAGCCAGGCCCCTGGGGAGCCTCAGAACAAGAGTTGTCCTGCTTTTCGTACCCCCACGTGTTTAATCATTTGCTGGCAGCAGCATGGCCCTGGTGTGAACGCTGAGTGGATCTGAAGTTGTAGCAGCTGGAGGCTCTCATCCAATGACGTTCCTCTCAGTAGGTTCTCTTAGAAACTCCACAGATGCCATATGCATGCTCTTAGAGATTCAGTCATTTCCAGCAGAGTATGAAGATGGAGCATTACCTAATTGGTCTAAAATAATGGGCTAGCTATCCTGTGCCCAGAAACTAAGCTCTTCTGGTAAGGCAAATGTGGAGGAAGACACCCCCACATGCTGGCCCTTCCTGGCAGCAGTCCGGGATCATAGCCGTTTTGTGATATTGACTGTGGATGAGCTGTTTGCTTAGCTAATGACAGAGAAAGGACATCCAAGTCAGGGTAAGCACTAATTAGGAGATAAGTAAGCCTGGGTCTGCGATACAAAGAATCATGTGCTTGCTCAGAACAATAACTCTCTCAGACCACTGCAAGAATGCATTCTGGGTCCTTCATAATACCCA
Organism: Phoca vitulina; assembly: GCF_004348235.1. NCBI lineage: Eukaryota > Metazoa > Chordata > Mammalia > Carnivora > Phocidae > Phoca > Phoca vitulina. Next base: position 28,439,506 of record NW_022589725.1, read on the forward strand.
TCAATCTGACAGTCTGTATTGACCTCTGAAGATTGACTGTGACTACTTGAAGCATGCCTCTTCTGGCCAGCTACTCAGCCCCACTTGGTGCAGAAGTTCTATTTTAACTGTTTCAGCACACTTCAGGTGTCTCCCTAATCCAAGGATGAAAACCCAGATTGTTACAAGGGGCTGGAAGCTGCACCAGGACCGGGAATTTTAGTGCACTGGCTTTGTTGCAGGAGCATGCCCAGGAGAGGGGGTGGGGGAAGCCGGGTAGAGCAGGGGAAGAAGCTGAGCTGGGATATGGGCTCGGCTGGAGTTGAGCAGCAACCTGGCACCATGGGGAGCTCTGGCATGAATCCTGCTACAGAGTTGGTCCCACCTTGAGGCAAGAAGGCCAGTCTTTTGTATATCTACCTCTGTCAGTCATTGGCAAGGAGGTGCCCCAGGTGAGAAAGGGCACACAGCCTCCTAGGAGGCAGCTCCCCTGTGGCTGAGAAGAAGGGGATAGCTGTCAAACATAGTACTCAGGGAAGTGGAGGATGTGGACCAGGTTACAGCCAGCATCTACGAAACATCTGTGAGCGAGGTATACCCATGGCCTTAAGAAAAGAGAAAGAAGGGACCATGGCAAATGGAGAGTCAGGCCTGTCTGAAAGCACCATGAGGTCTCCACCTCAGTTAGGGCTGGCTCAGCATTGCCAGTTCATCTGATATTTTGAGAGAAGCTGAAAGTCTGGATTTTATGTGAAATTGCTAATTTTTAAATGTCAAGCAAACACTGGGAAGGCCAAACAAAACCCTGATGTGGGTCTTCAGTGTACCATCTCTGTGGAATTCTTCCTGCTTAGCACAGCAGAGTTGCTTTCCTTAATGTGCTTGCTGCATATCAGGACTGGGAGCAGATTGGGGACATTGTAAAACACAATATTGTGAATCCATTAGAATTTGGTTTTGCTACAAGTGGCAGAAAACCAAAAACAACGATGGTTTAAAGAAGACATATATTTTTAATATAAATACACACACATTTTTACTTATTTATTTATTTATTTAAAAAGTAAACCATCTATACAGCAAAGTTCCTTCCTAACGTAAAACAGAGTTTAGCGATAAGCTGCTTGGTGCTGTCAGGACAGCTCCATAAATCCAGGGTCTCAGGCTGCTTCTACTTTGTGCTCAGCTGTTTTTAAAGCATGGGCTCTCTCTAGTGATCTAAAACCGTGCTGTCCAACAAGGCAGCCATAGCTACCAGGGGTGCTCTGTGAAACTGTGGCTCCAACTGAGATTTCAAAGTGAAAGGGTTCAGAGCAAGTCTCCCCAGAATGTGCCACTTCGGCATGTGGACCATTTTGAGCTGAAGGCCAGTGAGACTCTCCGGTCTCAAGAGACACTTTTGTCCCTTCCGTAACTGCCTAGAAGAATCTCAATTGGGAGCTTTCCCAGAATTAGAGTTGTTATTAGAGGTACATTTTATTTAAGTGACTCATCTGTATGGCGGGGTAAACGTCTCATTACCAAACATCTTCCTTACTGTTCTGTGAATTGTCTTCCTCCCCTTTGAAGCCCCAAGCCCCCATCCCATTCCTTAGCTTAGGATGGCATATATACCTCATTTCATCTTTCTTTGAGCCTCTCCTGTATGTGGGGTTCCTGGATATATGAAATTAAATTTGATTTTCTCCTGTTAATCTGTCTCATGTCAATTTAATTCTTAGACCAGATAGAAGACATTTTTGAAGAGTAGCAGAAAATTTTTCTTCCCCTACAAGAGACTTAGTATAATAAAGGAAATATATAAAAGCCTGGCAAATAACTTTAAGGTGTTAGAGAAAAAAATTCAACTACATTTGAAAATCTAATTGCTGTATTAAGCCATTCATAAGTTGGGCAGCGTCCCATCTAGTGAGTAAAGAGCTCAGAAGAGTCATACAAAATGGAAGGCTTTTATAGGAAGGAGGGTGGGGGCAAGGAAGTTACTGGCAAAAGAAAAAGATTGTTTCAAGCAAGGTTATTTTCCCTTATGGGGAAGAACAAGGGGTCAAATCATCCAGATGATCTCATCTTCCTTTGGGGAATGGAGAGGGATTGATGTGACAGATTTCCTCATTGGTGCTGATCAGCAAACTCCTGACTGACCCGTTAAGACTACATTTCTGATGAAGGTTGAAACTATGATTAGGATAAGTATTAAACCCTGGTTTGGTGACCTGGCCTAAGTGACACCATTTTGAGTCTATGGTTTTTATTTTTAACAACGGTAAATGTTAGGCAATCTGGGCTCAGAAATAACACTGCCCCCTCCCCGCTCCCCTCCCCCCCAGACCCCCTGGCGTTTCTCATGAGCTGACCTTCCTTGTAAATCCTGCCATCCTCCCTCAGGCTACCTGTCCTCATCTGAAAACTACACCTGTTTGTCCCCTGCTCTTCAGGCTGCTCCCAGATCCTCCATGTTCCTCCCACTTCATGTAGAACCCTCCTGAAGAGATCTGCTCATCTACTTTAGTCCGGTCCTACTGTGGGGCTTCCAAATTCTCACTCAGAGATGCCTTAGGGCATTTTCCCAGATGAAGACCAGTCTCTCCCATGGAGCTTATTTCTTAAAATTATGCATATTATTCTCTAACCTTGGGGTGGGTTAAGTAAAGCAGATGGAGGAAAGTGAGGCAGGCTTTGACCTGTATATGGAACTTTCCTGTATAAATGGTTTTACTTTCCTTAAAAATATACACACACACACACACACACACACTAATTAATGGTCAGTTATCTGATAGTGAACATATATTGGCTTAAAATACACCCTGAATGAAAAGGACTCTTTTCATTATTGGCCATTATAAATCCAACCAAAATAATTTTCTGTTCTATCAAACTTGTCCCCTGTGAAAGAACAGGGATTGAACAATGACAGCCCAAGTCCTTCTCTGTGGGCACTGGGGGAGGTAAGCCTATCGGAAGCATCGACCACTTCATGGGGCAGCACAAGAGAGGCTGGGCCTGAAAGTGTGGGCAGCACGGGGAGTGGGCCAGGTCCTGGGGCTGGTGAGCTGGGAGTTACAGTTCTGTCTGCTTTGGGGAAGATGGAGGCCTCTGAGGCCAGCCCTGAACCAGGAGGATTCGGGGCCTCATGCCCTCCTCCCTTCCAAGGTGGACATAGCTGAGCCCTGAGTCGCTCCCACCCTGGGCCATGGAGGAAGAAGAGGGTCCTGGAGGGCCATTTCTGCCTTTACTTGTGTCCACGTGACTAATACTTTGCTTTCTGATGTTAAAGGTAATTTAGGTGAATGTGTGCCTATGGGTGGCCTGGAGAGAACTGAAGCAGGTTGGACACATCCATCTCTCTGCTCAGTCTCTAGAAGATTCCTACTGCCAGGTTTGAACTGTGCTTCTCTAATCCCCTTTCTCTTCTTCCCTTCCCCATCCCATCAACCAGAACAACCAAGGGTAGAGTCAGACCGGAATAAATACATAAAAAATGCAAGCTCTTTACCAACCTCTCATTACCCTGAGAGGGACCAGTCCAAGAGATGAGAGAGAGATCTTTGTCTCCACTTGATTCCTTGGTAACCATGCACATTTCTACACTTTCTCACTCTATCCTCAGCCCCCATTCTTCACTCTGAATGACAGGGATGGTTCACAACACTCCTCACCATGTTGGACCATTAAGCCTATGTTACCTTCCTTTCCATCTTTGACTAAGGCATACGAAAAATTCCCTTTATGGGCACCCGGGTGGCTCAGTTGTTAAGTGTCTGCCTTCAGCACAGGTCATGATCCCAGGGTCCTGGGATTGAGCCCCACATTGGGCTCCCTGCTCAGTGGGAAGCCTGTTTCTCCCTCTTCCACCCCCTCTGCTTGTGTTCCCTCTCTCGCTGTGTCTCTGTCAAATAAATAAAATGTTAAAAAAAAAAAGAAAAAAGAAAAATTCCCTTTAATTTCTGGGTCAATCAATGACATTAGGATTTTTCTAATGTCACGTTTATAGGAAATCTAAGAGAAGCAACAATGACCAATAGCAAAACGAGGACATCTAGACCATGAGCAAAGGTACAGGAGGCAGCTCTGGGCCTGGCATGGGATAGACCCACAAGGCATTGAAGACTAAGCAAGACTCAGCCTCACTCCCAGCTGCCAGGGAGAGGAACTGGCATCCCAGCAGGCAGTGTAGACTGGGATGGACTGTCCAGAATCAGACTGTCCAGATTCATATGGTCTCATTTGTGGGACCTCAGCCAAGTCAGTAAACCCTTTCTGTATTTCCTGACCTATTAATGTAGTACCCACACAGAGGGCTGCTTGAGGATTAAATAAGTTAATTCAGGGTGCCTGGGTGGCTCAGTCATTAAGTGTCTGCCTTCGGCTCAGGTCACGGTCTCAGGGTCCTGGGATCGAGCCCCACATCGGGCTCCCTGCTCTGCGGGAGGCCTGCTTCTCCCTCTCCCACTCCCCCGCTTGTGTTCCTGCTCTCGCTATGTCTCTCTCTGTCAAATAAATAAATAAAATCTTTAAAAAAAAAAATAAGTTAATTCATGTGAGAGTTTATCCCCCAGAGCCTGGCTATGGTAAGCGCTAAATAACACTAGTATTATTATTAAAAATCAGGCAGAAGCATTGGCCCATATTGACTTGTGCTATTGAAACTTTCTCTACTGGCCTCAAAAGGCTGAGAGACAAGTTGTTTATTATTATTATCATTGTTATTATTTTAACACCCAAAGCATCATTGTTGTTTTTTTTTTAAGATTTTATTTATTTATTTGACAGAGACATAGCAAGAGAGGGAACATAGCAGGGGGAGAGGGAGAGGTAGAAGCAGACTCCCCACTGAACAGGGAGCCCGATGCAGGGCTCGATCCCAGGACCCTGGAATCATGACCTGAGCCCAAGGCAGACGCTTAAGGACTGAGCCACCCAGGCGCCCCCAAAGCATCATTGTAATAGGCTTTGCTGAGCCAGTATCAACCTTTCAAGAACTTGGAGAGGAAACAATTAGCTTTGTGTGGGTTTTTCGGGCTAACAAGTCTTCTACCTTTCCAGAGTCCTTTTAGAGAAGATGTGGTCTTCCTGTCACAGAGAACTTCGATGTCACTTCCGATGCTTCGGGTTGGACTTTCTGCTCGAAGCGATTATGAGACATCAGGTGGTATTTATTCTCAGTCTCTCATCCACTCAGCTTGATCTGAGGAATACACTGGCTTTGGGCAGCTAGCTCTTTCCTTCCTCCTTGCTTTTCTTTCTTCTGATTTTGTTTTGTTTTTGCTTTCTGCAGTGATTCTGTAGGGAAGGAAAAAGAATTTTCCTTCTACCCCTCTGAGTTCTTGGCTGAGAAACTCCTGTAAGAAAAGAAGAATTATAGGAGAGAAAAAAAAAAAAACCACAATGTTTCTTATGTATGTACATAGGTCAAGGAGCCCCACAAAGATCGGAAACTCAGGAGGAGGCCAGGTGATTGAGGCTTGCATGCCCAGGCTAAGGAAAGGGATAGGGATCCTGGACTTCAAAGAAGGGAAGGTGAGAAGAGGAAATGTTTGGTAAACAAAGGGTGCCCTGCCCTGCAGACACCGTCTCTCAGGTGACGAGTTATTTCTGGTAATAGCTCTCTTCCTGGCAGAGGCCTTTTTTTTTTCCCCAGGCATCAAAAAACACGAAATCTTGCCATTTGCAGCGACGTGGATGGAACTGGAGGGTATTAGGCTGAGCAAAATAAGTCAATCAGAGAAAGACATGTATCATATGACCTCACTGATACGAGGAATTCTTAATCTCAGGACACAAACTGAGGGTTGCTGGAGTGGTGGGGAGTGGGAGGGATGGGGTGGCTGGGTAATGGACATTGGGGAGGGTATGTGCTATGGTGAGTGCTGTGAATTGTGTAAGACTGTTGAATCACAGACCTGTACCTCTGAAACAAATAATACATTATATGGCACAGGCCTTTTTAATGGGAACTTCCTTTGCAAAAGGATAATTTCTAGTCTGTTTTCAGAGCTTCTCCTGTGTCTGTAGTTTCTCAAAATAATCAGTTCAAAAGAATCCTTATGCCAAAGAGGCATATCTTGGGGTGGCATAATCTGCTCCCCTTGAACTCTCACCTATTAAAGAAGATCTTACAGGAAAGAGCCAGCAGCCCATTCTTCGTCCTCAACACTTGGCTCTATCAGGGTGGACACCGGCTGCGGTTCAAATGCTTCAGAACTTGGGGGCAGCAAGCATCTCATGGATGTGTGAATTGCTCTTTCTGGATCTCTGGCTACATTTTCTCTTTAGTATTCATCCCCCCCTACCCCCAATGATTCAGCCCTGAGGCTGTCTTTCTCTGACTCCAGATGGCTCAAGAGAGTTTCTCCTCCAACTTTAGATGGACTCTAGGAGGTTCTAAATGAATGCTTCCTTAAATATATTCAAGGGTATGCTTTCTAGTAGAGTGCTGGACATTCCCATTATAGAGAATTCTGTGATCCAGGGAATTTGTGATCATTGTGTTACACAGAATAAAAAATTGGGGGCTTGCAGGACATGTCAAAATCCTTAATATGCATTGTAAATCTGCAAAAGGGTGAACTACAATTTGAAATAATTCACAAAAATGCACACACACACACACACACACACACACATATGAGAGAGAGCACATCTCAGAGGACCGGTTCTCATTAAACACCCTTTGGGAAATGAAGAGCTAAGCCTGGAATACTATACAACTGTTACAAAGGGCATAATAGGCTTATTCGTGATTTGTTAGAGGGATGTCAATGATCTATTAGGTAGAAAAAAAATTTCTCAACAATACGAACACATTCCTTTATTTTCAAGAAAAATAGCAGGGGGGTGAATGTGAATACCAATATGCCTGGTGGGTATGCAAAGGGGCTGGGGGTCTGTCTATCACAGTGGAATTATGGCCCCCCTGGAGTGGGGGGAGGTGACTGGAGGGATGGGGAGGCAGAGTTTATTTTATTTCTTACTTTATAATCAAATTTTAAGTATAGAAAATTATGAATGACTTTACCTTTTTGTAGGCTTTCTGTATTTTTTTAACAGAAATCTTTAAAATTCACAATGAACACATCTAGTGGAAGTCCCTGCTCACTATATCCTTAAACTTCTGCTCATAATAAGGGTTTAGATTAATGGAAAACGATGTGCAACCAGTGCTGGAGCTTTGGGCCTTATTTTTGTCATGAAGAATGTTTGTCACTTAAATTTGACCATTAGTGTTAAGTTTGCTGAAAGAAAAAAATTTACCTCTCTCAGCTTTCCAATTTCAGGCAGGAATATTGGCTGGAGATAAATACGAAAGGGAATGGATGAAAAATAGGTGTTTGTGGTTGACATCTAATTGTTACAGAGCCAGAGAGTAGAAAAATGAGAATGTCTCTAAGGAATCTCTTCTTTCTTCCTTCGACCTACCTGCCTTCACATTAGCTGAAATGGAACAATTTGTTGGTTTTCCTTTTTAACTGTACCAGGGAGATGTTTTAATAACTCTTTGTTGGTAAGCTTCTGGTACCCCCAATATATTTCCCCTATCAGCCAATTTTGTCTTCATTGTTCACAGTACTGTTGCTATGTCTTTCAAGAAATGAGAAAACTGTTGGTTAAGTAATAAAGAGATAATGCTGGGTGACAAATGCCTATGGAAGCGAGAGCCAGAAAGATTTAATAATATCCAGTGAGTTATGACCATAATCATGTTTTCTATTTGAAACAAAGAAAGAGAACTGGTAGCAGGTGCCCTACAGCAGATCTTCACTACATCTCTTCTCTTTCTAGCGTGGGATATCTGGTTCCTGACTCTTAGGTCGTGACAGGGAGGGACCACCCTGAGGTTGAAATTGTTGGGTGGATTTGGGTGGTGTCTTATGTTGAGTTGCCTCCCCCCAACTCCAAGCAGAACCCGAGATAAGTATTGGAATACACCAGCAGGGGAGAGGACAAGTAAGATGGGAAGGGGGCAAGCCATTACAAGGCATGTTAATGATTAGGTTGCTTCTCCGGTGAGTGACTGGGGCTCAGTCCTGCTTGGCACATCTGTGAGACTGTGGAGAACAGGCCTCAGAATTGATATATCCAAGAGGCAAGGAAATGGGGGCATTAATCCTCCAACTCTTGTTTCTTCTGGTCTTTGGGTTGCTCCTGAGGTGTTCCTAGCACTTCCAGACAGTCCTGTGGGTGGACTGAGCATGCCAGGGAAAGCCTGTAGGGTGTCCCAGGTGTTTGCAGGACATCCATGGAGAAGGTAAGTGCCAAGGGGATACCGTGGAGTGTGAGAGCATCTTTCATAAGCTGATTGCCTAAGAGGCAGATCTGTGATGCTTTTATGTGATCTCCAAAGTTGGATCAGCCTGTCTTCCTATTAACATTGGCATGTGGCTCAGGGAAAGAGTGGTGAAAGAGGAAGAAGAGAGGAGACAAAAGATGGATGGAAAGAGGGCAAAGAAAGGTGAGGGGAGGAAGAAGAAGCAACGTAAGATGGAGGAAATCCCAAGTGGCAGGGTGCATTAGCAAAATGTTTTCCTGCTGTAGGCCAGGTGTACTGTCAACATTTGTGCTCATTTACATAATAAAACAACGTGGACCAGAGAGGAGTGAAGACCATGCCTGCAATAAGGGCAGTTGCGGCCCCTTAATAAGAACCTACAATGCTGCCACTTGAAAAGAGCCAGGCCTCATGTTGTTTGTTTCACACGGATTAATGTGATTTTCACAAGGAGACTGTGATGTGGGTATTATGGTCCTATTTTGCAGATGAGAACACTGAGGGACAAAGAAGTTAAGTGATTTGTAAGCCACCATTTATTTCAGAACAAGCTCCAAAACTCGCGTTCTTTCCCCTACAGAGTGTTACACACTCAGAATCCCTAAGAAGAAAACTGAACTTGGAGAAGGTCGAGCACATCAGCCCAAGTATCTCTTGACATTAAGCCTTTGACTTTGACGCAAGGACATGACCCGTTTACTTCGGCCTGGTGTGTTGGGTTGATAGCCGTTCCCTGGTCACCAAGGATGGAAGCACTTCATACAGAATGGGGACCTGTTTGGCCCTTCTGGATGTCCAGGCACTGTGTTCTGCCCCCCAGGTTCCTGCACAAAATCCAGCTCCCTGAGGATTGTAAACTCTGAGCCCATCTGGTGATGCCATCCTTAGTGTGGAGAGTGATGTTCTCATTATGGAAGCAGACCCATCAGCAGCAGATGGTGACTGCACTTAATTGCTTTGGGGGCACCTATAAGGATTCACTTTGAGAACTTGTAGGAACATAACTGATGTCTTAGGTCAGGTTCTCTAGAAGCAGAGCCTGGGCCAGGCTTCATTTGTAAGGCAGTTTACTAGGATGGGAACAAGGTCTTGCCTGAGTGTAAGACAGGCTTCTAAGCCAGAAGACATTTTTGTCTACAGTTAGTAATAAGCCAGGTAGAACAATCAAAATTGTCTTGAAGCTGGATAATTGAGTCAAGTCAATACCTATATGAAGATGGCTACATGAGTATCTGTATATGTAATAAGCAAAAGGTAATGGGACTTCATCTAAAGTGTTCTAAATGGGATCTGGACTTTTTGGACTCATTCATTCATTCATTCATTCATTCATTTGTAAGGAATGCGGGAGGATGGAGGAGAGACTAGAACACTCAGGATCCCAGAGAAATTTGGCCATCAGGATTTATTGAGCTAACAACCCCATGCAGGAGTCCTTTTAGGTAACTCAAATTATCGGATTCTGCGCATCTCATAGGGTTACCCAGGGATGTCAGGAGAGCAGAGTCCTTTTTTTTCCTAGGAAGACAGCTAGAGTCTCAGTGTCCTACAGAACAATAATGTGCTAACTTTACTTCTCCAAGTGTCTGGAACCTGGAAGAGATGACTTCCCCCTGGAAACAGTCCCATATCTGATTGCAATACCCAATCTAATACACACACCAGGACCCCTGCTTAGCTTACTTTGTTTTCTTATTTAGTTTCAGCTCCTTCAGGACAGGAGCCCTGCCTGTGTGAGTATCTGATCCTCAAAAAATATTTGGCGAATGAATGAATGAGCACAGAGTATACACCTGGGATAGTTATTAGGTTCTCCACCCCAAACCCACACTTCCACACTCTACCTTTGGATGGCTGGCAGATGGCAAGCCCTGTGATCTCCATGGTGTGGTCAGCTGGCTTCTGGGTAGGTTCTGCCACTAGGAGGCTCTGAGGGGGAGCCTTCAGCATTCCTGAGGCAGGGGGGACCATAATCATGTTTTCTATTTGAAACAAACAAAGAGAACTGGTAGCAGGTGCCCTACGGCAGATCTTCACTACATCTCTTCTCTTTCTAGCATGGGATATCTGGTTCCTGACTCTTAGATCGTGACAGGGAGGGACCACCCTGAGGTTGAAATTGTTGGGTGGATTTGGGTGGTGTCTTATGTTGAGTTGCCTCCCCCCAACTCCAAGCAGAACCCGAGATAAGTATTGGAAGCATTCCTGCTTCACTGCTCTCCCCATCAGCATGGCTCCAGCCAGAGCATTTTCCCCAGTGGCATCCATGAGCTTGAGTTTTCAGCATTGTTCTCTCCCAGAACCAGCCTCCGGTCCCTGTAAGAGGACCAACTGCAGCTGTGCGGTATGCCTTCTTCCCAGGTCTGGGTCCAAGCTCCGTGGGGTGTCTCCTCCTACTTTCTAGGTTCTGTTAGAACTCTGATTTCTTCCCTTGGTTCCCCAGTCCTAAGAGTGGTAGCCACTTCCTGCACTTACTACCTCAGTGTTCCCTTTATGCTTTCCTCCAATCCCTGTGTAATTACATTCTCACTGTCAAATACCTCAGGTGGCTTTTGTTTTCTGGACACTGACTCTTACATGATCTTGAGGCAACCCTGTGGTATTGATATCACTATCCCCGTTGTGCAATGAGGGAAATGGTGCCAAGAACTGTTAAGTCGCTTTCTCAAGTTTACACATCGGGACATGTCGGAAAAGGCAGTGAGGTGTAGTCAGCCCAAGTTCAAATTCTGCCCTCATTGTTTGCGTTGTTTTTCACCTTTAAATTTACATATGGCAAAATTCACCCTTTCTGTAAATGTTCTATAAGCTTGTACAAACACATATAGTCGTGTAACCTCCACTACAAAAAGATCTAGGACAGTTCCCTCACCCCCCAGATTCCCTCATGCTGTCCCTAGGTCTGTGCTTCCTCCATCCCCAGCTCTTGGCAATCACTGATCACTTTGAATCCTTAAAATTTTGCCTTTTCCAGAATGTCATATAAACTCATATAACATGTAGCTTTTTGAGTTGTGCTTGATTCCTTGAGCATAATTTATGTGAGATTCATCCATGTTTGTGCAGACGTCTGTCCCTTCTAGTTGCTAAGTGATATTCCTTTACAGAGGTGTACAGCAGTTCTCCCATTCACCAACTGAAGGACATTTGGATGGTTTCTAGTTTGGAGCAAATATGAATAAAGCAGCTGTAAACATTCACGTGCAGGTTTTTATGTGGACATGTTTTTATTTGTCTAGGATAAGCACCAAGAAGTGGGATCTCTGTATCATGTGGTCATTTTATATTTCACTTTATAAGAGAAATGGCCAAACTGTTTCCCAAGGGGCTGAATCATACCAAGAATGTACACGAGTTCCAGTTGCTTCACATCCTCCTCAGCACTTGGCATTGCCATTTTGGGTTTTGTTTTGTTTTGTTTTTTAGTTTAAAATAGGCATAGAGTGATGTGGTACATTATTAAAGCATCTGGGTGGGACTTGGGACCAATAACTTCACCTTGGAAGCCTGCATAGCATCGTGGTCAAGAGTCTGGACCCCGCGGGCAGTTTGGTACCTACCTTTGTGAACATGGGCCTCAGTTTCTTCATCTGTAAAATGAGGAGAATAATAGAATATCTGCTTTGAAAGGTTGGTGGAAGAATGAGTTGATATATGTAAAGTGCTGGTACAGAATAAGTACGACCTAAGTGTTAATTTTTTTTTAAGATTTGTTATTTATTCATTTGAGAGAGACAGAAAGAGCAAGTGAGAGCAGGAGCAGCGGGGAGGGGCAGAGGGAGAGGGAGAATCAGGCTCCCCTGCTGTGCACAGGACCCCAGGATCATGACCTGAGCTTAAGGCAGTTGCTTAACCGACTGAGCCACCCAGGCTTCCCAAAGTGTTAATTATTATTAGTAGTATTTTTCTCAGGGCTAGACCACTCTGCTTAGCAGCGTGATGCCCACATTTGCATAAAAACAAGCCTGAGAGGTCACAGGTGTGGGGCTGCAAAACACGAATCTTGAAGCCTCTCCCCTGTCTCTTCCATCTTCTCAAATGCATGCACCACAGCTCTCTTTGGAAGCCACTCTGCGCGTAATGCAATGCCCAGCCTCACTTTGCAAAAGTCCAATTTTAAAGGCAGCATTTGAACTTCAGTGATTAAAGAAAGCATTTGAATTGTTATAGATTCCCATCTCTGTCCAAACAATATGCTTTTAATAGGAACCCAGCTTGTGATTTATACTGTTTCGCTATATCTGCAGTGCGGTGTGCATCATCAACATTAAGCTGAAATTACTCTGCAATCACACACACGGAGCTCATACTTGCAGTAATTGCACAAGGAAAAACCTCATTACCCTGCAATATGCACTTCAAAAATAAACATACAGCCTTTCCTCCCTCTAGTGGCACATTTAAAAAAGCAACCTCAAGTATCACAGAGGCCAGTCTTGCCTATTAAAATGGAAGGAAACAAATAGAGAGTTTACACAAGACTTGGGAGTTCATAGTATTTGTTTATTATTGATTGTGGTGAAAAGTTTGCATTTCATTTATGCAAAATGATATTGCTGTCAAGAAAGCAGGCTGGATCGTAGCCATAGGAGTTTTGTGATTTATCCTCACTTGGCACTTATTTTTTATTAAAAACGATAAACTAGAAGTCTACAAATACTGGGTAGTCAGGGATTCTGATTCCTGGCTACCTCCGGGGAGAATGAGATGCCCTTCCCGCTCCCTTGCCCTTTAAAAGATTTCTGAGCTTCAGTGCTCAATCATGACGCCTGGCTGCAGTAGGATGAATACAGTATCACCCCCAAATTCAGGTCTACCTGGAACCTCAGAATGTGACCTTATTGGGAAATAAGGTCTTTTCAGAGTCAAGATGGGGTCATGCTGGATTAGGGTGGGCCCTAAATGCAATAACTGGTGTCCTTATAGGGGAGGACAGAGCACACAATGAGACAGACTCATAGGGCAGAAGCCCATGGGAAGACAGAGGCAGAGGTTGGAGGGAAGCATCTTGTTAAAAGATAAACTGAAGGCATATTACAAATTTGGAAAGTCTATTGGAGCAAAAATCAGTTGGAATCTGGCAGCATCAAACTGGAAATGGTTAGGAGCACCTTGAGGACAGGAGCCAGCGGGGGAAAGACTTACATAGAGAAGGCGAGGAAGCGAAGAGAAGAAGTGATTTGATTGGCCGTAGCTTAAATCCCAGTTGCCTGTGATTGGTTACCCATAGGTTTCCAGTTCTTAATAACCCGGGGGCATTTACAGGCTGAGGTTTTGGGTTGCTTCTGCGGGCCATCCCAGCAGTAGGGCCACTTGAGACTAATGGCCTCCTTGTCTAATTAATTAACAGTCCACAAGCCAAGGAATGCCAAGGGTTGCTGACAATCACCAGAAGCTAGGAGGGAGGCACAGAACAGATTCTCTTCTCAAAGTCTCCAGAAGGACCCAGCTCTGCTGACACCTTTATTTTGGATGTCTGGAGTCCCAAACTGTGAAAAAATAAATTTCTGTTTTAAGCTGCCCAGTTTGTGATAATTTATCATCATAGACATAGAAAAATACTCTGATAGATGAGAACAAGGACTCTCTGCATAATTACTATTGTGTGCTTATTATATAATCCAGGCACATAGTGAGTATTTTATATAAATTAACTTGTTTAATTCTTGTATAATACTGAGATAACGACCCTTATAATACCCATTATACAGATGAGTAAAACTGAGTTTCAGAGAAGTTAAATAACTTGCCTAAGGTCACATAACTTGACATTATTTAGATGTGGCTGTCACGTTGCTCTCTCATAACTTACAAGTATCTGAGAGTGTTATATCTTTTATCTATTTTACTTAACTGTTGGTTTATTGAAGAATAAATCACAATAGTAAATGACAGTCTTATGTGTACAGTGTAATGGATGTTTTTACATATGTAGATTCCCATGTAACCACCATACAGATCAGCACCCCAGAAGTCTCTGCCACAACTCTTCACAGATGATATGGTTTCAAGGCTTTTATTTTATTTTTTTAAAAGATTTTATTTATTTATTTGACAGAGAGATACACAGCGAGAGAGGGAACACAAGCAGGGGGAGTGGGAGAGGGAGAAGCAGGCTTTCCGCTGAGCAGGAAGCCCAATGCGGGACTCGATCCCAGGACCCTGGGATCATGACCTGAGCGGAAGGCAGACACTTAACAACTGAGCCACCCAGGTGCCCTGGTTTCAAGGCTTTTAAAATATGAAACTATTTAAGGGACATCTGGGTGGCTCAGTCAGTTAAACATCTGACTCTTGGTTTCAGCTCAGGTCATGATCTCATGGGTCTTGAGATCAAGCCCCACATCGGGCTCCATGCTCAGCAGGAGCCTTGCAGTGCACTCTCTTTCAAATAAATAAATAAATCTTTAAAAAATATATTAAACTATTTAAAAAGTCATATAGTTTTTTTAACAAAACTTTCAAATATTACAAAGCTATAAAAATAAAAAATTTCTCTCTCACAGTATGCCTTATTCCTACACCCAGAGTTAATCACTGTTAATGGATGGAATGTATACCCTTCTAGACTTTTCTGTGTTCTACTTTCACTTATGTATGTGGCTACACACACCTAATTCTTGTATAAGCACGTTTTGTACTCGTACGTGTGTATATGCACATACCTATACAAACGCCCATATATACACTGTTCACGTAGTTTTTCTAATATGGTATAATTTTATAAATCTATCCTGAAGCTTGTTATCTTTCCGCTTAATAAAGAGCCCTACAGGGGCGCCTGGGTGGCTCAGTCGTTAAGCGTCTGCCTTTGGCTCAGGTCATGGTCCCAGGGTCCTGGGATCGAGCCCCTCATCGGGCTCCCTGCTCCGCGGGAAGCCTGCTTCTCCCTCTCCCACTCCCCCTGCTTGTGTTCCCTCTCTCGCTGTCTCTCTCTCTCTGTCAAATAAATAAATAAAATCTTAAAAAAAATAAATAAATAAAGAGCCCTACCATTTAAAATTTTCAGCCATACAGATCGACCTGGAAAGAGGGACACTTTGACTGCCATCAGTCATTTCTGTTTGGGGTGAAAGAAGTTTCTAAATGAAAATATCACTGTGCAAAAAAGGAAGGTAGAGCAGACATTCCAGTTTTGTCCACTCGGTTCCACCCCACCTGCTTCTAACCTTCTTGCTAGAGGTTGAAAATAAAGCCTATATTTGCCAAATCCCTTGTCCCTTGGGGGAACCCAGTTATTTCCAGGAGACATCTATAGTAGGTGGGAGGAAACAGTAAGATAGAGACTGTTTTCCTGTTTCTTTGTTCCGTCTTATGTGTCTGCAGTGGGGTGTGGTGAGGGCAGAGGGCAAGTTGCCAGCAGCCTTGACAGCAGAGGTCCCAGGCTCTCAGAGAGCAGGGCAGGAGAAACCCATTGATCAGGAGGGGTCACAGCCGAGGTGACATATTCGTGGAGCTAACGGTGTGGGGGTGGCTTCCTGACCTCAGATCATTACAGAGCCCATGTGCCCTGGGGTGCTGGGTAGGGTCTGTGGCTTCCTGACCGTGGCCCCAGCAGCAGCTCCTTGGGAAGGTCTGTTCCGAAGGTCCTTCTGGAAACTCAGCCTCGAGCCTTTCTGCCATCTTGCCAGTGGCTTTGTGAGCATCTGCTTCCCTATAGTAGTTCCCTTTCTATGTGAAATAGGGTGGCTTGGACAACTGCAATGAAAACACTACTGAATCAGAAAAAAGGACGAAGGACAAAGACCAGGAAGTTCTACTTGGGGACAACATCTCTGAATTATTCACATGCATTAATCATACATTAAAAGAAATTAATCATTTCAATTCATTAATGGATAATGAAATGATTAATAACCAACAGAGGTTGCCTTGAAACATTTATATTTGCCTTTAGTATTGTGTTAGAACTGCTAATTTAACATAGATGTTTCACACTCTGGAAATTCACATTGCTGTTGGGAGGTAAGGAAGTCATGCCGGGAATGTGTGACATCCTCCTCTCCTGCCCCTTCTCCTGCCCCTGGATGCAGGTGACCAAAGTCACCTCAGACTACATTCTAAGCTCGGTGAGACATAGGTAAATTTCCAACAAATATGGTATCGCAGTAGCCCAGGGGCCTTCCCAGCCAGCTCTGTCTCTTCGTTCCTTTGTGGAAGGAACTGGCATTATTCTATTTTCTTATAAGAAAATAGATGCTATGCTAATAACCTCCTTGCCCCTCCCACTTTCCATTTTGTACACCTCCATGGAACATCTGTCTACTTGCTAAATAAGATGCTGCCTGATTCCTAAATCATTGAAAAATGCCAGTTAGATGCCAGTTAGATTTTATTTTCTATACATCTCTTTCATTTGAAAAGGGAGTCAGTCCGCACCAAAGCTCCTGGCTGCTGGGAATATGCCAGACTCACCACCTGGCCCGCCTTCCTCTCTGTTTCTTCCAGCCCTGTCCCTGCTTTTCCAGCAGAGAAGGGGAAGAGAATTTGTTGGACCAAATCTGAAGATATTGTGAAGTGGGTTCTCCAGGATATGTCAACACATGTGATACCTAGAATGGCTTGAAGTGCTTTCGAAAACCTCTTGAATCCATTTAAAGCTTCTGCAGCTTTCCAAAAGAGTGTTTCTCCCTTGTCTTGAGGCATGTGACCAAAAACAATTTTCCAAAAGAGGAGCCTTAGAAAGTTAATGGACTGTCACAACAACAGAGCTGCTCACGTCAGTACGCTACATGTGCAGAATTCGTTTCACTGTGAATCTCATTTCCAGAGAGGAAGAGAGAGAGAAAGAGTGAGACCCTAAACCTTCTCTAGCCAGGGTACCATACTTCGAGCTATAGAATTTTTGAGAACTCTGTTTTCTGTACACGCTTTAAATCGGAGGTAGACTTATTTCTGGAACTAGAGAGAAGAAACCCATCATCTTCCGGCACAGCCCCCAGCATCGTGTCTGAAGTCCAGTCTCTATGGATCTTCTTTCCATCCTGGCTGATGCCTGAGGCTCAGGCTTCCCCCGGTGTTTTGGCCCGGCCCTCGCCATTCTGCTGGGGGCCCCTGTCTGAGATTGGAGGTGGAGGTCTTCTCAGCCTTTCTCTTTGCTGTCCTTGAAGACAGGAATGTAGATCTTTTAGTGGTTTTACCACTGATCTCACAATAGAGAAACCAACAACAGAAGACAAAATAACTGGAAAGGTTGTTTTTGGCACTTTGGTCTCTGGACTATGGCTTCTAACTTTGCCATTGACATGCTAATGAGAATAGAAGCATCCTGACCCCTGAGCGTGGTACTCCCCAACTACCCTCACTCTTTCTATGTTGGCCTTTAAATGTAGACTCTGCCAGGTTCTATTCTATAAAGACCCTCAGGTCTGTTAGAAAGAAAACCACAGGCCGAAAATGGCATCACTTATGCCAAGTCACCAAACCAGACTTAATACCTAACCTGACTGCAATTTTAACCCCCTCCAGAAATGTAGTCTTATCCGGTCAGTCAGGAATTTTCTGGTCAGCACCAATAAGGTAATCTGTCACATGGGCCCTCTCCATCCCCCAAAGGAAGATAAGGTGATCCATCTTATAAGACCCCGGATCTTTTCCCTAAGAGAAGGTGACCTTGCCCTTTCTTTTCTTTTGCTAATAACCTCCTTGCCCCTCCCACCTTCCATTTTGTACACCTCCATGGAACATCTGTCTACTTGCTAAATAAGATGCTGCCTGATTCCTAAATCATTGAATAATGCCAGTTAGATCTTTAAACATACCCAGTTGGGGGCGCCTGGGTGGCTCAGTCAGTTAAGCTTCTGCCTTCAGCTCAGGTCATGATCCCAGGGTCCTGGGATCAGTCCTGGGATCAAGGCTCATGTCCAGCTCTCCACTCGGTGGGGAGCCTGCTTCTCCCTCTTCTTCTGCCTGCCGCTCCACCTGCTTGTGCTCTCTCTGTCAAATAAATAAATAAAATCTTAAAAAATTCACTCAGTTGAATTTATTTTTAACATGTCTTAGCACCTTTAGTCATGACAGTTACCAAATATTCCAAGTCGCTGCCTGTGTTTTGGGCCAGAAATCCATTCCCTTTTGTTTAGGTTCTGTTGACTAGAGTATTTAAAAATAAGGCCTATAATTTAATGCAGGGATTGGCAAACTATGACTCCCAGGCCAAATTTGTCATAACCTACTTTGTACAATCCTCAAACTAATATGTGTGTGTGTGTGTGTGTGTGTGTGTATACCTAAATTATATATATGCTTAATATATAATAGGCATGCCTAAGAGATATCATCTCCTGTGCCACCTCCAATAATTTGGTTGTGGGTGTTTGGAATGCCCTATTAAGTTGTATTTAGGCTGGGCCTGAATGAGATCGGTGATGGATTAGTGATGTCTGGGCCCAGTTTTGTCCCTGGAAAGGGCCTTCTATGCCTGACTCAATCCGCTAGACTCTGCCATGTGCAGAGTAAACGATTGGACGGGACCTCCCATCTCCCTTCGCTCTGATGCTCTGCCTCCCCTCAATGCCTGCAGGCAGCCTTCTAATGCTTGCTCTGACTCTCCATCTACCTTCATCCTGGGAAAGAGCTGTCCTGGATGGAGAACTTGAGTACTCTGAATCCTGAAGAGGCATCTCTTCTCTTGCACATTAGTAAGCTGGCATCATTCTGACATACATACCAGTCTTTGATGGGTTGAATTTGTCAGCAGACATGGAAAACGAACAAGTAGAATCCTGGATATCTACATGTGAGGACCAGATCATAAGCCCACGTCGTCCACACCAAGAGCAGAAACCTTGGGAGGGGGGAACCCTGCCGGGGCAACCAGCCTGCAGACCCACCAGCCTCACTTGGCCCCCCTCCCCCCATGGCTCGGTCATCACTTGGTCTCAGGACAGGGCTCCGTGAGCTGACACAGGTCAAAATCAAGTTAGCTGTTGGTGACAGGTGTTCTGATCCCCTCCTGAGACCTAGCCCTCTGTTGCCCTGTTGCCCCAGCCTCAGACTCTCAATTCCTCAGCCTCACCTGTATGCTGTACAGACTGGAAGGCTGATGGATTCCCTGGGCTGCAGGGAGCTCCACAGAGCTCTGGCCTCCTGGAAGACATCGAGTTGTCTCCCCATTTCCCTTAGTAATAACTGAATGTCAGGATAATAGATGAAGGGCAGGGAGAATGAACCATAGTCTCACTTTCAGCAAGTGGGGAAAATCTTTGTGGAGGACGGAAGGATGAAGATTTTAAGATTTCAAGAGTTTTAAAGTTTTAAGTTAGTTTGGTGTCCACTCTTCTCAACAGTTTGGAGAGCACTTGGCAAGTAAAGAAAATGCCAGTACAGCCTAAATTCTCAACTCTGGTTGCTAAAAATTCTCTTTATGGGAATTGATGTAGACCCCTCCAAGGATAGACCTCCATGACTGACCGGGGGGAAACAAGTAAAAATTCTGAGACAGAGGTTAAAGCACCTGCTTAGACATTTATTCACCATTATGATTCTAAGTAAATCACCTTGACTTGTCCACAAATACTAAAATATTCGTCCTACCCACATTACCTTATGGGACTTCAGTTAATTTGATTTTCTTATCATGCATCTCCCTCCAGATAAAGCATTTTTTTTTTAAAGGGAAATCACCCCTCCCCAACTCTTGGCCTACAGGTTTAGGTGAAAATGATCCCCCTTCTCCCCTGGCCTTAACCACCTTAGTGGTCAGATGATCCAGTACTGGCCAATCAGCATGTTCTATGGATCTTCCAAGAGGCTGTAGTGCAGGAAGAATTTTTCTTCCACCCTCTTAGGGTCCCTGGCTGGGTCTGAAAGGGAAACTGTCAAAGATCAACAAGAGAAAAGCACACACATTTTATTAAATCTTTACATGTACTTCGGAGCTGAGAATGAAGACCCAAAGAAGTGACCAGAGCAGGAAGCTTTTATACCTTGTAGATGAAGAAACAATAAATCTGGGAAGAATTGACAAGACAGAGGGATTTGGGCTGAGGCAGTAAATGGTGAAGAAGTAACTAGGGAGATAAGGGCGAATTTTACAAGTTTGTTTGCAGATTCCTCTGGTGCCGCAGGCTGGGCTGATAATAGCCTGTCTCTAGTAAAAGCAGAATTTATTTCCTGCCTTCAGGCAGAAAGGGGAAGGTTTTTCTGTGTTTACTGCTTCCTAATTGCCTCCAGTTTAAAATAATTTTTATGTCAAAGAGGCATATTTTGAGGGGATGTATTTTGGTTTCCTTCAAAGTTAGTCCATCAATGGGAACAGGACCCAAGGTGAGCCTAATTACTTAATTCTGGGACTCTCCCTGGATCACTTGGAAATGAGGAGCCCTATTTCCTGTGGTATTGCTAGCCTTAAAAAGGATGTAAGCCTGAAGATGCTGTGGTCAACCTGTGAATTATGTTAATATAGAGGAGAGCAGAATTGTGCCATGAAGAAAAGGAGGAATGAGCCATGATGATGTCATTTGAGCTCCTGAAGACAGCCATTGCCTGTGGGAAAATTAATACAGGGAAACCTCACTACAGTGAAGCAGGTAAGCCAGAAGGGGGAGCTCTCACTCCCTGCCATTTAACACCAATTACAGACCTGGACAGGAAGAGATGGACCTTGCATTCTCCACTGGAAGAAATCTATACCTTACTCCCCCATCAGGAGGAAGAAAGATTTTCCCCTTGCCTGGCAACCTTTGAGCTCCCAGTTTACCCCATTATACTATTTGTTTATAACGCCCACCTGCCACCCCCCCCACCACCCAACCAGCGCCCTCCTTTCCTCCATAGAAGAATATTCCTCTCCTTTGTTCTCTGGGCTTGCCTTATAGTTTTGCCATAGCTTGCTTGTCCCAAATTGCTATTCTCTGCTATTTTGGAATAAACCCATTTTGCTGGTAAAATATCTGGCCATTTTATTTATTTATTTATTTAAAGATTAATTTATTTATTTGACACAGAGAGAGAGAGCACAAGCAGGGGGAGCAGCAGGCAGAGGGAGAAGGAGAAGCAGGCTTCCCGCTGAGCAAGGAGCCCGATGCGGGGCTCGATGCCAAGACCCTGGGATCATGACCTGAGCCGAAGGCAGACGCTTAACCGACTGAGCCACCCAGGCGCCCCTGGCTGTTTTATTTTTAAGGTTAACACCTGCCATCAGACTTTTCTGTCCTGGGAGTCAACAAGTTCCTTTTTGTTCAAACCCTTTTGAGATGGAGGACTTTTATCTTTTTTTTTTTAAGATTTTATTTATTTGACACAGAGAGAGAGAGCACAAGCAGGGGGAGAGGCAGGCAGAGGGAGAGGGAGAAGCAGGCTCCCCGCTGAGCAGAGAGCCCGATGTGGGGCTTGATCACAGGACCCTGGGATCATGACCCAAGCCGAAGGCAGACGCTTAACCGACGGAGCCATCCAGGCACCCCAGGACTTTTATCTATAAATTAGAAAGCCTACTGCAGTCAAGAGGTTATGTCAGCTTTAATTTCTGATTTTGTCCCCTTGGTACCTATTACTCATCCTCTCTGCCACCCCCATCAGAGTCCCAGCCACTATTACGCTCCCCCCGTGGTCTGCTCTTCAAGAGCAGATAGTGATCTTATTTGCTAGTTTTTGTTTCCTTTTTTAAGTTCTCATGTTGAAAGAACACGTGATTTACAAGAAGTTGGCAAAATTTGTACCAAAGAATTTCTGCACACCCTTCTTCCAGCTTCTCCAAACATGAACATCTCAATACATCACAGATGAAGTGCGACTACCAGGAAATTAACACTGATACAATACTACTAACTAACCTGCAGACCTTATTCAAATGTCACCATCTGTTGCACTGATGTCCTGTTCCTGGACCAAGTTCAAATGCAGGATCACATGTTGCATTTAGTTGTCTGAAATGGCTGAAGGCTGTATTTGGCCCTGGAGCCATAGGACCCTAGTTGTAGCGGGAAGCTTTGAAAACATGTCAGTTAATGTCAAACCTCTGATTCAAACCTCCTCTTCCTCCTCCTGCCATCCTGCTGTTCAGCGTTCTGCCTCACTAAGAGAAAAAGCTTGAGTCCTGTATTACTAAAAGTTTTCTAGAGAAGCAAAACCACAGGGCCAGTAGCGGACAGAGAGAGGTTTATTTTAAGGAATTGGCTCATGTGATTACGGAGGCTGGCAACTTCAAAATCTGCAGGGTGGACCATCATGCTGCAGACCCAGGGAAGAGCTGTTACAGCAGTTCAAGTCCAAAGGTCATTTGCTGGGCGCCTGGGTGGCTCAGTCGTTAAGCGTCTGCCTTCGGCTCAGGTCATGATCCCAGGGTCCTGGAATCGAGTCCCACATCGGGCTCCCTGCTCCGCGGGAGGCCTGCTTCTCCCTCTCCCACTCCCCCTGCTTGTGTTCCCTCTCTCGCTATCTCTCTCTCTGTCAAATAAATAAATAAAATCTTTAAAAAAAAACAAAGGTCATTTGCTGGCAGAACTCCCCCGTGCTCAGGGAGGTCAGTCTTTTGCTCTGTTTAGGCCTTCAACTAATTGAATAAGGATCACCTACATTGTGAGGAGCAATCCACTTCACTCAAAATCCAGCCATTTAAATGTAAATCTTACCCCAAAACACCTTGGTAGAAACATCTAGAATAATGTTTGACCAAATATCTGGGCACTGTGGCCCAGGCAAGTTGACACAAAAAGTTAACCATCATAAGTCGTTATCAAAGCCAGAAGGCCCTCTGTGATCAAGCCTCACCCTCCAACCTTGCTTCTCATCACTGTCCTGCTTGATAATTGTGCTTAGTATTGACCAGTGGTTGTCAAACTTTCCCGTGCAGCAGAGTCACCTGGAGGGTTTTGAATACAGATTTCTGGGCCTCAGAGTTTCTGATTCAGTAGGTCTGAGTTAGAGCCCCAAAATTTGTAAATCTAAAAATGTCCTAGGTGGTGAGGACCCTTGTCCTAGACATACTGATCTTTTTTATATTTCTCAAGTAATAAAGCATTCTTGTAATCCAGGGCCTTCATACTGGATGCTCTTTCTGCCAAGAATACTCTTTCCCTGGGTATTTGCATCCAATTGGGTATCGATAAATACTTAATAACTGGCTCTGAAAAAAAAAAAAGTCCCGATTCATAGCATTTACTGATCTGTGGTGTACAAATCCACCGTGGCTGATTTTAAACTCCCAGCATGATGTCACTGAACATGGAGTTGAGAAGAAATGTGCCCCATCAGTTCTTGGGAGCCAAGATGAGCTGGCTCAGTGCACCAGTGTTTGGGTGACTTCTTCATGTCTCTGCTCAATGTCACCTCCTCTGAGAGGACTTCCCTGATCACCAGGTACAACCATGCCCCAGTCATTCTTCTTGTCTCATTTTGGTTCATTGCATTTATTTCCACCTATGATGGATTTCTATTTTTAAGTTTTTATTGTCACCTACTAAGTCATAATCTTCAAGAAGGCAGAATTTTGTTTCATGCCATGTTGTATCCTCAGTGTGTAGAAGGATGTCTCGAACAGAATAGGTGATCCATAACTATTTGTTGAAAGTCTGACTAAGTGAATGAATGAATGAATTTATGCATATGTTTGCTCATTGTCTGTTTCCACCACCACCCTAATAGAAGGTAATTCCAAGACGGCCAGGACTTCCTTTAGCTTTATTCACCATGTGTCCTCATCCATACACAAAAGAAATAATCCACCAGGTTGTGGTGAACATAACATGAGAATGTGTGTTTAAAAGTGGTAGGGAACTGGGAAATTTTGATACAAATGTAAAAGGAGCTTTACACCTACCTGGTCTCTAAACACACGTAAGGAAAAGCTCTGGCCCAGTTAGGGAGAGAGTAGAGACAGATAAGATCTTGAAATGACTCTCCTACTTAGAATCCCATTAACCATGGAAAGAAATGAACACTTTAAGTTGAATCTTTGTCTCAGGATCTGTTCCTGGGAGATCCCAAGGAAGCTCAGGGCTTAGGGGTTATGATTACCTGTTTTGGTGGCTGATCTTGAGGAATTTACAGTTGGGGAAGCTAAAACGTTCGCACACGTTTTGAGAGCACAAAATTGACAAGGATAAATTCCTCCAAAGAAGTTCATGTAGCGACTATCTCTAGGGAAACCCAATCCATGAAGACAGAAGTTCACAAAGTGTTCCCAGGATCAATAGCAGATACCAGTTCCCTCTACCCCTGTATGACTTGTCTTGTCAGACGGTGTCCCTGAAAAGGCAGAGCTGTGCAGGGAACCTGGTGGGTGTCAGCCCAAGAAATATGGGCAGCTCATCTGCATATCTTTTAGTGACCTTCTGGAATGACAGCCAAGCCACCAATGCTTCCCTGTTTGCAAATGATAGAGATCTCATTTCTGGGGACGGCGGGATTGATGTGGCAGCCGCAGTGCCATTAGACCTGGAAGATGTTCTGTTCTCATTACTGTCTCCTGGCAACATAGTACCAGATGCCGCCATGAATATTAACGATCCTCTTTCAGGTAACCTTTCGCGCCTTCCTCCAGCATCTCTGGGCTGAAGCCAGGGATCGCTGCTATCTGCTTCTGCAGTCTCCATCTCAACAAATCTTTTCTTCTTCCCTTCCTGTTTGAGAAAACAATTATTAATGAAATTTTTATCTAAGGAGAGGGTTTCTACTTCTCTATGGTGACACTCACTTGCCAAGCCATAGCCCATTTTCTAAGAAAGATAATGGCACTCCCATTCTGTGGGAGCTTGTCTGTGATCACTTTCACTGACTCTGTCTGCTAGGTGGAATACATACTTTGTCTAAGATCTTTGCTTCTCTGGGCATGGACTTTAAAAATCAACATGGAATGGGGGTGCGGGGGGGGTACAAATAGTACTAAAATCTCAAGGAGTTTCATAGTTCTTATTAGCTCCTGCAACTTCAGACCTGTTGGAATGTGTGCAATAGCTGTGGTCACTCCAGGCTCGCCCGTCTGACATCCTTTGGTTCTTCGTGCTAAGAGGCAAACCCTTGAAAAGGTGAGGCATCTCGGTTTACTCTAAGTGGGACTGTCTCGTGCCTTTAGCTTTTTGCTTTGTTTCTTTAAACTTCTAAGACTTTGGCCAGAGGTTGTTCTTGAGGGTGATTCAAGGCACTGCAGAGAGTAGAATCTCCTCTTTTCCCTCCCTTTATTCCTTTCTCCCCCTAATATTGAGTGTGAGGTGTAATTAGTGGTTTTAGAACATAAATTTTAGAGGGATCGAGGCCAGTAAATAGATCCTAGCTCTGTTATTTATTAGTTACAGAACCCTGGGCATATTGCTCCATCTCGCTCAGCCTTTGGCTCATTTCCGTAAAATGGAGCTAAAGCCGGCAACCTCCCCGGGTTGTCAGTAAGTTAAACGACATAAGATCTGTGAAATGCTCAGCCCGGTGTCTAGTGATAGTAAAGATTCAGTAAATGGTAGCCCGGTGCAGCAGATTGTTTAAATAATGGCCCCTAAGGAAACATGGCGCCCGGTATCAACACCCCTCAAAAGGCGTCTGGCGTTGGCCACGTGACTTGCTTTCACCAATGGGCTATCAGCTAATGGGAGGAAAGTAGCGGCTTGATAAGTGCGCGTGCATTGGTGCTTCGCTCTGGGACTGCTGCCGTGACCGCTTGAGGAAGCCCAGTCTCGCTCCCTAGAGAATGAAGGACTCCGTGGAGAGAGAGGCCCAGCCAACCCTGAAGCTGAATGCAGCTGCATGAACGAGCCGAAGCTCAGCGCAGCAAAACCACAAAGAAAGACATGGGATTTTGAGATAATTTTTTTTTTTTTATTTAAGTCGCTAATTTTTGAATCATTTATTATGCAGCAAAGGCTAATTGATGCACTTCATGGCTGTTTTTTCATAAGCGTTGTCTTACTTAAACCACACAATAATCTCATGAGGTGGGTGTTACTATCTTCCACTCTACTGATGATGAAGTGAAGGTTCTAGGCCATCAAGTAGATGCCGCCCTAATTGTCCAGATCCTTAAGCTAGTGGCTGAGGTATAAGCATATTTAAGCACTGCTCCCAGGTGAGACTAAGTTTTTTCACCTAGATGGAATCTTATGTTAGATCTCTTGGTATTTGTTAGCATTCCTAACATACAGTCAGGAAAGTCTGACTGAGCTGAGGAAATGAGTCTATCATCCAAACCAGCTCTCCTCTCCTGCCCTAATGGAGGAAGCTGGCAACAGTTGGCCATCTGACATTGCTGGTCCCTGTTGATGGCTTTGCAGGTGTACAGGCATCACCTCCTAGCTTGACAGAGGAATGGAAGCTGCTGGAAGCTGCTGGAAGCTCCATGCTTAGATGCAAAACAACTTCTTAGATACAGGGCATCTTTCTGAGGTCCTCTCAGCCCTCATTCTGACTTGTCTCTCAGTGGAATAAGTTACTACACATCCAAGATGGTTCCTGAATTTCATCATTAGAAACAAATCCTTTAGGTTAAAATCTGTAGGCTTCAACAGTCTCCCAGAAAATTCAAATACCCTCCAAAGGACAACCTATCAATCTAGTGAATTCCTCACTGTGAAACAGCACACATAACACACTTACATTTGTGGGCAGCCAGTGTTGATGCATGGATCTAGAGCAGTGCTGTCCTACAGAAATATAAAGTGAGCCACAGATGTAATTTTAAATTTTCTAGCAGCTACATTCAAAAGAAACGGGTAGGATGAATTTGAAAATTTTTTATAAACCCCACCCAAACTCTTTCTGTTTCAATGTATATCCATATGAAAATTTTATGAATATTTTACATTATTTTTTCTTACCAAGTCTTCAAAATCGTATATGTGTTTTAGACTTCTATCACATATCAGTTCTGTCTTACTACCTTTCCAGTGTTCAATAGCCACAGAAGGCTAGTGGCCACTGTGTCGATAGCCCAGGCCTGGAGATCCAGCTTACTGGATCATAAAGTGGGGGCAAGAAGCTGACCTCATGGCATGCTGGGCACATTAAATATGGTCCTATGTGAAAGTTCCATGTCATCCCACAGAACCACACAGCCTGTCCCAGAAGTCTCTGTGTAGTTTTAAGCATGAATAACTTCAGAAGTATCCATGCTACAATCTACAAAAGAACATCCCTTGACAGTTTGGTTGTTTTAAGTTTACTTTCACACAGTTCACACAATACATCTTCAACTGAATTTTTTATGTGCAGCAGTTTCCGGGTAATGCCTCTCAGGCCAGTGGATCTGTCGTGGGATTCTTCTTGTTTGGCAATGTCATCACCTGATGTAGCTCCATCAGGCTGTTTTTTGTGGGGGTCACGTCAAAACTATCACGTACTTGATGAACCCTCTCTTATTGGATGAACACTCAACAGCAGCTGATAAAATTTACAATGTTTAAAAATGGACTATAGTGATACATAACACAGGACAGTGGTTATGTTAAATTTAGTAAGAACACATTACCATTTGAAAATTAACTTTTTTTTTTTTTTTTTTTAGAAAAAGAGCAGGGAGGGGCAGAGAGAGAATCTTAAGCAGGCTCCACGCTCAGCACAGAGCCTGATGCGGAGCTTGATCTCACAACCCTGAGATCATGGCCTGAGCCGAAATCAAGAGTCGGACGTTTAACCGACTAAGCCACCCAGGAGCCCCTCTTTTTTTTCTTAAGTAGGCTCCACGCCCAACATGGGGCTTGAACTCAAAACCCTGAGATCAAGAGTCACATGCTGTACAGGCTGAGCCAAACAGGCGCCCCAATAATTAACTTTTCAAATGCCATTTGTCCTAACTTTATAGCATTTGTACTTCCAAAGCAGTTAAAGCTTAAATTGGCACTAGCCTTCTGGACACCCTGGATTTATGTCACTTACCCTCAAAGTGATAAGAATTGCTCTCCCCCAATCAATCCTAGTCTGTCTTCACAGAATTATCCCCCAAAGGGCTGTGCTGCAGACAGTGTTATGCCAGCTCTGAGGGTCAAGAAATCTGCGGTGATGGACAGTTCTTACATGGCCTGGAAAATTCCTCACCCCAATTTGTTTGTGAGAATTAGGACATTTACCTCCTTTTTTCCCCCCCTGCACTGTGGAACAACTAGACTACTTTGCATTTTTCTGGAGGCCTTGAGGGGAAGGACCCTGCAACAATGCAGGGGTCCTGGGTATTATCAATAAACTACCATGTCTTGATGAAGCACAGTAGTAGAATTGGTAATAGTGAAAAACTTGCCAGGGTTGCCGAAATAATTTGGTTTCAGAATCAGTAGAAACCATGCCTTGGAGGGCTACGGCTAAGATTTTTAATAGTCCATGGCCACCTTTGTGTTTATTTATTTTTTTCAAAGATTTTATTTATTTGAGAGAGAGAGCAAGTGAGCGAGAGAGCACGAGAAGGGGAGCAGCAGAGGGAGAAGCAGACTCCCCGCTGAGCAGGGAGCCTTATGTGGGGCTCAATCCCAGGATCCTGCCTGTATGTTTATTAAAGAAAAGTGCCCCTTCCTCTAGGAGGGAAATAGCCCTGCCCCAGGGTACATAGCTTGGTGAATGGAATATACCTGGATTTCCCCCCCAACTCAATAACTTGATTGAGCGTTTTTGTTGACAACCTGTACAACTGTACAAGGTAGTCCCGGCTACTGTCCATTCACATTGCCTCTAAAGACAGAAATGATACAAATGGGGCAGCAGTCTAGCTGGCTCATGGACCAGTTTGGATAGGCTATTGTTCACTACCATGCCTTTAAAAATTAATCAAATATAATACTCGCTTTTTAAGAACAGGAAAAAAGGAAAAAAAAAAACAAACCCAAACTGAATGTCCTTAACATTATTTAGAAACAATGAAACTCAACTTCTAACCTCTGATATGCCACTAAAAGACATTTCATTTCGTTAATATTTTATGCCTTCTCCCTAGAGCAGTTGAATATATCACATGTCACAAGACCAAATTACATTTATTCCCAATAATTTAAAACTAGAATTTGAGCCAAGAGAACCCAGAAAAAAAAAAAAAAAAAAAGAATGATTTCTCACCACTCTCTAAATGAATTGCACTGTTCCCAACTGAGGCCATGGCCCTTCAGACCAGAAGAATACACACATTTATGCAACAAGTAAAGAAATAGCACTGAAATTATGTCTAGTTCATTTTCTCTGGCTTTGATTAGATATTAAACAATTCCCAAAGAATGGTAAAAACAAGAGAAAATATACATTCCCCATGTGTTAGAGCAGATGGCGTATGGAAACTCAATGAACTGATGATAAAAATACATACCCATAGTATTGACACTTATTTGTGTAAAGAGAATTTTGAAAATCTAATTGGGCTTGATGATGGAGAGGCAATCACTTGGCTTTATTATTCTAACTGAAAATGGAAAGGGAACTCGTTCCCTTGTTTCAGAAAGACTTTTAGAATTACCCAGACACTTCCTATAATTGCACTGTTACTTTTGGTGAAAATGACAGGTCAAGAAATTTTCATTTTCTCATGCCATTTCTGGAATAGTAAACACTGCCTTTCCTCTCTCTCCTTCAAGTACACACATGAACACATACCCTTCAGTCTGCCATAATTTAACACAACAGTTAGTTCCTTTCAGCCTAATTCTCTCCTTCGCATCCTGTGGTCATAATCTGAACTCATCCAGAGAACTGAGTAAAGACAGAGCTGCCTTTTATCTAACTTTGCTGTCAGGAATTCAGGAAAGGTCTAATTTTACCTCTACTGTTGGTGCCCGTGTCCTGTTGCACTCACCATTCCAATACCAGTTGAGAGCATTCTTCTGCAAGATTGCTACTCTCTGCCTGATGGTTTTTCTCTCAGCCTGTCTCTGGACCAAGCCACAAGAACCAACCAGTTAATACCATCAGGTGTATCCTTTCATCAGGGATGAATGAGTTGGAGGATAAATACCCCAACTCCCTCATCCCTTGACTGAGACAACTTTGAGGCATGCTCTAGACTGCCTTCTCTCCTAGAGGCCTGTGGAGAAGGGCTAGACACAATGTAGAATGCCCAGTTAAATTTGAATTTGAATTTCAGATAAATAATGAAAAAATGTTTTAGTTAAATATATCCTAAATATTGCATGGGACACTGTTCTACTAAAAAAAAAAATTTGTAGTTTGTTAGATCTTCTCATTTAGTGGAGCATCCTGTGTTTGTATTTGCTAAATTTGGCAACTTACCCTAGAGGATTTGAACCCTTGTTGCCCACATGACTTGCTGATATTCCAGACTGTTTTGGCTTCCTTCCCTGTATCAGTTCACCTGTTTCCTACCAATGCTGGGATTCCCTCATACTTAGGTCAGGTTCCCTAGAAGTAGAACCTGAGATAGGGAGTCTTACACAAGTGATTTATTGAGGGAGTGCTTTTGAGGGAGAACCTTTACAGTTCATGAGGGAAGCGGGATAAGCAGGGAAGGAGCTGAGCAAAGATGTAGTTTTAGGAGAAGTCTAGCTTCAGCCTGATCTCATGTGAGGCCTCTGGAGCATGACTGCCATCACAGGGTTGTCATACCCAAGTTCAAAGGGACTGATCTTTGACCACTCCCTCAACCCCCAGCATTCAGTCATTGACTATGGTATATCCAGATGAGTGCAAGGTGTGGGCAAGATGCCAGCAACATCTGTAATACCTCCCAAGCAACTTACCCCATGTCTTTCTTTCACGGTTTATTTCTGGGCAACCTAACCAAAAATACTAACAGTAAAATCCTTGAAGTCTCCTCAAGGATAATCATTTCCCCAAGGACTAAATTCTATGACTCCTTTGGAAGCTGGACCTGCAACTTATTTGCAATACTTCGCACATAATAAATGGTCAATAAATATTTGTTGAATTGAATTGCATACAGAAGCATACCTAGTATATCAATAATATAAACAATAAAAACACACTTTTGTTTAGTATCTACTACTATAAGCTAAACAAGGTACTCTATTAGATTATTAATTTTTAAAATTCAATGAACAAAAAAGCACTGCTATTGTGTCTCAAAAGTACCCTGGAACTAGTCCCAACCTTGTTAGATCATTAATGAATAAAATGCAGGGCCTGCGAGTGCCACTTACTGTCATTGAAGCATAGCAGCTAGGAGTTGGAAGTTGAAGGATGGTGTGAAAGGTCTGCCTTTCCCCAAATATTTCCCCTGGTGCTCTTTCCTTTTTGTGTAGGCAGCTCACTATGTCAAGAAAATGCATAGCATTGCTGGAACCCTGGGTGAGGACCAGAAGGTCCACTTGTCAAAGTTGCCATTGACTAGATTCCAAAATGCTGCTTCTCCCAAAGAAGCCACCTAGCCCAACTGACACTGCTCCTTAGGCACCAAATCTTCAGGGGATGGGCACCAAGAGAGGGGGGACAGTGGATGGGACACTGGAGCACCAAGTGCTGAGGCACTGCGTTTGGACAGGAGCAATGTGACCTAGCGTTTGTAGGGGTACTTGCAGAGGGCTTGGGCCATAGGACACATTAGATTTAACGGAACTCGGTCAACAGTGGATCAAGTCAGACACAAAAGAGAATCATCAGAACCCAAGCATAACAACCATAGCAGGAACAGGTATACTGTGCCCTTGAGCCTTTAAGTGGCCTTGTGTGAAGACAAACTTGATCCTGGAGGCAATTAGCCTGCCATTTTAGGGACTGGAGGAATAGAGGCAGGTTTTCAGGAAAGATTTCTTTTTCATAGGAAAAGGTCCAGAATATTTAGTGTCATGCAAGGTTAAGGTATGTGTGAGTTCAGACAAACCCAAGGCAGTCAAAGGCAGTAGGCAAGCTTGGAATTCCAAGTTATGGGAGGTGGGTGATGGTAGCAGGTAAGGACTGGACAAAAATGTAGGAGCAGAGATAAGGGAGCATTAAGAGAAAGCTAATGGTTAACTACTTCGGGAAACTCCTTGGTAGTGTCTGTGAACACTAAGCATTTGCATACCCTATTATCCAACAATTCTACTCCTTTGTATATGCCCAACAGAAATGTGTCTGCGTGTTCAGGAATTATCCTTGCAACATTATTTGTGATAGCCCCAACCTGAACAATGCACGTGTTCATCAACAGTAGAACAGATAACTGTGGAATATTTACATAATAGAATACTACACATCAACAGAAATCTCTAATTACAGGGAACAACATAGATGCATCTCAAAAACATAATACTGCGTGAAGAATTCAGGTACAAAAAGCACATATTTTATGATTCCGTTCATATAAAGTACAAAAGCCAGCAGAAGTGCTGACCTGGGGTACCTGGGTGGCTAAGTTGGTTAAACGTAGAACTCTTGATTTCAGCCCTGGTCATGATCTCGGAGTCATGAGATCAAGCCCTGTGTAGGGCTCTGTGCTCAGCAAGGAGTCTGCTTGAGATTCTCTCTCTCCCTCTCCCCCTGCCCCTCTCCCCCATGCTCTCTGTCTCTCCCTCTCTCAAATAAATAAATCTTTTTCTTTTTTTTTAAGTGCTGACTTTAACTGGGGGAGGGGTTTGTGATGGGAAGTGGATGCCAAGGTGCTGCTGGTGGGCTGGTGATGTCCTAATTCTTGATCTGGATTTTAGTGTCTGTTATATTGATGAGTTCAGTTTACAAAAATTCTTGGAGCTGTACACTTAAGATTTCTTCTTGTATGTACATTATGCTTCAACAAAACATTAAATATCATGTAAAAAAGGAAAATTATTGAATAGAGAAGACAAAATTCACCTACGTCTTAACTCTGCCAAGTGGCGGACTCCACCTTATTCTGTCTTGGGTTTTGATGGGCCACGTAAGGGGGGCACAGGAGACTGAATTCTGGTAGCTGAATAGTCACTGACTTTTAGCGTGTGGAGGGGCAGTAGTCAGCTCCCTCTAGGTGCCCCCAAAGCAGACACCCCCACTACATCATTCCTGACAAGTCATCCTAAGGATGCACTTAGATCTTTCGTGTTTAAGTGATAATCACTGTTCGGAAATCAGCACAAGCAAAGATGCAGATTCATAAGACAGCTCCAGAGACACCAGCAGCAGAGGTTTGCAAGTCTCTACACAGCCAACTAACATGACTCAGTTACATGCTAATGAGTCTACTTCTTTCTATCTCTCGATTTTCTTCAGATTGTCCATTACCTTGTCATGTCTACTGAAACATGGCCCAGGAAGGCTCCTGTGGCCTTAAGACTACTTTCTAAAATAAGTATTTCTCTAGGGTGCTTAATTCAAATTTCCAAGAATTCCCAAACTCAATTTTTCATAGGTTGACAAGAAGCCTTTCATAGGTTGACGGACAAGTCTTTGACTCGGGTGCTTTCTCTGAAGTCACCAGCTGCGGTGCTGGTGAGTCAGGGTCGCCAGATAGAAATCACTTAGCTCTTTCAGCATCACGGGGTTAGCAGCAGTTTTTTCTGGAAAAGGGTGGTGTGCCTCGTACTCATACCCACTACTTCTCCGTCTTCCCTTCTTCCTTTAGTCTCTAAAGTCAAACTCTCAAAGCAATCACTTAGCATAAACTTATTTTTCAACCTCTCAAAGCAATCACTTAGGAAAATCGTATTTTTTGCCTGTCTGGTCTGAGTCTTGCCTTACCTCCGACCTATATATAGTTAGCTGTCAAATTTCCATGTGAGTGATAGAATGAGCTCTTAAAATTCTCAGAATATCCTGCCGCTCCATCTGCGGCATTGTTCCACCTCCCTTTCACCCCGACCATTCATCAGCAGTAGCAACGATGAGGGGTTCATGGCTCAGCTCCTTTAATTTCCCCTGCTGCCTACCTTCTGGCAGCAATGCTAGTGAGCAGTGAGATGGTCAAAAAGTGGCAGAGAGGAGGCAGAAGCCATGGTGCTGAATAATGACCCTTTGAATAGCAAGACCTGATAGAGCCAGGGACTTCCTGAGCAGACTGCAGGGGAGGGTGCGCGTCTCTTGACGGGAAGAATGGATGCCAATCCATGGGGAAACACCACGGGACACTCGCTTTGGCAGGGCTTTAAAAGCTCCGGTTTCCCTTGAATAAACTCTTCTTGAACACCATCTCCAGTGCATTTCCGCAAATCTGTTTTTTCAGAGTGTTCAGAATTCATTCTTTTCTGGTTCTCCTGCTGCTCAAGGCAAGTAGGAACCCGAGGGATCCAGCTTCTCAATGTAAAATAAACACAATTCTTTCTGAACCAGCTGAGCCAGAAGAAAATGGCACTAAAAAATGAATAAGATACAAGGTTAAAGCAAATCCAATTTTTGTGAGCCCTCTGTTATACTCCTCTCTCTGCCTGGTTGAGCAAATGGATGGACGTTATCATATCCTCTTTCCTCAACTACCCACAGTTGTTCTACGCATTCTTACTTATAATGCATTTTCTTATGGTTTTGCTTGCAAAGGTTTTCTGTCCAAAATCAAAGTCCCTTTCCTTCACCTGTACACCTTCAGGCTTTCTCCATCTGCCCAGTATCCCTGTAAATCTCAAGAGTGATCTCATACGCATTTGCACTCAAAAGTGCCGGTGACTGATGATGATGTAAATGATTGCAGCCTCGGGGTCATCTCCAGCATCCTGACCACTGCCAGTTGCTATTAATAATGTGACCCCCCAGTGTTATTCCAGACCACCCTGATGACTCAGAGGCTTGACAGAGCCCACTAGAGATACGCTGCCAGCCACAGCTGGGATTCAGACCTCAGCCAAGCTCTGAGCACCCTACCTCAGAGTTAATTCCTCTCCACTTTAGATAATGCCTGAGGACTGACCTCACCATCTTATTTGCTCCTTCTGTCTCTTGGAAGCTGATGCAGCACACCTAGCCCCTGAGCCGGTTCTGACCAAGGGCAAACAGGCTGTTGGCCACCCACCACATCCCACCAGGAACAAGTGGTTGGTTTTGGTGTCTTGGCCAAGTGTCGCTGAAGGTAGCCCAGTGCCTGAATGTGGAGTGCACTGGTGACGCAATAGAGCGGTGAGCCAGACATCCGGGGCCTATTCAAGACTACCATACTTAAAGCTGTTTATCAAGTACCACCTAGATGTTTAAGTCTATGTAGTACAAAGAGGGTCAAAATGAAATGATCATTTTGAAGATGAATTCATTTCACTGAAAAATAAACCAAGCTGTTGACTCTTACCTTTTTGTGTGTGTATTGTTTTAGTAATCTCAGCAGCCAACACAGAGGAAAAAGTCAATTTTCTCTTTTTTTTCCCCTTTCCAAATGATGTTTGGGGAGATGTTGGCTTATTAAAACAGTGTCAGTGGGCTTATTCATAATAGTATCAGTTGGGTCTTCAAGTCACCAAGATAAGCATGTTCTATACAATTTTGAAGCACATCTATTGCTTGTTTACATTTGGCGTATTGAATTGATTTTGCAATGTTTCGTGAATAGGTTTTCTTTTTACAAACTTTAATGTCTTTTGATTTAAACAGAATGGCAATATTTAGTAGGATATTAAAAGGAGAATCTTTGTTGCGAGTTTCCACCAAGGCCTCCACAGGCTTAAAACAAAACAAAACAAAAAACAGATGCCAAATTCTCCCAGTAAGTTCTGGGTCATCTATGCCAAAGTCCTGGTCGGTGATGCAGCCAACACCCACCTCTTGGTTTTAAAAGGGATGTGGGTTTCTTTTTTCCCCTCTCCTCATCTTTTACCAAGATTGCTTAGAAGAGGAGGAGAGGAGAGGGGAGTTGCTTACTCTCATCTCCAGCCTAGTGAGGAGGACATTGAGGAGATCCTATGAGAACCTGACATTTGTCTTGTGGACTGAGGGTAATAAATATATGAACTATGACTTTAAAGCCCTGTTCTGGCCACATCTGTCTGTCAATACATGTGAGGGCTGCTCACATTATGGGGATGGGCTATCATAAAATGTCTTCACTAACCTGTTATGGTTACTGGTTTACAAAATCGATGAAGCCTATGGCCAGTTGAGAAATTGGGTAGCAGAGCCAATATCTGCACTTAATCATTACTATGGTCAGTATATATTAGGGCTAGCTAATTTGCATATAGCCAATCATGGTAAAGGCCTGAGCAAGCAAGACCATTGAGGGGACCAATCACAGAGAAGACGTTCCTAATACAGAGAATAAGAACAATGGGTATTCACTTGTGAAGTATAACTTGATTGCTACGCCACAGAGAAACACAACTATCCTTCAATAAATAAATATAAGAAGAACCATAGGTATTCATAGCTCGGTGGTTCTTGTAGTGAGCTGCAGGGGAACATGCTATCTGCTTAATTAATGCTGGGTGGTCGACTTGCTGGCCAGAGCCCTGGACTTCACTGGTATCAGAGCCCTTGTATAAGATCCAATCCACAGTGATGGTCCCTACAGACACCAGGGAGGGAGGGAGCATCCTTGCCTGCCAGGTGACCGATGGCCCTTCATGGATCTCCTACAGAGTAAGACATTGTGGCTTCTACCCCTGCTCCATAGAAACATGTGTATGAATTGATATGGAAAATTTAGTCCAGAGAGATTAAATTCTTTGATATGTTGAATGATACTCTAACAAATGTTAGTAATTTGAAAAGACCATCTCTGGTCCGTTTCTACTCACTATATCAAAGTTGGTGGAAAGACTGTAACCGTTCACCAGTCCTTGTATGTCCTACCCCTCCAGCTTTGACAGAGATGCCACATGACCCTCACAGAGAAGACTCAAGGCTGCAGGTGGAAGGGAGAGCTTTCTGCCTCACAGAAGATTAATCTAGTGGTGGCATTGAGAAACAAAGGAGCCTAGGAGTGTAGAATGCCTGCTTCCCGTGGGTCAGGCTGTATCCCATAAGAGTGGCTGGCCTGGGCCACAATTGCAAAATGCCTTTATATATTGTTGTCAAACCTCATCCCAACCTTACAGATTCATCAGCCCAGGCCTTATTGCATTTGGGAATTATCTGTTCCATTTTATAGAAAGCCAATGGAAGGCCAGGGATCTGAAGAGATCCACAGGCTGCAAGGAAGGTGTAGGCCTCTGAGAGCCCAGTGGAGAGAGCAAACAAGGATCACAATGAGTGAGGATTTAAGAAAAAGCCCATTGTTAACTTAGTGAGGGGAGGTAAAGGAGGCAGACTCTCCTTTCCCTTTTTTTCCCCCCTCCCCTTTGGCGCACTAGGTCTCTTGGCCCTTCTACCCTGACCCCAGGGTCCCATTTCTCATGTCTCAGTGGTTCTAGCCCAGCTCAATGTCATTACACATTTTTTTTTTTTTAAATGTGAGCATCAGAGTGAAGCATATAGAAGATGAAATAAATGTTCCACTGCCAAGGTCAGTCTCTGCTTCACATAATTCCAGTGCGTGGTTACACTCAAGTCTGCTTTCATCACTTTACTGAGACCCCTTTGCATGTTTCTGGGGCAGGCTTTGGTTCCAGCAGCGAGGTGGGGCACGTGCCACAGCTAAAGTAGGGAGCAGGAGAGAAAACTCTTCATTTCTACTTCTTGGTTTAAAATTTGAACAAACCCCTTATAAAATGAGGATGCTGCTATTCATATCTTTTTACTTCTGCTTTGGTAAAAATATTATTCACCTTATCTAAGTATATAAAATTTACCTTATAGACCACATTACTCAGTATTTCGTCTTAATTTTGTATATGGAGATCGTCGTCTCCACCAGTCACACTGTGTCTTTTCCGCTAGTCTTGGCTGCTATATTTTATTTAACATTTGTCTTCTTTGGGACGCCTGGGTGGCTCAGTTGGTTAAGCGTCTGCTTTCAGCTCCGGTCATGATCCCAGGGTCCTGGGATCGAGTCCCATGTCGGGCTCCTTGCTTGGCGGGGAGCCTGGTTCTTCCTCTCCCTCTGCCGCTCCCCCTGCTTGTGCTCTCTATCTCTCTCTGACAAATAAATTAAAGACAAAAACCTAACAGTTGTCTTCTTTGATAGTGGCTCATGGGTATGATATTGTTTGAGTTCTTATTGTCTAAGAATATCACCTCAGTAATTACACGAGTATATACATGTTTAAATATTTACTTCACTCTACCCTTGAGATTCACTCACTTTTGCACCTAACATATATCTGTTCTATATCAATAAAAATGATTATTTAAAAAAAAAGAATATCACCTCTTCACTTTCCAATGCCTGATCAAATTCACAGAGATTGGGCCACACTATTCCTCTAGATCTTTCTGATATTGTTCTACTTCCTTCTAGAATTGAGGCGCTCGAGGCCAGTTTTAATTCCTCCATTACACATGACTCTTTCTTGACTGGATACCTAAATGATTATCTTTGTTCAATAAATATCCAGCACATAGCTCAGAGCTGATTATTCTGTAGCAGTTTTCCTTATCCCCTACCAGCACACTAGGGGACTGGAGCAGATTCAAGGCATAAATTTGTATGCATTTGCCCAAACTCATCAAATCGAACAGTTGAGATTTAAGCATTTCACTGTGTGGAAATTTTACCTTAAAAACAAACAAATACTGGGGGCACCTGGGTGGTTCAGTCGGTTGAACGCCCAGCTCACGATTTCAGCTCAGGTCATGATATTAAGGTCACAAGATCGAGCCCCTAGAGGGGTTTTGCACTCAGAGAAGAGTCTGCTTGAGATTCTCTATCTCTGTCCCTCCCCCTGGTTGCACATGTGCACTCTCTCTCAAATAAATAAACAAAATAAATCTTTAAAAAAAAAATAAACAAATACTAAGTGTAGCTAATAATACTCATACTGAAGTGTTTAGGGGTGAAACGTACGTTGATATCTACAACATAGTAATAACTGTATCAAAAAGTAAAATGGACTGATAGATAGGTTTGTGGAAAAGCAAAGAAAAGTGCCAACAGGTATAGAATCTAGATGGTGGATATCTGGGGCCTCATCGTACAGTTCTTTCTATTTTTGGTATGTTTGAAGATTTTTATAATAAAATGCTAGAAAAAATGTAAGCAAAGTAATTATTGTGGCAAATAAAGGACCTTTGATATACTAGAGAGGACATAAAAAATAATTAGTATTGAATAATATGTTTGGTGACCTATAATAAATGCATAAATATTTGAAACAAATTACTAAAATTGACCCTGAGAAGCAGAAAACTTGCCTACATGGAAATTCTTTTTTAATGATTTTTAAGTCATGTCAAATATGAGTTAAGTGGTTGTCCAAGAGTGTGGACGCGTGAACTGCAAGAGGTTTGAGGAGAATGAAGAACATTTGGTGCATTGGGATGGAAAGGTAGTAGTTACAAGAAACTTGACCTCTGTTACTGGCGTAGCTTCCTGGTCTATAGGAAAGGTGACAGATTAAAGAAACCATTCTTCAGCTTGGGCAGACATCACAGTCCCCTGGGAGACTTATTAAGACATTAATTGCTGGACCCCACTTCCAGAATTTCTGTAGGTTTGGGGTGGGGTCCAAGAATTTGCATTTCTCAAAAGTTCTCAGGTTCTGCTGCTGCTAAGCCAGGGTTCATATTTTAAGAACATCCCCTAAAGAACTGCCTGCTACTATTTTATTCATTCACCCCACATCTGCCTTCTGTTTTTACTCTCAGCAACTGAACAAATAAAACAGATCATTTGTTTAGGTAATAAGGCCGAGACTCAGATGTGAAGAAATTCACACAGGATTAATCCCCAAGGAGCATGTATTTCATCATTTTGGTCATCTTACCCGCTTTGTATCCTTGCATTTCCATTAAATTATTACAATTTTCTCTTTTTTTTTTTGAGGAATTCATATAATACTTCACTTACTTGTTTTGTTCTTACCAGATGTATATAACTTTAAGTGATTGTATTTTATATTAAGGCAGTAATCATTAATGTTAATTATATTAAAATGCATTTTAAGAGGTAGTAATTAGTTCTAAAGGTTATGTCCTAAAATTGGCAAAAGGGAAAATGCCCACTTATCTAATCTTTCATAAATGCCACCTGTCAGTGGAAACCTCTGCACCCGAAGGTTATACACACACACAAACACACACAGACACACACACATGCATACAGAACAATACATTATAGGCAAAGGGCTTCCCTGAGTTTGAATAGCATGATTTTATTCATATCTTAATTTGGAGATAAAAATTGCAGGTGTGTTGTCTATCCTTACCCCTGCACCCCCTCCCTTGCCCCAATGAATAGACAAATGGAAGACAATCGTCTCTGCTAACAATTGAATTCGTGGCTGAGAAGATAAAGTACAAAGTGAAAAAAAAATCTCTCTCAAACCAGAAAGAATAATTCAGAAATAGAAGCTGCAAGGAAGAAAAAAAAAAGATCTGGAAGCCGGATCTAGGAGACCTATGAGAGACTAATAGGCATTCCAGATGGAGTGGATGAAACAGAGGGAAGAGAGTTAATCACACACGTAATTGAAAACTTCGCTTGTTTGACAAAGACTTGGTTTGCAGATAAAAGTGCTCGTGGAGTTCCAAATGTGATTAATGAAAAAAAGACACACACTTCAGCACATCCTGATAAAATTATGAATTGAGAATAAACAGTAAAATGTTTCTTTGCCAAGCAGAGGAAAAAGAAGAACATTAGCATCAAGCTGTGTCTTCAGCCTGGCACATTCTCTGTTTCTGAAACTTTCAGAATCTAGAAGAGAGTCTGGTTTGTCGTCCTGGGTTCACATTGTGTGGTGGATTAAAGATGACTGTGGGGGCCTGGGTGGCTCATCTTGATTTCAGCTCAGGTCATGAGAGATGGAGCCCCGAGACGAGCCCTGTGCTCAGCAGGGAGTCTGTTTCTCTCCCTCTCCCTCTGCCCTTCCTCCCACTCATTCTCTCTCTCTCTCCTTCTAGAATAAATAAATAAACCTTATTTTATTTTATTTTTTTTCAAGATTTTATTTATTTGAGAGAGAAAGAGAGAGAAAGAGCACAAGCAGAGGGAGCTGCAGGCAGAGGGAGAAACAGGCTCCCCGATGAGCAAGGAGCCTGATGCAGGACTCGATCCCAGGACTCTGGGATCATGACCTGAGCCGAAGGCAGACGCTTAACTGACTGAGCTACCCAGGCGTCCCAAATAAATCTTTGTTTTTTTTTTAAAGGTGACTGTTCATTCTCCATCACTCGATTTTTGAGAGGTAGAATTTGTCCTCCTTCCCTCTGCTCTGGGCTTGTCCCAGTGGCTGCTTAATCAGTAGGATGTAACAGAGTGATGCTGTGTCAGTTCCAGGCATCGCCTATAAGACTTCTTATAATGCTTACACTTGGGATGCTCTTTCTCTGAACCCAGCTGGTGTGTGGTAAGAAAGCCCAGCCACACGGAGACGTCCCCAGCGGGCTTTCCTGTTGACAGCCCCATTTAGTGTAGATTCTGGGCAAGAAAATGAGTGTCCGGAACCAGAATCCCCTTTAATGGACTGGGAGGGAAAATTCTAAGGTAGATGAA
Source organism: Phoca vitulina (assembly GCF_004348235.1). NCBI lineage: Eukaryota > Metazoa > Chordata > Mammalia > Carnivora > Phocidae > Phoca > Phoca vitulina. The sequence goes on from NW_022589725.1 coordinate 28,481,025, forward strand.
CTTTAATAATCCTATTAAATGTCACCTCCTTGGCCACTGAAGTGGGATCCCTTAAAGGAAGTATCCCACAGATTCTCTATAAACAGAGAACTGCCTCCTCTGCCTACTTAATCCTTTATAATAGGATTATGTATAGGTTTTTTTTGTTGTACCTCTGGAACCGTCATGATAGCATTTAATCCTCTTCATTGCCAAGACCTATGTCTTCTGCCTGGGTATTTCAAAAGGTAGTTTGGGGGCAAACAACCGAGAGGTGCCCCTGCTCGTGTAAGACAAAGGAGAACATTGAGCAATTAGGCCACTCAGCTATTAGCTGAACAATTGCATGACAGTTGTTACCATGATGAGATCTAAAAAAGACCCAGGAGAAACATGGATCCTACTAGAGTATTGTGTTAACCATGACTTTTATTATCTCTATTCTGTTGCTTTGACATCTGGGGGTCTTGCTGACCCTCCTAGTGCTAGTCATTCCTAGAGATAATTTTTAAAAATGTGCCTATAAGCACCCTTTTCAAATCAAACCAACCAATCCAGATCCCACACTCCTACCACTTCCTTTACAGGCTCTCACACTCTGGGCCACTATCCACTCGCCTGATCAGCCCAGGGCTAAGTACCAGACAACCAGGGACAGCTCCTATGGCCCAGGGCCTGCAGAAATTACTCAAACCAGCCAATCTTAAGCCTGCTGACCTTGCCTCATCTCTTCTTTCCTGCAGATACCACCGTACGGCCTCTTGCCTACAGCTCCCTTCTCTCTGCATGTGACCAAGCTGAGTATTTTTTCATGTGCCCCCCCTCCCCCGACCATGATGTGGCATGCCACCTCTCTCAGGAACTGTGAGTAGCAAACTATCTTTTCAATGACAATCATCTCCTGATCGGTTGGCATTTCTGGATCTTAAATTTTCTATGAATACATTATATTCTAAAGCAAATCTCTAGGCTTCTCTTCTGGATATTGAAAAATTTTTATGTTAGTGATAACACTGATGGGAGAGCTCTGTCACTGATCATTTTATCATCATACAAACATATTCTAGTTGGTCTGCGATAGGTTGCCTATGTTTTTCAAAGATGGCTGCAACACAATCTTCCATCTTACAGGTTCTGTTTTACAGTATGACTTTTATACTCATCCCAGTTATTTCCTCACCCTGAATCTTGTGATTAGGGCAGAAGTGATACAATGTGACTTCTGAGACTAGGTCATAAAAGACTACATAGCTTCTGCCTCATTCTTCTGTGGAGCGCTCACTGGAAGGACGCAGCCACCATGCTGTAAGGAAGCTCGAGCAGCCTGTGGAGCGGCCCACATGGCAGTAACCAAGCCCACCACACTGGCTGAGCTCCCAACCAACAGAGAGAACCACCTTGTGTTGTGTGCCATCTTGGAAGCAAATCCTGTGGTTCCCACGTAAGCTGTCCCTGTTGACACTGAGTAGAGCAGAGAAGAGCTATCCTTGCTGAGCCCTGTCGAAATTGCAGATTCATTAGCTAGGTAACGTTTGCTGTTTTAAGCCACTGAGCTTTGGGGATAGCTTGTAATATAGCAGTATTTAACTAGAAAGTCCTACCACAAAGGCTCCTTTCAGCCCACACCAAAATACACAGACTGTTCATGGAAACTGCCAGTATGTCTGGGTCCAGGGCAGAGGCAGATTTGCTAAACCAAAAACCCACTCCCAGAGATTCCAATTTAATTGGTTTGTAGTGGAGCTTATGTGATCCTAATGTGCAACCAGGTGATACTAATTTGCACCTCGAAAATCAATTAGAAACTGTGAGGGTGGGACCCAGGCAGCTGTGTGTTTCCAAGCTCCTCAGGTGGCTCAATGTACAGACAGAGTTAAGAACCGTGTATACAGGGGCACCTGGGTGGCTCAGTCGTTAAGCGTCTGCCTTCGGCTCAGGTCATGATCCCAGGGTCCTGGGATCGAGCCCCGCATTGGGCTCCCCGCTCAGCGGAAGCCTGCTTCTCCCTCTCTCACTCCCCCTGCTTGTGCTCACTCTCTTGCTGTCTCTCTCTGTCAAATAAATAAATAAAATCTTAAAAAAAAAAAAAAGAACCATGTATACAGCTAAACTATCTACAAAACAAGTGTTACAGCAGTGCATCTTGAAATTAAATGTGCATACCAATCACCAGGGGATCTTGTTATTAATGCAGATCCAGATTCAATCGTTCTGAGGCAGAGTCCCAGGTCCACATTTCTATCAAGTTTCCAGGGAATGCTGATGCTACTGGCTCGAAGGCCACACTTGGAGCAGCTGGAAATTAAAGCACCTGAGAAAGAGTGAAACAAATATCTGGGTAAAGTGTCCACAATTGCGTATTAGCCTCTGCTTGAGGGCCTCACACTGGATCTAGGGCAAAAAGTAGCAGGCATCGATGAGGGGTCTAGGAACTCAGTGGCTGCCAACTCAGAGGTTGCAGTGAATAGAGAGGTCGCCTCCTGGCCCCCGGGGGTTTAGAATCAAATAAAAACATCACGATTATGAAGCAGCACTAGGCTGGAATATATGATCTGACATGAGCAATCTTCCTGTTGATACCGCCCAGGATGCTCTCTGCTGCCAGGGGGCATTAGGAAATCGTGGGTTCTGTGGTCCATACCCACCTGTTGTGAGGCAGGAGCGATTCAAAGCCACGGCAGCCAGGCCTCTGGCTATTGACCTCTCCCCCAGTAACCTCACTGAGGATTGTTGGGCTGGGAAGCTGGAAAAGAATCTCTTTCAAGTCTTCGGCAGCCTCCAAAGAATGAGTAAATCCCTGTTTAATTTTGCTCCAGGTTATGGGTTAGAAGGCAGGTTCTTTCCACAAGGTGGAAAGGATCCAGAGGCACCAGGATCCAGGTCAAAGTGAGTAATGCTCTAGACCAGCAGTGCAAACCATGGCTCACATACCACATCCAGCCAGTGGCCTGTATCTGTATGGTCCTTGAGCTAAGAGAGCTTGTACATGTTTAAAGGTTTGTAAACCAACAATCAAAAACCCAAAAATGAATATGCGTCAGAGCCTGTATGTGACCTGCAGAGTCTAAAATACTTATTATCTGGCTCTTTACCAAAAAAGTTTGCTAACCCTTGTTCTAGATTAAAAATTCAAGTGCCCTCCTCACTTGTCTTCCCTGCCACTAAAAGAACAGGAACCCTCCAGGCATATTTTTCAGGAGTTAACAAACAATCATAAGAGAAATCTGGAATAATCCCTACACACACTATCATCCTCAAGTGTAGGAGATGTAGGAGAAAAGACTTTTTGTTCTTTAAACGTAGAGAAAGCAAGGAGTGAACACCTTGGGGGGTGGGAGGATGAGCAAAATGGGTGAAGGGGAGTGGGAGGTACAGGCCCCAGCTATGGAATGAATAAGTCACAGGGGTGAAAGGCACAGCCTAGGGGATATAGTTGACGGTACTATAATCTTGTTGTATGGTGATGGGCAGTGTCTACACTGGGGGTGAGCACAGCATAACAAATAGACTTGTCCAATCACTGTGTTGTACACCTGAAACTAATGTAACATTGTGTCAACTATACTTCAACTTAAAAAAAAGTGAACACCTTCCATCATAATACAATCTTGTGTTTCTCAGTTCTTTCATAGACTTGCTTTTTTATTCCTTTATTTTATAGCCTGTCCGCCCCCCCCCAACATACACACACATTTTATTCTGACATTTAAACTCAGGGGCTCAGTTTTCTTTTCCTATGCTAAAGAAATAATTTCTTCAAGGGTTTGGAAAGAAAGACATGAGGGAAAAATACTCTTTTGCCACATTGGATCTCTCCCTCTGAAACTTTGTCCTGAAAAACAGAGAGACCCAGGAGTTCACCTGTATCTATCAGGGTAGGCCAACTGCTATAACCAATAGTTTTTCCAAACCTTCATGACTCACTACGATAGAAGTTTATTTCTTGCACATGCAAAGTCAAACGTGGATGTTCCCAGTCAGGTTGCCCTCCTTGTCTGACCAGTGTTTTAGGAATTCAGTGTCCTTCCGGCTTAAACACTACCAGGCTCAATACATACCTTCAGGGGTCTTCACAGAAGGCATAGGGAGAATGTGAAGAAGGCACACCAGATTCTTACCAGCTATGCCTGGTAGTAACACTCTCCCTCACACTCCATTGGTCAAAACTAGTCACATGTCCCCACCTAGCTGCAAGGGAGCCTGGGAAATATAGTTCTTGGCTGGATGAAATCTCATGTTGTGTGAGAGAAGCTGGACACAAAATAGTACATTTGGTATGATTCCACTTATATAAAGTTAAAAAATAGATAAAGCTACTCCATTCTGTTGGAAGTTTAGATAGTGGTTACTCTTCGGTAAGGTAGTAACTGGAAGGAACATGAAGAGCCTACCGGTTCTGTTCTCTTTCTTGAGCTGGTTTCTGAGGAAATGGGTGTGTTCATTCTGTGAAAATCCACTGGGTTGTGCACTTATGACTTTTTGCACTTTTCCATAGGTTATACTTCATTTAAAAAATTTATACTAAAAAAAAGAGATACTAGACAGAATCTCCTTTGGAAAATATAGAGGAACATTAATTGTATTCTCACTAACTCTTTTTCTATGCATAAGCTACTTTATGTCTCTTAACCTCAATTTTCTCATGTGAAAACAGGGATAATAATAGTTACTTTGCTTGGATTTTTTTGAGCATCGTGGGGCCATAGAAACAGGGCTCAGGCTACAGTACAGATAAGACCCCCAGCTACTAGAGATGACATCTTTGCATCGGGTTCCTGTCTTGGCAGTGGTAGGGAGAACACAACTGCTCAGACAGAAAGTGAGATAAGAATGAAGGGATTCAAGGCACATGACTTTTGTAAGAATCTTGACTTTGCGGACTTTGAAGTTGATGAAGATCATATAAGTGTGCTTATAATCTAAGGGGAGAGAAACAGTACACAGAACTAACCCTTATAATACAACAAAGTTTACGATATGATACATCACATTTGCATTTAACTTGTGTGAGTTCAACTGTACACAATTGACAAACACACAAATGCTCACACGCAGAACTCTGGAAGGAATTGTGAGTTTGGAGATGCCCATCATCTGTTCCCAACTGTCCTGGACTCCCACTCAGCTCTCTATGTGAGACCTCTCAGCGACAAGTATAATTCCCATGCTCAAAGAAGCTATTATTTTCATACCACACAGCCCCTCTATGCACACCCACAACTTTATTTCCATCACACATGTCCAGGTGGTCGTGATGAAATAAGCATCACTGTCTGGTGCACATATTAAAACTTGCGGAGTTGGTAGATGAGAGAAAGTTTCTCTTTACAGAAACTGGCAGCCTTTAGGTGAAGAATTATAGAATTGGAATATCACCTTTTTGCAACTGCTAATGAACTAATGGATCTTGGCATTAAACATCAAGGGCTGATAACATCACAAGAAGAGAAAACCAGACATTATATGCCTCCTGATGGAAGAATCCAATGCTATCTATGGAGCGTTTTTGCCAAAAAAAATCAAACCTATCTGTGATCAAGCTTTTAGATTAAAAACAAAAACAATTAACAGGAAACACAAGGGGAAAAGGGATATTTTAAATTACACAACAGGGATGAAATCAATGATATTTAGATGATGACAACTCTGCATGGGCAAACAACTCAATTTCTTCAAGAAATAAATTGCAATGAAAAAAAGTGAATGGAGAGGCTTTTGGGGTGTTTTTGTTTGTTTGTTTTTTTAAGACATATCAATAAACTACCATGTGAGGACTTTACTTGGATCCTTATTTTTTTAAGTTTTTAAAAAGGTTATAACATTCATGAAATAATTGGAAATTTGAACATTGCCTGGATATTTGATGATGTTAAGGAATTATTAATTCTCTTTGCATTTGAAGGGGGGTTGAGGTTATATTAAAAATAATCCTAGCTTTTAAAGATATACATACTGAAAGATTTATGGATGAATGATATTTCAGACACATTCAGACACATATGACTGACATGTCATATGGAATGATATGGCAAACATTTGTTTCAGAATTGGACAGGGGAGCAGAAAGTGCTCGAATTCGTGGGTGGCAACGGTGGTGGCTGGCGGTTGCTGGGTGATGGATACACAGAAGTGTGGTTTGTTATTCTGGTTTTTTTTTTGCTTTGTTCAAAGTTCTCCATAATGAAAAGTAAAAAACAAAACACCGCCCAAAAAACTCTTACAATAGTGTAAGTGGCTTAGAAGAAAAGCCGGTAGGTAATAGCGGGGCACATGTTCTAAGAAGTGACTCATCACTTCTGCTCTTGACACAAAAGATGACATTAATAGAGTCACTGGTAAAATGGAGTTGAAAGTGATTCAGAAGTAAATTCCAAATCTGAAGAAGTTTTAAGAATATCTTAAACAACATTTCCTGTCTACTTTCCTTTTCTAATGCATGAGGGTGATAAATGAAAAAAAAAAGTGTTTAAAAATTCAATAGGAATACAAAATTCTCTTTCATTAGGTTAACAAATTCTAGCAGATAAGAATGTATCATGTATGAGTGGGAATTGGTGGTTTTTTTCCTTGAATGGTACGTAAAATAATAGTGTGTTCTTGGTAACTTTTTAGTTCCAATGAAATACAAAACTCCATCTAGTGGACTAGTTAGCCTTGGTGATGTGTTCAAATGCCAGATGGAGAAAGAAACTGGTTTTAGTGGATTGATTGACAAATGTTCCTGTGCTATTCTTACTTGGCAATTTAATACTTTCTAAGGAATTCTTTTGCCTGTTACAGACTTGAGTATATACAATGCTCCTACCTAAAGTCTGGTCAAGGTAGGGAAGGCTCTGGGGTTGTCTCTGGTGGCAACGTTGGTGGCAGCTTTTATGTAACTGTTTATCATCTCTTGTTTAACCACTTAAACTAGGAGGAAAAAATACAAGAAAAGGGGCTTGGTATCAGCTAAGGACTCCAATTTCATGGAGGTAAGTTTTGCAGTGGATGCACTAATTACAACAGAAATATGGGGGTCCTGGCTGGGTTAGTAGAAAACATATGGCCATAGGAGCTGGTAAGAATTTCAAAGGTCATCTTATCCCCACCATCATTGTATAGGTGAGGAAAATGATGCTCAGATTGCCCGAGGCTGAACAGCAAGCTGCGCCAAGGCTGGAAACTGGGTCTTCTGTTTTGTAAGATTCTGATCAGTCCTAAAAGATCATGTTCCATAGAAGCAGAGCCCGAGATGGGTATTCCTGTGAAAATGATTTGTTGGGGAAGAACTCCCAGGAGAAAGGAAGTGAGGGGAGAGGATAGGACAGAGAATCAAAGCTAAGCAAGGGTGTGGTTTCAGGTGCAGACAAGCTTCAGCCTGATCCCATGGGGAACTCTGGAGCGCAGATTCACCACAGAGTTGGTCTGACCTTGAGGCAAGAGGGCCAGCCTTTTGAACCCCATGTGTCACTTGTTAGCTGTAAACAGCTGGGAATTTGTTGCCACGGTGCCCTTTTTACAAACTGAATTTTGTCCCCTCTACTCCCAAATTCATGTGTTGAAGTCCTGATCCCCAGTACCTCAAAAAGTGACTGTATTTGGAGACAGGGCCTTTAAAAAAAAAAAAAAAAGATTTATTTATTATCCTAGAGAGAGAGTGCGTACACAATACCAGAAGATGATACTAGAAAATACCAGAAGAAGATGGCCATCAACAAGCCAAGGAGAGGGTCCTCAGAATGAGACCAGTGCTGTCAACACTTTGATCTTGGACTTCTGGCCTCCAGAGCCGCAAGGAGATAGATTTCTGTTGTTTAAACCTCCCAGTCTGTGGTACTCTGTTATGTCAGCCCCAGCAAACAAGTACACCTTTGAACAAGGGCGGTCCTCCAGAGAAGGGAACAGCTGTCTGTGGTGTATCCACCCACCCTCGTGGCAGCTCGGGTGAAGGGACCCATTCTCTAAGGTTATGAGTATTACCAAGGGATCTCTTTAGAGTCTGTCCTGGAAGCTCTTAAAAACCAGCATTTATTTAGCTTCTACTCTGGGTTGTTCTCAGAGGACACAGATGGAAAAGGGGGGGCGGGGATGGATCACTTTATTGCCATGATCTTGCCACTTGATGCTCTCATCTTTTTTTCCAAAGAAAGATGGAGCCTGGTGTGAAGCTGAGGAGGGAAAGCAGGGTAGGGGTTCTTTTTCTTAATTAGGAAGTGTGGCGGGACCAGCTGGGTAAAGTGAGGCATCTACAACACTCTGCTGCCTCTCTTCAGATCAGCAAATGAAGTATGAATAGTGCTAATGACCCAAGGTGGGCATTATGGGACAGACTGCCTTTCTTTATTACCATAATCCATTCTTCCCCCTAATGTTCTCACCACAGTTTTTACTCTTGCCTGCTGGGTGAGAAATTCTAAGAAAGGCAAATTAAATTATTGCTGAGGTTTATCAAGTTGATTTTTCCACCCAATCACTTTCTGTACTTAATAAAGCGAAGGAAAAGTTATTGATTAGACTTCCACAGGACACTTTACGAGCAGGGTAGCGAAACATAATTCTTCTTAATAGTCAGGAAGTTGGCTACTTCAGACCTGCAGTATGATTTTCATCAGTGAAGCGGAACTTACTTTTTCAAGTATTTACTCCGTTTTACTTTCCATCAACCGTATTAAATTGCTACTAAGCAAGAAAAATTCCTTCCATAATTTGGATAGCATATTTTCAGGCAAGATCACATAAATCTTGGTGCAACAAGGACGCTTCCACCACTCTGATAGAGCAAGGCCATCATAAGAGAGAAAACGGCTGTACCACCTGAGCATGGAAGAATGCTAAGTGGCTATGCTAAACAGCGTCAGGGTTTTCTATATGTGCATAAAACAGGCAGAATTCTAAGACCTTTCCTATGCGTGCAGAGGCGGGTCTACAGCAAAGCAAATGAAATTTAAGCTTAGGGGCCCCCCTCACTTACATAAGCACCTCCAAAGCTCTGTCCTGAATTTTGTGTTCCTAGAAGTCTCAAGTGGACCCCTAAACCGAATCATCTCCGGGGCCTCCCAAATCTGGAACTGCCCTATATTGGATATGATTTTTCCAGAAGAGATTAATATACAGGAGACACTTGGACCAGTGTCTGTGGAGCAACCCAGTGACAGCCTGGAAGGAGAAGCGGTATATATATCTGTTGCTTTGAGTACACAAGACCAGCTTCTCTCACCAATGATTCTCCAAAGTGGCTATTGTGTGGAGTCTTCTATCAGCTATGTAGCTGGTCCACGTTATAGATCCAGTTGGATGGCTGTGAAGATAGCACTCCATAAAATATTTTTATGAATACTTAGTCTATCTGTTGACCGATGTTTCCCAAGGGGGGGTGATTTGGCTGTACTGGGGACATTTGGTAAAGTCTGGAGACATTTTTGATCACCATGACTGAGAGGGTGCTATTGGCATCCAGGGGTGCTGTTAAATGTTCTACCATACGCAGCACAGCTCTCTGAACCAGACACTTATGTGGTTGCACTTGTCAGTGGCGCCCCCAGTTGAGAAACTCTGCTGTGGTAGAGAGTAGAGGTTAAGTTTCTGGTATCAGGGTCCACACCTCTGAACTCAGGCTCTTCCACTTGCTGGATCCTGAAGCCTCAGTGTTCTCATCTGAAAATGGGGATAATATTAGTATCTATCCTATAGGGTTGTTGAGAAGATTAGGTAATAGAGGTAAGAGGCTTGGTACAGTGCCTTGCATAACGTGCTCATAAAGTGCTGACCACTGTTGCTATTACTATACTTATATCCAAATATATCACATACTTTGCACAATAATAAATCTTTACTTCCTTCCAAGGGTTAAGCTCTTAATAAATCCACTTCTTCACCTAAAATAAGAAGAAGGAACTTGATCTGTGGTTTTTAAATTTGGCTCCAATAGGCAAGGGATTTAGTGAGGACATCCCTTCTTCCTGCACCCCAGAATTTTCCATGGTGGGATGGATCAGGGAAAGCCGTATGTGGAGATAGAAATCCCCAGCTTTAATTCAGTTAGATCAGCTCAGCTTTTATCCATTTTGTTTTTGCTTTAGGGTTGTTTTTTTTTTTTTTTTAAAGAAAAAACTCTGAAAAATTACCGAACTAAATGCTTCATTCCAACAGAAACATTTTATGATTATGTAATAATTTCAAATATTTTCAACATCTGTGAGCCCAAATAAATGTCTGAAGCATTTGGGTAAGACAAGATATTAAAGAACATCTTTTTCCATGGAACTTTTCTGTGAAGTATAATAAATCCATAGAGAAGATGATCTCACTGAAATGGGGTCTGGAAGGGATGTTCCTTATTTGTATTTTCTCACTCTTGGATAAAATCTTGACTCTTATCTTTACACAGGAACCACCTCATCAAGGTATCCATGTATAATCATAGGTGCAGAGGTTCAGTGACGCATGGATTTGTTGTCTGGAGTGAGAAATCTGTGCTTCCTGTTGGGTAAACATAGATGCCACTCAGCAGAAAGATCCTGCGGTGGGTTCTGATCTGCATCTACAGTCTTGAAACAGGGTGGGTAAGGGATAGATTCTGGGGCTGAGCTGGACTTTCTGATGTATTTCCAGGTCATCTCACAGGTCCGATCTGTCCGGGAACGTCCATACTGTGCTATGTTGGAGTTATACCTGTGGCTCCAGTTAGAACTTCTCTGCAGATGCTGACAGCTCTGCTCTGTCTTTGGAGGGACACCTGTTCTCTGGGGCCTTCGTTCTTTCAGTATGCAATGTTCTAAAGACCTCGATGGGGACCAATTTCTTCTGCCTGAGACTGAACAGAGAAAGAACTATACCTTTGAGCAGAACTTGACACCCCCTGGGGAGCAACATTAAATACCTTCCCAGCCACACTTGATCAGGGTGTCTGGTCATTGGTCAAATGCACCATGTCTGTGGGTGGCCTGCCTTTAATATTCATAGGACTGTGGCAAGAATACAAATGGAAATTCTCAGCCCATGGGCTTCCCCCTCCCCTTCTTACCCCTGACTCCATCCTGCACAGCAAGAGACCTTGTACCCATACACATGGACACCTCGGTCTACTACTTCAAGCGCCATTCATATCCTCCACAAAAAGTTACCCCTTGGCTTCCCTTTAGCCTCGGGGTGCATAACCTAGCATGGACACCCTTGAGAGGAAAGATCAAGGGAAGATGTCCACGCAGACCTTAGAGCTGGGTTTAGAGCTGTTGGAACAAGAAATTTCAGGGTCCCAAGGTCTGAATGGAGGCATAGGATCTCTGGGTAAGCACATCCCTTTTAGCCCTGCACACACAGACTCTGGAAAAGGCCTGGAACAAGGCCCAGGGCAAAGAATTCTCTTGCCTGGGTCCAAGGATGGTATCACATTCCAAAAATGGGATGATATTGTACCTACTTTCTGCTTTTTACTTTACTCATTCACTAACACTGTAAGGAAATCCTTACATGTCATGTGGCATAGCTCTCATTTGTTCTTTTTTAATGCCTATATAATACTTCATGTTATCAATGTATCAAAATTTAGCTAGCCATTTCTCTATTAATAGACATTGGCCTGTGTCCAGTTTTTAGCTGTGAGCAATGCTGTTATAAATGTAAGTGTTTACATAGGATGGCGTTACTGCTTTAGAATTGGTTTCCAAAAGTAGAATTGATACACCAAGACCATATAATTTAAATGCTATGGGAAGTTGCCAAAAGTCAACCTACGAAAGGATGCTAACTTGTCATCAAAGAAATTCAAATTAGCCTCACAGAGAAACATTACATCCATCAGATTGAAAACAATTTTGGAAGAGCAATAATATCAACATAATTCTGGGGAGAAGCATAATCTCACCCATGGCTGATAAAAATATGAAGTGCACCAGCCAGCCTGGAAGGCAGCTGGAAGCTTATGTTAGGGTCCCCCAAATAAAACACAAGTCGGATCTTTTCATGTTTGTTTACACTTCAGTGATCTAACACCTACATGGTGACCCTATGAATTCACTCCCTCGTAGGTAATTCCCTTGATTGAAGGGAAGGCTGAAGAATCACAGACCTTGAGTACCTTTGGCAAACCTCACATGGACTCCCAGCACCTCATCTCCTGGCTGCAGCTGACAGTGCTCATCTTGGACACAGAGACCATTGAGGAATGGAGACTCAACACTCAAGCACCGCAGAAAGCCCCCATTTCCTCGATGTAGCAAGTCTTCTGTGCAGAGGTCCCCAACTAACACTATCTCCAGAGTCCCTAGCTGAAAATACCCGAAGGCCATGATTCTTTCCTCAGAACTCTCTCCAGCTGACTAAGAAATTTCTAGCCATCATTTAATAATGTCCTGGGTTTTCTTCTGGGTCAAACAGGCTGTGAGACTAGGTACTGCCCCCCGCCCATGCTGCCCCCTACTTCTGGAAACACTATTGATTTTCAGCATGGTTGATAAAACAGAGAGATAAAAGGCCCAATTTTTATTTTTATGATAGATATGACTAATTAACTATAAATGTCAAGTATCCACAACTTAATTAATTCCAGTTCATTTAACTACCGTAATTAGATTTTTTTTTCCCCCAAACAAAGCAACAGTCTGTTTTCGAAGGTCATAGACTAATACTACAATGAACAAGGCTGAAAGGCTTGCACTTTGAATCAAAAGTAACTGATGGCTGGTGCCTGTGGGGGAAATAGACCACACAAAATAAAAAATAATTGGCAAGCTGATTAATAAAGTTTGCTTGAAATGTATACATAATGCATCTTTGATTAATAGCACCAACAACTACTTGAAATTAAACCTTTAAAAATTTTAGACACTTTTCATTATAATGAGAAGATTAAAAACAAAACTTGATCAGAGTTTGAGTCACATAGACCATCAAGAAGCCAGAATTCTAATTAGCGAGAAATGTCTTTTTTGCTTAAGAAAAGCAATTTAAATGGGCATATTCAATTATATCCATCAAGTTCTCCAGGGGACAATCTGGACAGGGAGAGATTTAATCAAGAAGGGGTTAACTTATTTGCCTTAATAAAATAAAAAGCTTTAGAAAGTCTGAAGAAGTTGGTGGGGGTTTTGGTGATGGGGAGAGGTGTTTTGAGAGATATTTGAAAGGAAAGAAAAGGAGGGGAGACCCAAGCTATGTGGATGACACCAGCCAAAATCTGCAGAAAATGGGAGAGATTCTCCAAGGAGGGAGTGTGATCAAAGAACTTGAAAATGGAGATGTCTGTTATTTAATTTTAATTGGTTGTTTTTTGTGCTATCTTCTGCCACCATTTCCCTAACAATTTAATTAAAGTCTTCCAAATGGAACTGGCTCGTGACCGTGTTGTGTTTGGGGGAAAGAAGGATGCAGGCTGTATCCAGTGTGAGCTGAAGACATGTGGAAGGAAGATGGCTCCAGTGGAGCCAGGTGGAGCTGGGAGCAGTAGCCAGCAGTGGAAAAGGAAAGCATATGGCGGTGTCCACTTCAGTACGAAAAAAATGCCTCCCGACACCCCTCCGAGGTAACAGGTCAGGATCTGGACCTCTGTTAGTACATGGCATGGGGCACAGGACTTTTTTCATACTTTTTTATTAACTCATTCCCTTTATTTGCCAGTTTTCAAAACATGTGATATATTGTTTCTCTTCTATCCCCCAGTGGCTTCCAATTAATTTTTTAAATGATTAGGAACTCATGTGCTTAAACATATTTGTTAAGTTTCAATTATTTGCAGTTACTATCTTTATTAGCACTCAGATGGTCGCATCTCTGGCCTGAGGGAGCCTCTTGAAATTGTACAAGCCATACTTTTAAAAATTAGATATAATTGACATATTATATTAGTTTCAGGTGTTCGACATAATGATTCGATGTTGGTGTATATTGCAAAGTGATCACAATAAGTCTAGTAAACACCCATCACCTTGCATCGTTACAAAACATTTTTTCTAGTGATGAAAACTTTTAAGACCTACTTCAATAATCTTAAAAATGGCGCAAGCCATGTTTAATATGAAGCCATTTTTAAAGCCATTATTTGTTAATAATAAGGAAAAGCTAGGGTCTTGAGGATGTCAAGGCAGCAGATACTTGGGGTGAGGTGTTATTTTTCTGTGAACTGAAATTCTTCTGGCTATTTCTTATCACTGCTTCCCTTCATCTCTCTTACAAAAAAAACCAGATCACTCGACCTTAACTCAAGCATCTTATTAGACTTAAAAGAAAACCATGACCCAATTTCCTTTATGTGTATTTATTAAATGCCCGCTACAGTTCCAGGCTATGCCAGGCAATGCTCCCTCCCTGGTGGCCAGACTCTTGACTCTCATTTTCTGATGTGTGATGTCATTGGTGAAGGCAGTCATGGCGGTGACATTCTCAACTTGGCATAGACTGTAACATCCAAATAGGAGTTGACATGCCAGATCAAATTGGGCGAGGCATCAATAAGAAAAGCTACAAGGAAAGATAATCAGTCTTCAATAGTTTCGATTATCTTTTCTTTCCGAAATGGCTTTCTGTGATTGGTATGTAAGGGAATTGCATCCTTGCAGGGAGTTTCCAAGAATAGGTAATTGGGTTCATGGCCATGACTCAAGTAGGCAAGTGGAGAAGCCACTGGTGATGGGGTGGCTGGCCATGCTATAACTATGATTAAAATGGTAATAGCAGAGTAGAATTTCTTCTCCCTAACTACTCTAGCTGTTTATAAATGCAGCCACCTGGGTTGCATTGTGAGATCTCAAAGATGAGTTCCCAGAAACTTTCCCTCCAAATTCTTTCTGAGTTCTCAGGAAGGGTGTCTTTTTGTTGCAGTAATCGCTTTCCCAGATGCTCAAGGGCCAAGAAGACTCTTCTGGGGCAGATTCCCTGTGGGGCTGCTGCCTTTGGAAGGATCAAGTCAAGGCCCTGGCAAGTGCCGGGGTCATTGGTGGAGACCAAGATTGGTGCTCTAATGTTCTTTTATCTCTGTGGCTTGTCAGTATCCACCACAATGGTTTGGAATGGAGACGAGAGCATTTGAAAAATTGGTCTCTCTTGATGTATAGAGTCAGACAAATTTGAGTCTTGGCTATAGCATTTGTTAATTACATGGACTTGAACATTGTCTGACATTGGGTTCTTTCTGAAAGCAGACTCTGAGAAAAAGCTTTGAGGACAAGTACTAAACTTAAGAGATGATTCTAGGAAGCACTAGAACAGGAGTGGGGAAGTGAAGCAGCGAAGGAAAGGAAGCCTATACAGGATATGTTAATAAGCAATTTACTACTATGGACAAGGGTGTCTCATTCCACCTGGGGAATTCTGGGAGACCGCACCTAAAGCATGCCTCTGTGTTATCGCACACAAGAGAAGAGGGAGCTGTGGGTATTTACCCACTGACATCTATCCATGGGGGACTGAGGACTGCTTCCAGTGGCATTAACACTCCAGCCTTTCTGTTCTGCTCTGTGTGGGGGCTGAGCTTGCTTCTGTAGCCAGAGAAAACCAAGCAAAAGGTGGTAAGTGCTTGTGGTAAGAAGCCACTGGCCTGTAAGTAAATGGGTGCACGTGAATGGTGAGTCTGCTACAAACATGTTATGCAATGTATCTATGCCTTGGTTTCCACATGTGAAAAATGGAGATCATGCTAGCTACCTCTCAGAGTTTTTACAAAGGTCAAAAAGCTAATGTGAAGGGAAAATGCTTGGCACATAGCATTCAAAGTAGGCATTTAATGTATATTTCTTTCCTTTTTCTTGTAGACACTCCGTAGCTATGACAGCAAATAATCTTGCAAACAGGCTTTATGCTTTACAGAATTGGGTGGTAGGAGGAAGTAGGTGGAAGCAGTGTGTAGACACTGGGCTAAGCAATGTTGATGAATAGCAATAAAAGCATCAGGTATAGTATTATATACGGGTCCACGGGGATGCTTCAATATATTTGCCTAGAAAGATGAGATTTTTGCAGTTTCTCCACAAAGTTTTCCCAATGGCACCTCTTTAGTCTAATATGCAATGTGTTTCAAAAGCTAAATTGCTGCCTGGCATTTTAAAATGGAATCTTTGCTTTGGGATTAGGAAGCAGAACATGAATAATTTGTGCCAATATATCTTTTTCCATTCTTCAAAAAGTAAGTACTTTCTGTCATTAACCTAGAAAATCCCACACTTCTTTTCAGTAGGGGAAATCATCTCTGCTGAAGAGATGGCTGTCTTTCTTCTTGCTTCCTTCATTTTACAGATGGAGAGACTAAGACTAGAAGTACAGTCTGGTAAATAGTGTATGAACCCACCTTGGAAAAGTCAGGTTCCAGTTACACCAACTCCAGTCCTCATGAAATTGTAATATCCAGAGCCTCATAAAAGAAAACAAGAACATTATACTCTGCTTCTAAAACCTGGCTGTGGTAAATGCATTACATGTGGCTTCAAATCTTCTCTTGGCAAGGAAATAAGGCAGAGCAGTTTGCATGTCTTGGTGGGTAGGCGGGGCTCTGCTGTATCTTTTGTGTTTTGTTCTGTTTTTACTACATGTGCATGTGAGTCTGAGTGTGTGTGTGTGTGTGTGTGTGTGTGTGCTTGGTGAATGGTCAGGGCTAGAGAATAACTAGGATCAGAGACCTAGCCTATAAGATCTTTTGTTGTTCTTAGTTCAAGATTAAAGTATCAGTCAGGATAGGCTAGGTTATGTCAAAATAACAAACACTTCTGAAATTTCAGTGGCTGATACAAACCAAGGTTGATTTCTTGCTCCTTCTACATGTCCATCAAAGGTCAGCTGGCAATTCAACTCTGATCGGTGATGTCGATTTCCCTGCAGGACCCAGGGTGATCAGCAGCCATTATCTGGGACAGTTCTAGTAACTGGAAGAACGAGGAGAGAGCTCTGGCTGATTTGCCATTAATAATTAAATGCTCAACCTGGAAGTGACAGACCTCACTTTTGCTCTTAGCTTATTGAAAAGAATTGGTCATGGTTCCTAATCAACTGTAAGGGCTCTAGGAAGTGCAATGCTAACATGTGCCCAGAAAAGAAAGAAAACTGGAATAAATGGTGAACAGCAGTGATGACTACCACAACTTGAGTTATGGCCACACAGCAGGGGGTCATCATTACCTTCCTGCTTTTATAATATAGAAATGACCCTATCTCAAAGACATATTATTGCCATATTCAACATACCAAATTTTAGTCATTTTTTTCTAGACCAGCTCTGTCCAGTAGAACTTGCTGTGATAGTGGACATAATCTCTGCCTTGTCCAATATGGTAGCTGCTAGCCATGTATAGTTATTAAGGACTTGAAATGTGTCTAGGGTGACTGAGGAACTGACTTTTTAAAATTTTATTTAACTTCAATAAATTTAAATTTAAATTCAAATAGCCACTAGTGGCTACCATGTTGGCCAACACAGTTGTAGACCACTGAAATCGTATTGTGGGTTTATTGTTTTGCTCATCGGCATAATAACAATAACATTGCTTACTCCTTTTGTATTTATATTACCTTTCATAGTTTTCAAATGTTTTTATATGCACTACTCATCTCATATGATTCTCCCAACATCCTTATGAGATAGATATGGAAGGTACTATTATAATACTGATCTTATAAATATGAAAACGGGGACACCTGGGTGGCTCAGTCGGTTAAGCGTCTGCCTTCAGCTCAGGTCGTGATCCCAGGGTCCTGGGATCAAGTCCCACATCGGGCTCCTTGCTCCGCGGGGAGCCTGCTTCTCCCTCTGCCTCTGTCTCTCTCTCTCTCTGTCTCTCATGAATAAATAAATAAAATCTTTAAAATAAAAAAAAATAAAATAAAAATATGAAAACCAAGGGGCACCTGGATGGCTCAGTTGGTTAGGTGTCTGACTTTGGCTCAGGTCATGATCTCGGGGTCCTGGGATTGAGCCCCATGTGGTGCTTCCCACTCAGCAGGGAGTCTGATTCTCCCTCTCCCTCTGCCCCTCCCCTGCTTGTGTGCTCTCACGCTCTCTCTATCTCTCAAATAAATAAATATAATCTCTTAAATAAACAAACAAATAAATATGAAAATCAAAATTCAGAAACTTTAAAGGATAAACTTTAACTCATGATAATGGTATGATGAGTGGTACAGAGACCAGAACCAATTCTCTAGGTAGATGTATGCCTTGTTTGAATTTTTATACCCTGCTTAGTACTATGCTTGTCCCTCAATAAATATTTGACCCAACATTTGAAAATTTCAAGACAAGACCTTCAAAACAAACCTTTGAAGCACTTATTTTCACAAGCATTTCCATAGTACTTGTTTTCCATGTTAATCCTAGACTAAGCTTATATTAATCATATTCTTTCTTGAAGTGGTATCTGTCAGTTTAATGTGGATTTCTTTGTTTTTAAATCCAATTAAGTTGTGAACTCCTTAAGTTTAGGAACTTTTCTTTCTTTGGCAATTTCCTCAGTGCTCCAAAGAGTGACCAGTTGTTCCAGTTTGCCTGAGAGTGAGGGATTTCTCAGGATGCAGGACTTTTAGTGCTCAAACCATGACAGTCCCAGGCAAATTGGGACAGCTGGTCACCCAGGTGCCCAGCACAAGGCTGAGTTCACAGGTGGAATTGAATTGAATATTAAAATAGCAAAGATGTGTTTCAATTACAAGCCTTAGCATAGTCACCTGAGCATTGTAAATACTCCATAAAGGCTTTATTTCAATTTTATGACAAAAATAAAAGGTAATAAATTTTGCATATGCTTCCTTATGTTCAAATAGCAAACTAAGGAAATGGATTTTTTTAGGAGCTGTGTAATGCCAGTAGACCTCTCTTTTTATATTTCCACATCTGGTTTGAATGTTGTTTCAAAGTCAAGAGTAAAAAGAAATTATGTATTGCTGATCTTGGATGCAGCAGGCATTGTTAATAGCATGCACGTGTATGCATGCACACATCCTATCAAATGATGGGCCATTCTCAAAAGCTTCCATTGATTTTAGATAACTATTCTCAAAAAAAAATTCAAATGTTTATTTTCAAACTTTGATGCTTTCTCTTATCCTTTGAAATAGCCATAACCTTTTATGTCTCTGGGGAACAAGGCCAAGCTCCTGCCTTGTGTATTTTCCAAGTCTCTACTCTTACAAGCAAGACTGGAGTTTTGATTTTGATCTGTGGGGTTGGGGGCACGGAGGGGCTCATTCTCTATTGTGCCTTGAGCTTCTGAATGCCTCAGTCACTACAGCATATTGATTTCCTTGACTTCTTCAAATGAGAAAGTGCCTTTTGAATAGCAATAAGGTAACTCTTTACACACCTCCTGAATAACAATCTCCTTCTGCATTTGTGTGTGGAATAGCAATGTCTTGAGTGTTTCTCATTACAACAACTTACTCCAACTCACTACCAACTGGTGAACTTCATGAGGACCTCAAATGGGCTTCCTTTTCTCCAATAGCTGTGTTTTTGAAAAGCTGGGAGTTAAGCTAATTTGTGTAAATCAAATGCTTTGGCCCCATGTCTGCAAGGACGTTGTGGAAGAGAACTCATGCAAGGTGGAGAGGGATTAGTCCAAGTGATTTATCCCCTCTTCCCAATGTCTGAAATCCTGTGAGTCTAGGTCTCCTTTAAATATTTTACTGGTTACTAATTTTAAAGATTTGTCACTTTCATTCCTGAATGATCTTCAATTAGCAATGGCTCCCAAAACTTTACGTTTAGTTTAGACTTACTGCCATTGCGATGCCTAGAACAAAATCACAATTAGGTGTGTCATTCACATGTACAGCTGAATGGCTGAGATGGAGGGAAAAAATGGTGTTCCATGTACTGCCTGCATGAAGTTGGTAGAGGCAGAAATTGCTCTCTCAGGGCCTCTTGGGAAAGGGAATGGCAAGAATGTCGGGGCACCTTTGGCCTAGATCACACAGAAGGTGCAATCAGAGTAGAATTTTCAAGCAAAACAAATCCAAGGAATGTAGAGAGCTGAACTGAGGAATAAAATTAAGACCCACTAAAGAGGCTGCAGGTCCTCAGTTTGGCATCCAGGCTTTTGTAATCATGGCACAAGCCCTCCTATGCGATCAGCTGATGCCCAGGCTGAACCCCTAGCCAACTGAGCCAGAATCACTGGGGTGGGAGCCAGACATCATTATTTTTGAAATTCTCCAGCTGATTCCAATGTGCAGCCAAGTCCAAGGAATAAGAGACTTTTGAGTAAGAGACTGCCACATTCTGAGTTCCTTGAGGAAAGGTCATTGAGGGAAGTTTCTATGGTACAGTGGAAAGAACGCCAGAGGAGGTGTATATGGGTGTGTATTGCCAATTATGTTGTATATTCCAATTACAGAATTTGCTTCTGAGCTCAGTGCTTTATTTCTAATCCTCACAACAATGGCATGAGATAGATACTCAATATATTAAGTCCAATTTATGTACTTGTCCAAAATTCCTCAGTTTCAAGTGTCTCTCGATGGAGAATCCTGCTGCCACCATCATTAACTTATCTCTTGCTAATCCATGAACAATGTGTTCTCACCAAACTTGTATGGGAGTATGAAGGCAGGTTGAGGCCATAGACTTAGGATTTGGTGCCTCCTCCATTAGCCTTCACTCTTACTGTGCCTTCGATTCTTTGCTGCTGTTGGGCATCCTCCTGATGGAATAATTGTCTGCGTTTTCTTACAGTAAATTCAGTAACCACCTTATACTTGCTTTCCTTCCATCTCTGTCTCACGTTCCTTTTCTCCTCACTCTCACTGTCCTGGGGTTGGACCCCTCAGCAAACTGCTAAGGAAGCTTTGTCACTTGATTTATTTTCAAGGAGACCCATGCTGAGACAGTGTTATTATCCCAACAAATGCTGGTCTGTCGGTTTCCAAAGTCCATGGCTTTTGTACTCTTTTCCCTTTTCTTTCCTGCCTCCTAGGACAGAGAAGAAGTGGGTCTTCATCCCTGCTGTGCCACCGATGTACAGTATAATCTCAGGAAAGCCATTTTCTTCTTTAAGCCTGTTACTTGGTCCATAAAATGAGAGGGTTGGGCTATCACATGTTCTTAAACTTCTGGATCCCTTGGACGTCTTGAACAGTTGGGTGAAGCCTGTGAATTCTTTCTCAGAATAATGTTTTTAAATTGCATAAAATAAAATACATAGGATTGCAAAAAACCCACACTTATATTGACTAAGCTTGTCAAGATAACATACATGTGTATATCTCACAAAATATACGTGATATGCTTCTTTACTCATGTCTTAAATAGTGTTTGTTTAATAATTATAATACCTTATTATAATATCTAAGTAGTGATGAGAATACTACTTTGAGACACCTATGAGAAAACATCCCTGAAAACAAATAGACCGTAATGATCCCAACTGAAATAAACAATGCTCAAAGACTATAAATGATCATCAGACAAATTTATTGTGTGACAATATTTTAAATAAGACAAAGACCAGGACACTCTAGAGCCACAAAAGTGACTGGACTCTCCTCTCTTAGAACTAACACAAGTGACTCCAGCTTCTTTGCCACTTACAACTTTAACCTTGCTTTAATGGTCTGACCCTCTAGATAAAAACGATGTAGATTCCCAATCACTGAACGACCCCCTTGTATTGACAGGACCCAGCTAAAAATGCCTTCTTCCCCAATCCCCACCCCCAGCCACTTCCTTCAAACTTTCTAGAAACACTCACACAACAAGTTCTACAATAATCCCATCCTAATTCCTTCTTACTCAGGCATCTATGGCTTCTTTGTGTGTTCTCCTTTGCAGCAGCAAGCTAAATAAACCTTAATGTTTGGACAATGATCGTATTCCTGGTGGTCTTTGGATGGCAACCTTCAACTTCTGCAATAATCATAACATGATATGACAACACCTGTGGTTTCTATCCATGACAATACAATTGTGAAGCTGAGATTCAAATCCAGGCATTCTGGTTTTAGAGACTGAACTCTTAAACTCTATGCTCCACAGCCTCTAGGCATAAAGAAGTAAAAAGAACAAAACATAAGTAATCACATGCCAGTGATGGACTATTACGTATCCAAGGGCATCTCTAAGGGCGTACACGAGTTAGAGAGAAATTTTCGCTGGTACCAAAATAACAACCACAACAACCAATCATGGTAGAAAAATAAATAGTAACCACAACAATAATCTTCCATTTGTATAGCCCTTTGCACTTTATTGGACCATCTGCATATGAGCCTCTGCACAGTGAAGACAGACCCCCCAGCCAAGGTTTTCTTGGACATGGACAGCCTAAGTCTACCTACAGGATCTTAAAAAAAAAAAAGACATAATGCCTGCAAGAGAAGATAGGTTATTCTCAGCTCATTGTTGAAACTCCACTATTTAGATTTATATTCAACCAATATTTATTAAATGCTATTACTGAGTGAATTGTGTTCTCTTCTAAATTTATATGTTGAAGCCCTAACCCACAATATGACTGCATTTGGAGACAGAGTTTTTAAAGAGATAATTAAGGTTAAATAAAGTCATAAGACTGGAAACCTAAACCAATAGGACTGGCATCCTTATAACAAGAGGAAGATAGGCCAGGGATATGCATGCACACAGCAAAGGCCATGTAAAGATGCAGCAAGAAGGCGGCCATCTGCAAACCAAGGAGAGAGGCCTCAGAAAAAGCCAACCCTGCCAACACCCTAAACTTGGACTTGCAGGCTCTGGAACTGTGAGCTTGGAAATAAATTTCTGTGGCTTAAATCACCAAATCTGTGCTCTTTTGTTCTGACAGCCCTCGCAAACCAACGTCTAATGAACATGCTGGATGTTCTCACATGTTTTTTCATGAAGTCATCAAAACCAGGAATAGGCTGGAGCCACCTTCTCCTGGCTCTCGAGAATCAGTTTGAACATTTTTAGGAATTCTGCCAACTGGTTTTTAAACATCCATGATTAAAGATCAAGCTATGCAAACTTAAAATTAAATAAATTGTATTTTTAAAAGGCGATAAGTATGTAAAACCCATCACTTCCTAATTATTTTACTGCATTTTATTCTCATCCATGTCTTTGAAGTTCTGTAAGTTGGAATTATTGCATCTAAATGGTGGGCACTCTACAGATGGCAGGCTCAAGAATGCAGGCTCAAGAATGTCAGGTTGGGAGTTTGAAATGGGCCACAATGGGGGTATTTATACCATGGAAATGGGCAAACAGTACAGATCAGGCCCCCTCCGCCCACCGGAGCTAGACATCAAACATCTACCAGCATATCCCCAATCATAACAATCCATCCAAAAAGGTCCTCTAGTTCCAGATGACATAATGAGAAAACTCCAGCTCCTAAAACACGAGATTCAAGCAAGAACTGGGTCCCTGGGCTCCTGAACTAGGGATCTTTGCATGATACTACACTGCCTCTCTATGCACACGGGAGGAAATGCGATAGCTCTATTTCTATCTCAGCCAGGCTGCCCAGCAGCAATCAGATTCAAAGGGGCTTGCGCATTTGGTGAGGGTCTATGCCCCGCCTCTTAAATTTCTCTGCCCAGTGCCAGCATAATGTAATTCTAATACCACCAGAATGAAGGCCACTTGCTATAAATCTCAGGGTGCTGTGAGAAGGCCCTGGGAGGAACGCTCTTTTACAGCCCACAATTTGCAGTCTGTTGTAAAGTACTTTAATTGCTACTCAGTATAGGATTTGCCTTGTGTGTTTTTCCAGCCTGGTAAAGATTAAGGAGGAGCAGAGGGCTGAGCCCAGGCCCCTGCTAGAGCTGGGAGCAGAGGAGCCCTAACCATTCAGAGATGGATTTACAAAAATGAAGACTGAAGACACAGCAGGAAGTCTTCAAAATAACTCGCAGAGAAGCTTCTTTGATGAGCTGAAGCAATTCAGCAGCTTCTGCACTGTGCATTCGTGCTCATAAATCACCAGGATTTGCAGGCCTTGCAAGACGTCTCCCACTCTGCTGTTTAAAAAAAAAAATGTACTCGTTGCAGTAGCATTAAAGATCTGCTGTTATTTTACTCAGGTACCTGGCATCTTAAGGGACAGTTTGATTTTTTTTTTTTTAATTTATTCATTAGATACAGAGAGAGAGAGCATGAGCAGGGAGAGAGGAAGAGGGAGAGGGAGAAGCAGGCTCCCCGCTGAGCCAGGAGCCCAATGTGGGGCTCGATCTCAGTACCCTGGGATCATGACCTGAGCCGAAGGCAGACGCTTAACCATCTGAGCCACCCAGGCACCCCGACGGTTTGAC
Organism: Phoca vitulina; assembly: GCF_004348235.1. Lineage (NCBI taxonomy): Eukaryota > Metazoa > Chordata > Mammalia > Carnivora > Phocidae > Phoca > Phoca vitulina. The sequence goes on from NW_022589725.1 coordinate 28,505,187, forward strand.
TTTTGTTGTTGATGATGATTGGATGCTCACAAGTATTTTATTTTTTTTATTTTTTTTAAGTTATCCAATCATTTTTTAAAAAGATTTTATTTATTTATTTGACAGAGAGAGACAGCACAAGCAGGGGGAGCAGCAGAGGGAGAGGGAGAAGCAGGCTCCCCACTGAGCAGGGATCCCAGCACCCTGGGATCATGACCTGAGCCAAAAGCAGCCATTTAACCAACTGAGCCACGCAGGTGCCCCGGAAGTGCACAAGATTTTTTAGAAAGGCTATTTATGGAACCATTCTAAAAAAAAAAATCTTGAGGAAGTCATTGCCCTGGAAAATATACCCAGGGAATTCTGAAGACATTACAAATGTGTTCTTTTAACCTCTGAAATCAAGGGGTGCCTGGGTGGCTCAGTTGGTTAAGCGACTGCCTTTGGCTCAGGTCATGATCCTGGAGTCCCGGGATTGGGCCCCGCATCGGGCTCCCTGCTCGGCAGGGAGTCTGTTTCTCCCTCTGACCCTCCCCCTCTTGTTCTCTCGCTCTCATTCTCTCTCTTTCAATAAATAAATAAAATCTTTAAAAAAAAAAATAGCCTCTGAAATCGAGAGCATCCAAAGCTCAGTTGAACCTAGGTTGTGTGAGTGAACCACTTGAAGAGCTTTAGAAATCCTGATGCTTCGGCCCTGCCCCTCCAGAGATTCTGACTGAAGTGGTCCACCTGGGCATTTGGCTTTTTAAAAGCTCTCCAGAAGACTCCCATGCACAGTCAAGTTGGAAACTATTATTCTAAAACTTTTCTTCTTGGAGTGTGGTTGATCTGTGGACCAGCACCATCAGCCTCATGAGGGAGCTACTTAGAAATGCAGAATGTGGGCCCAGACACACTGAAGCAGTCTGCATTTTATCAAGATCTCCAGATGATGCCCTTGTTCAGCCGAAGTCGAGATTATCTAGAACTTAGATAAAGAATGCTAGAAGCTGACCACCTGTCTTCCTTAATTCAGGCTAGAAATGGTTTTCCTCTCTTATTCCCCATCTCTAGTTAGGTACCAAGTCCTGCTGACTTTCCTTTCAAATAAACCTCTCTTGTGTCTCACACAGTTGTCCCCGCCCACCCCAACCCCAAGAACCTTCCAGCTTCTTCAAGGGCTACTGCTAAAATAAATCCTCTGCTCAAAAATGTTCAATGGCCGCCTCTTTCCCACCATTTCAAATGTGAATTTCTCTGCCTGACTCCAAGGCCATCCCACATCTGGATCCAGGTAACCTGTCTAACCTGATTTCCCCACATGTCTCTGGTTCCAGCTGGTATTTTCCCCAAGTCACAAGATGCCAGCCAATTCCTCTTTGTCTTGGCTGCTGAAAAGCCATTCCTTTTCAGTTCTCCCTCTGCCTCTCCAAGCCTTATTCATCTTTCAAGGCCACTTCCTTTTGCTCTGAATGCCTCTAGCACTTAATGATAAGCTAAGCATCTTTTCACATCGGACACTAATTTTCATGTACCTAGGGCCAACTAGGCATGGAGCTCTGAACCTAAATGTACCCTGGAGATGAATCCAGCTTCTCCCCATTCAGAATAGGCTTAGGCAACCCTCTTCCCCCGTCCCCCTCCCCAGAAAGCTACTCAACTGATGCTGCTCCATGACCCAACCTATGATTACCCTTTGCTCCCAGCACTTAGGTCAGGCCTGGCCGCCTCTTCCATCAGACTAAGGGCCCTTGAGTTGAGTCTTGCAGCCTCTATGGGTCCAGTGTTGTCATCACTAATATAGCAGGTGGGTCCTGGTGCCACCTATGGGTAGATCATCATGCTAGGTGGTGGTGATGGTGGTGGTGGAGGAGAAGGAGGAGGAAAAAGGGAGGCATTTCCAAGCTCTTTCCTTTGTTCTTGACCATTCCTTACAATTCGATATTTCTTTTAATTTTCTTCTACTCTACACTGTTAAAATGCTACCTCTTGTTCTCACAAGTGGTATGCTGTGGGTATTATTAGTGCCCCTATTATGCAGATGAGCACACTGAGATTTCTCACAGCCAAACAGCTAGAAGGTGGTGGAGCCAGAATTCCAATACAAACATATGGAAATACAAATGTACCTACAAGTGTTTTTTCAACAACATCATTCTTTATGACTTTGAGTTCATTTCATTAGCACAGCCATTCAAGACCCCAGATGCACATTAGTCACTTGGGCAGCCTTAAAAACAAAATCATTAAGGGGCTCCACCCTAAACCAATTATATTTCTTGCTTGTGGGGCTCTAATATGTTTGAGAAGCATTCCAAGGAAGTCTAATAAGCAGGCAGGATTGAGAAACACTGCATTAGCACCTTCCTCTAACTACCTGAGAAAGCCTGAATACTATTTGATCGGCATGTAAATTTCCATTCTGGACCACCAGTGAAAAAAATTCAGGAAGTACCACCTGCCTGTTGCAAGTTAGAAAAAAAAAATCTCCATCAAAGCAGTTCTCCTGCACTTCAAATGTGCCCCTGTATATTTGATGAATCTAAGAGGCAGCCTTTGGTTGTCATAGCAACAGGGCAGGCTGGAAAGGAATGACCAAAGGCACCATCCTAGAAGCCTTAACTCCACTCTGCCATCCTACTGAGCTGAGCCTTTCTGTCACCCATTCAGACAAGTGATTGATTAACTGAGCCCTTCCAGGCCAGATCTGCGGAGACTGCTATCTCAGGCATTCTTGCTGTGGTTATCATAACCTCCAACTTCCAGGGAATCAGTGGGGGCCAGGCAGGCACCCCCTGGGTCACAGCTGTTCTGGAGCAGTTGCAATTCCAACTTCCTTCCTGCGAAGCAGCAGCCTGAAGCGCACTTAGGGAGGATGAGGTCATGGCTTACAGAAAAAGAAGTTAGGCTTCGTTGCCTGCCTACCATTGTCTGTGTATCTTCTCTTTAAGCACACTTCAAAGAGCTGCATTCCGCTAGCACACCATCACTCACTGTGGTAAACTGTTGGCAAAAAATAGCCACAATAATTTCCCTTGCCGCATCCACACCCCCGGCAATGTGACTTTGCAGCATCTTCCATCAAGAGATGAAGGCCTTGAGTCTGGGCTGGTCTTATGATTTGTGTGGCCATTAGAGGTAGCCGAACTGGTGATGTGCTAGGTCTAAGCATGGGAGTCAAGGGGCCCTGCACACTTCTTTTTGCTCTTGCGAGATCCTTTCCATCATCGCCGTGAGAACAAGCCCAGACTAGCCTCCTGGAGGAAGAGAATCCACAGGAAGCAGAGATAAACAGCTGAAGCCCCTCTACCCCAGGCCACATCGGCAGCTGACGGCAGATGCATGAGTTAGCCCAGCTAAGACCAGAAGAACCAACTAGAGAAGCCCTGGCCCTAGGCCTAACCAAGAGAATTACAAGCTGAGAAAATGGTTATTGTTTTAAGCCACTAACTTTGGGGTAGTTTATGACACAGAAATAGCCATGAAATATGTGTATATCCATTAACATAGTAAAGTCTTTATTTTCTTTTTTTTTTTTTTTTAGATTTTTTTTTTTTAATTTATTTATTTGAGAGAGAGAGAATGAGAGAGAGCAAGCACATGAGAGGGGGGAGGGTCAGAGGGAGAAGCAGACTCCCTGCCGAGCAGGGAGCCCGATGCGGGACTCGATCCAGGGACTCCAGGATCATGACCCGAGCCGAAGGCAGTCGCTTAACCAACTGAGCCACCCAGGCGCCCTAAAGTCTTTATTTTCTATTAAGTTTATGGGACTTCAGACTTGCCTGAGTGGATGCCTATTCTATCATAAAGAAATGAAGTGAGATATAATCCTTGCCCTTCAGAAATTCATTAACTTTGGGGCACCTGGGTGGCTCAGTCGTTAAGCGTCTGCCTTCGGCTCAGGTCATGATCCCAGGGTCCTGGGAGGTTAAGCGAGTAGTCCAAAGTCACAGAGCTCGATCCTGGCTCTTCCTGCTCCGAGGGAAGCCTGCTTCTCCCTCTCCCACTCCTCCTGCTTGTGCTCCCTCTCTTGCTGTGTCTCTCTGTCAAATAAATAAAATCTTAAAAAAAATTGACTTTTTTGAATAATGGGAAATTATGGGCCTTTTGTCCATCTGGACAAAGCTAGTCTAGATTTGCTGAGGAGTTCTAAGAATGATTCAAATTGCCAAAAAGAATTCAGCCAGCAATGATCTGGAATGTGCTGGAGAGATGAATTTGGGATTTGCTGGTAGAAAAATGATGGCACAGCTGTGGAAGTCAATAAGAACTCTGAGAGACAAGGCATATATAGAAAGAAGGCTGTCTATCACATCCATGTTGGAGGAATGTTCCTGGGGACAGAAGCAGAAGGAAGATGGAGTGCTATAGAGACTCACAAGAGGTGGGCGGCGGGCAGTGGGAACTGGGACAGGGCATCACATACAGTAGATGGCATACTTCCTAAGTTTCATTGTTTACAGTTCATTTATTGCCCTTCTTATGTGCCGTGGTTTAAATTAATCATGTTCTCAGTTCGTGGAACATATGTTTATATGAAACCCTCTTGTTCTATGTCTTTATTCCCTTATACTTCAGCCTCCATTCTTGTTCATTTACCCTTAATTGCTAGAACCATCTTTGGAAACAGCTGAAACATTTTGGTGGTAAATCTGGTGACCAAGGCGGGTAACTGGTCAAGGTGATAGGTGATTTGTTCCAACACCGGATAAATGGCCTCTTTCAGTGATGGCTAGTTGTAATCTGTGATTTTTCTTTCACTCATCTGACAGGTATTTACAGAGCACCCATCCCATGTCAGAAATCGTTCTAGGCAATCAAGATTTGGCAGGGAGCAAGAAAAACATGTGTTTTTTGTTTGTTTGTTTCCATGGACCTTATGTTGTAGTGGAGTTACATGATGGAATTACAAACAAATGTATCAACAGGATAAATTCAGAAAGAGATTCAGAAAGTAAGAAACACAGGAGGATGTGACTGGTTTGGGGTAGAGGTTACTTTAGGTGTCATCATCAGAGAAAGCCTCTCGGATGAGGTGATATTTGAGTGGAGCCCCAAATGACAAGAAGGAACTATGTTGGGTCAAGCCAAAGAAAGAGGGTTCCATGCATAAAGATTGGCAAGTGCGAAGGCCCTCAGGTGAATGAGACAGGCTCACTCAAGGAACAGAACAGTTAGCTTGACTGGAAGAAGCAGATTGAGGGGGAGAGAAGGAGGAAAGGCAGTTGGAGAAGAAGCAGGGCTAGTCCTGTTGGTTGTGGTAGGAGACTGGGATTTTAAGTAAGAACAATGGAGAGGACGTCACTGGGCATTTAGGGGAATGCCTACATTTTAGAGGAATCAGTTTGTCTGTTCTGTGGAAGCTGCATTATGGGAGAACAAAAGTGGAGGCTGGGTGCAGTCAGGAAACTGTTAGGACAGTGTTGAGGAATGGAAGTTTGGAGCGAGGGTTGGCAGGTGCCGGGAGGGAAGAGGATGAGTTTGGGAAATAGAAACCAGTAAACATGGCAGGCACTTTCAAACTTTCAGAATTCAACATTATGAGCCTCCTAAATGAAAGCTTAACACAATGCCCTTAACCCAAACATGCTATAAATACACAATGAAATAGACATCTTTAAAGGTGACATGCTTACCTCATCATTTTTAAAATTTCAGTGGTGAAAACTAGGCAGTTGATTTAATTAGATCAACCCCTCAAATTCTTTGAAGACTATGATGTTTCTGAAGGGAAATGATTATGTTTGACAATGAGAGTTTTCAAATTTTCATTCACGGGCAGACTGAAATGGGGAATAATTTTCCATGTAGGTTTTTTTCCTCCTTTCTGTAGAGAAATTAATTCTGCTCAGTGATGTCATCGTGGTAGAAATAAAGAGGTCACTGTGATATGAGCTGGACTGAGAGGAAGTTGCTTTGCATACTGAATACTATCAACAGAGTGACCTCTCTTTTGGGGATGGTGTTCTCTCCTCAGGGCTCACTTCATGGCTAATTTGGTGTCATTTACCATTATACTCCTTGAACTCAAGAAACAGCATATCTGATAGGATTAATATCATATAAAATTATTGTGATTAAAGCCATTTCACTTGAACACAACCTCGATTTTGTGGTAGGCCTGCCATAAATACTGAATGATTCTCATCACAAGAAGCCACTGGATAAACCCCAAAGGAGGGACAACTAGTACTCTTCAAAATGTCAAGGTCATGAAGAACAAAGGCTGAGGAACTGTTCCAGATTAAAGGAGCCTAAAGAGAAATGTTAACTATATGCAGTGTTGGATCTGAGATGGGTTCCTGGATCAGGGGGGAAAATGCTATAAAGAACATTATTAAAAGAACTGGTACAATTTGAATATGGACTGTTTGTTAGGTAATAATAGTGTGCCAGTGTAAAATAACCAGGATTTGGTCATCATGCTTTAATTACATAAGGGAATGTCCTTGTGCTTACGATATGTGGTTTGAGGTATTCAGGGGTAAAGAGTTACGATATATGGAAATTCTGAAGTGGTTTAGCAAGAAAAAGAATAAGAACAAAATACGTACAGAAATGTGGCAACACACTGGGTGTCTAGACAAAGGGTATGCAGGTATTCATGGTTTCATTTCTGAAACACCTCTGTAGGTCTGAAATACACAGTTTAAAGAAAATGTTTCAGTATTCTTAAAAAAAAGAAAAAGAGGGGCGCCTGGGTGGCTCAGGTGGTTAAGCGGCTGCCTTTGGCTCAGGTCATGATCCCAGGGTCCTGGGATGGAGCCTCCTTGTTGGGCTCCCTACTCGGTGGGGGGAGGTCTGCTTGTCCCTCTCTGTCTACCCCAACTGCCCCCGCCCCCGCTCATGCACACGCTCTCTAATAAATAAAATCTTAAAAAAAGAAAAAGAAAAAGCCATTTTACTTTACAGGTCATCTCATCAACTATAGCTTGGACCCTGGACAAAGGCCAAAATGAGGTATTTCTCACCATCAGGACTCACAGACCAGGCACCCCCAACCGGGGGAGGAGAAACCGGGACCCTGGAATTATGGCAGGAGCGTCTGGGATCGTGTTCATCCAGACCTCTGGGTGTCGCTGTCTGAAGCTACTCTCTCACGTGGACAGCCCCACTTCTTCTGCAATCTGGATGCTCTCAGGATCTTTCTGTTCTCCAACTGTGACTCTTCTCTGGTTTTCGCCCCTCAGTGCCTCTTTTAATGTCTGAGGTCCTGCTTTCTGCTCCAGGAATCACGTCTGATTTTCACACCTTCGTTCTGGAAAAGCCCCCAGCGGTGAGTCGCGTGGCTCTGCGAAGACACACTGCGAGGCGATTTATGTGCTGGGTCTCGGAGGTGGGGAATGGTACTGCAGCGCCGTAAGGATGGCTCAGCTGGAAGAGATGTAGCCCACAATGCGGCAGGAGGGCTGGTTAGAAGCTGCAGGAGCCAAGGCCTTTGACGTTGCTGTCCACCTTGACGTTGCTTTCCATCCTGCTGCATCTGGGATCGAGGAGGTTCGTTTCAGTCCTGGCTGTGCCAGGATCGAGCTCTGTGACCTTGGTCTACTCGCTTAACCTCCCTGGGCTTCATTTTCCTCACATGTAAAATGATTGCTGAGGTCCACCCCCCGTCTCAAACAGTTCACATCCCTCCTCTTGATGTCATAGGAGGGCTTGATGTCATGAAACAGGAGGACTGCCCCCGAGATGAGAAATCAGCCAGTAATCATTGAAGCCTATGTTGAGCAGGTTCTTTGGGCCCAGACCCGTTCACAGTGGTTAAAATTCAGAATGCCGAATCAAGCAGACCTACTTTCAAATATTGGCTCTTTCTGTTCTTATTTGCTCTGGGAATTTGGACAGGTTATTTAACCTGCCTAAAAAAACCTCAAGTGCCTCATCTGTAAAATGGGATCTATACTGGTGCTTATTCTGAAGGGTCATTGAGAAGATTAAATGAGATAATACAAAGTGCCGCATAATATGCACTCTTTACAAAACACTATTTCTTTTTTTTTTTTTTTTTAGATTTTATTTATGTATTTGCGAGAAAGAGAGCATGCAAGCACAGGGAGGGGCAAAGGGAGAAGCAGGCTTCCCGCGGAGCAGGGAGCCCGTTGCGGGGCTGGATCCCAGGACCCCGGGATCATGACCTGAGCTCAACCCACTGAGCCACCCAGGCGCCTTGGACAAAACACTATTTCTGAATACTATTAATAATATTCTGCTCTTATTTAGAATATAAGAAAAATCCCTTTCTTCCAAGATAACTCCAACTGAAGTTACATGATTGACGTTCACTTAACAACAACCGAACAACAGTGCAGAAAGGCAAGAAATTTAGTGATGAAAAGTGTGTGGCAGAGACTAACAAGATTTTAATAGATGAGGGAGGAAGGCCAGTTTGGGCTAGGATTGGAATTATTCCTGGCTTAAATATGCAAAGTACTATTAACTACGGTACAATTTAAAATATATATTTCCTATTTTTAAAATTTATTAAATGCAAAATTAATATATGGATACATCTAACTTGTAAACATAATTTCACGTACTCCAGACTTAGAAAAGTCTTCTTTATTGTCTAACCAAACCTCACCCTCCTCCCCAAATGTAATCATTAGTATCAGTTGGGATGAATTTGTTAAAGTTTTCCTTCTTCTATTCATTTTTGTTTAAATATTCTAAAGCAGGGAAATAAGGGACCTAGAGTTTACGACTGTTGTAGTGGTTCGTTGTTCCTTTTATCAATATGAAATAACCTCTTGTCCCTGTAATGCTTTCTGATTCTAATTTGCCTAAAAATATTGCTCTTCAGCCCTCTTTTGGTAGGTTTTACCTAGTAGAGCTTTTATATGTATTTATTTTCAACCTTCGACAATGGTTATAGTATAGCTGTTATCTCTTGTCAATAGCGTAGAGCTGGGCCTCCCAGCTCAAGTGCTGTTTTTCTTTTGTTCTGGGACTTCCTTTTCTGTTATGGCTTTGAGTGTTCTCATGCTCCCCATTCACTCTAGTCTCTCCTAGAATTCTTACTAGAGAATGTTGGCCCTTCTGACTTATTTCTCCAAATCCCTTACTTTTTCTTCTATGCCTTATAATTTTTGGTCCTCTTGTCCTGCATTCTGGCAGAATTCCTCTTCCAGGCCACCAACTGATGTTACGTCAATGTCTATTTTGCTGTTCGTCCCATTACTCAGTTTTTAATTTTAAGAATACATTTTTAAAAAATTTTCTAGAGCTCTAATGGATTGTTTTTTTATGACTACGGTATCCTTTTAGATTTGCCTGAGAGTAAGGATTATAACCATTCTAAAAGCTTCTGTTAGCTGTATTAACTGTATTTCTCCATTTGTTGAGTTTGGTGAGCCTTTTCCATGTTGTTGATCCACGCAAATGTTCACAGATTCTTGCCCTGATTTCCTGCTGACCTATTTTGTCTGTTTGTCATGGCCCCCCCATGACTGATTATGCTGGATGAGAAGGCTCTGCTTCTAGGTGGGGTGCACTGCCATCACTGTGCAGGTTTGGGCATAGACAGTGGGCACAGTGTGTGCTGATGGGCAAGGCATGACATCTGGACATGAGTAAGTTCCAATACTCCTTTTGGCCACCATTCTCCTGAGGATTGTATTCTGCCTCTCCCATCTAGCTGCCAGATTGACTCTACTTAGATTAAGACAGGCCAATTAAGCACCATCTAGCCGGTGGGGAGGTAGATGGGGAAGAGGGGTCAACCATCTGGCTTGTCTGTTGGCATTATCCCAACCAGTGCTCCAGAAGCCACCCCACCCAGGTTCTTGTCCATTCCCATTTTTGCTACCTTTAGGCTGGAAGCACCCCACATTTTACAGTAGTCCTCTCCTACGTGGGTTTTTACTCCTTATGGTACAATTTTATTTTCCTTCTAATCTACCGAAAACACCTCTTCTTGTTTTCCAAACTGATTATGTATTTGTCTTTAGGTATATATATTCTCCCGTAACTCCTAAGATTGTGCAGTGGGGAGGAGAAGTTACCAAATATAGTCAGGAGCCTATCTCTTTCTGAATAGACTTTAAAAACCTTTTTTCTTTTAAGTTTTGTTCTCAAAGAACACAGGAAGTAGTGTTTCATTTATTTATTACAAGGAGTTATCTTTATATTATATCAGGGTTATATTTCAACCCCTGGAAAGCATATTGCATTATAGAGATGTTTTTGTTAAAAGAGAAGTCTTTGAAGAATGCCAAGGGTTATCTTGGCAGAAATCCACAGTAAACAGAGCCCTGGCTGGAAGAGATCACAATATGCAGTCTCCCGGATAAATGATCCTGTAGGAGGAGGCACAATTCTGCCTCTACCAGCATCACGTGTGTATAAATGTCTGTGTGCACGCGCATGCGTGTGTGCATATGTGCCTGTGTGTGCTCTTAATAGAAAAATTTTATTTGCAATTTCATGTTAGTTAGTGGCCAGTTATTGACCAAGGCTTGAAATTAAGTTAGGAAAAAGTGTAATGAGAACTTGTATCCATCCCATGAGGAAGTTTCTCCTGGGAAGAAAGGATAGCATATAACTTCTGCCTTTTCCTTCATAAAATAGCAAATTCAGCATTAAGGTTCTATTCTCTTGTATATAAAGAGTAGGCTTCAAAAGGAACCTCTCACCATTTACTTGGACTAGCAACTCCCTCCTCTCGAACTCACTTCTCAGATGGCTATTACTCATTCTTATATTCATTGTATTAGCTAATTTTTGCTTTGCAATGAACCACCCCAACTTTTATGGGACTTTACAACATTTATTTAGCTCAGGAGTTGACTGGGTGTTTTTCTGTGCTAGGCTTGGCTGAGCTCAGCTGGGCTCATTCATGCGTCTGTAGCCAGTTGGTGATTTGGCAGAGGGCTGCCTGGGCTGTTGGCTGATGGGGCAACTGGTCTGACTGGTCCATGTGTCTCTCATCGTCCAGCAGGCTATGTATGCTCCTTCACATGGAGGCTGGGTTCCAAAAGCATGAGCTCCCTTGAGGCTTCAGCTAGCCTCACTCTTGTTCATGCCCCATTAGTTAAAGCTGGTGACAAAGTAAAGAATACATTCAAGGGGTGACAGAGTGAAAGAATTTGTGACCATTTTGTAATCTATCAAGTTATATTTTAATTAAGTCTATTAATGTAGCTTAAAAATTTCCCCACAAGCTTGAAGGTATTAAGAAAAAATGTGGTGGGAAATTATAGCAAATACATAGTAATTTTTTATTCTGAAGTAGCATGAGATTGGGCAGGAAAATTGAGCTCTAGACCCAATCCACCATTTTTTTTAATCAACATGATTTTAGGCAAATCATTTAGCTTGGGAGCTCAGTTTTTCTAATATTTAAAATGAGAGGTTTGGATTATCTCTGAGGCCCCTCTACTCCATTATTAGTAAAAAGAAATTTGACATTTATCTGTAAGAGTTTACAAAAAAAATTCTTCTGAACCCAGTGAAAGTACAGGAATTTCTATTCCAAGAATATGGGTTCTGAATATTCCCAGATTCAGACTTTGAATACTTTATCCCCAAAGAAAAATGTTCATCTTCTCTTGGACTTTTTTCTATCTCTTCACTCAGTCTTTGACCGTATTTCCTATGTAGAGGTCAAACCAATGAATTTGGACTTAACCTTCTTGCCTTGCTATGCTGCTCTCCTCCCCTAGATTAACTTTGACCTCATTGAGGCAGACTGTGTCTGACACCTTTTTGGTCCTACTCGTTTGCTCCTAGTTGTCACACGTTGATCATCAATAAACAGTGGTTGAATGAATTGAATAAAAAGTTGCTGATTGGCACTGAGTAGAAGAAAAATGTGATTCTTCAAGGACTGTAGCAGCCTGTTTCTTTGGGAAACTGGAGGCCATACCTCTAGCCCAGGTTAGAGGTTTTCTGCATTCAGAAAGAGATATGATTTGCTGTGGCCATGAGAGAGGGAAAGGTTGTTCGGTAAGGGGGAGGAACTCCATCTTCCATTCTCCAGGACACGAATGAGAGATCCCATTCTGTTTAGAATAGAGGTGGTAAGGAAATGAAAGTTCAGCCACCACCTGGACATCACTGATCTGGAACATTAAAGGCACTTTAATGCCTTTAGAGCTCTTTAGAACTACAGCTCTTTAGGGCTCAGCTTAGAACTAGCACCAGCTCTCCCAGCAGCAGGGAGCAAATCCATTCATGCATCCCTCTTGGTCTACATATGTGTGCTCCAGCCCATCTTCCATCAACAGAGTGAGCACCAGGAGGGAGATGGAGAGGAAAACAGGTCATATTCACCCTAGAAAAATAGCATTTGGATAATCGGCAGGCGATCAGAGATTTTTTTTTTTTAAAGTCATGGACTTTGCATCCAAGTTCTGTCATTATTCTGTCCTGGGTTTTGGCCAGAACTATCTCTGAAGATAAAAGACGGAAATAAGCAAATTCATATTGGACTATGGGATTTCTCCCATTTAACTTAAATATGCAATAACAACAACAACAAAAAAAGCCCACATTAAATAGCAAAGAAAAAAACCCTGTCATTTTCATTGACTCACAACAGAACTACGAAATTTAATGCAAGGTAACTTATTGATTAACCCAGTGAAGTCGTTAGTAGAGATCAGTCTTGCAGGGGGAAAAAAATACCTGATTTGGGAAAAATTATATTCAAGGGATTCGTGTTCATTTTAAGCCTTTAAGTGTGACTACTAATGATTAAAATTGATTTAGGGGTGGCCTTTCCCAAAGCCAAGGAAATGTAGTAAGAGATCCTCATTATCTCTCTTGCTTGGTTGTTCTCCAATTAATTAACCCTTAATTGTTCTGCATAAGACTCTTGTGAACGAGGAATCTGGTGAAGCATTGCCATCTTGATGGGAAGGAACATGAGGCAATGGGATGTAAAATGATCTCTTAAGTGATAGAAGGAATCCCTATTAGAACTCAATGCACTCCTCCCGACTTCTGCACAAAAGGGGGCTTCTCCTGACTAAGCAGATGGTTGCTCTTTGTTCTCCACCAGAGGCAGCCTTTTTAACTTAAAGCAGGAGGGAGCTAGATACTGCACCAAATTATCTGCAGCCTTTCCAGACAAGCAATTATGGTGCCATGTAGTAGTACCTGGGATTCCAAATCTTGGATATTTACAAAGGGTTTGAAAAGAAACATTGTATAAAAACATACAATGATCTTTATCTTCTTATGACTAGCTGCATCTGAACTGTTTATTTCCCTGCCTTCTAAAGGGATCAAAAAATTTAAAGTGGGGACTGCATTTTCAGAGCTTGGTGAAGGCAATGCATTGTGATTGCTCAGCCATGTTCACTTTCTTTTTCCACATTTTTAAATGTTCTTCCAAATCATCTTGAGGGACTGAAGTAAATGAATATTGTGGTGGACGTAATACACTGCTGGGTCCAAAAGCTCTTTATTTCAAGATCGAGAAGACTAAGAGAAATTACAATCAGAATAAATCCGGAAAACTGGAAGGGGTGGGTACTCTTAATGAGTTGGCAGATAGACCGTGAAATCCCACCCTGAACAGCAGGAACAACTTGGCTTCGCAGTGTTACCTTCATTTGGATTCATGGAAGAATAAATCAACAGGGTTTGAAGTGCCTCAGAGCAAGAATGAATGTGACAAGCACAGAAAGGATTACTGAAAGCATGAATCCAGCTTTGTGTGGCAGGGTGACTGAAATCTACTTTATTCACTTTTGAAGCATTCATAGGGGGAAAAAAAGAAAAAATATATAGTATAAGCAGATGTTTCTTTTTCAGTGTTTTTAGCAAACAGTCTGGGCAATTGGACACAGTTGCTTCCCTTGGTGTGTACAAGCCATCATTGTACTGCGGTTGATGGACTGTTGGATCACAATGTGGGAACTTGCCTCAGTGTACTTCCTCCATCGCACTCCATGGGCTGAATTCAGGATTTAGACATTTTGTGAATCCTGATGTTGCTGGGGAGAAGAAACCTTCTGGCCCCAGTTTAGAGAGATGAAGTTACGGCCCCATGACCTTGGTCAAGGGATCAAATTGTCTTCCCAGCTGTAGTGGGCTGAGTGGTGTCCATGCCCAACCTACTTCCGTCCTGTGTTAAAGCCCTGACCCCCAGTACTTCAGAATGTGACTATATTTGCAAATAACGCTTTCAAAGACGTTAAGTTAAAATGAGACCCACCTAAATGTTCAGCACTAACCTGCAATTGAGCAGACTTCCTGTGTCTACTCATACAATAGGAGATCAAAAATATTTGCTGAATGAATGAACGAATGAATGAAGTAATGGACATCCCTCTTCTTCAATTTCTTTATTTCTCTAAAACACACATAGTTATAGGGACTCCATCACAGGGTTGTGGTTGGACGTGCCTGTCAGGGGCTTAGAACATTGTGGCTCGTCCCCGGTTAACCCCATAAAAGCATTTACTGTTATGACATTTACTATTAAGCTTTGTATCAGTTTTCATCTTTTGGTGGCTTTCTAGACAATGATCCTTAAAGTGGGCAGTGAGATCCAGCGTTGAGCATCATGAGTATACTGCATGCATTTCCCATAGAACTTGGGCTGTTTCTCTCTGTTAGACCCAATTTGTCTGCAGTCCAGAAAGTCACACAACTTAAAAATTGGTGAGACAGGTCCCATCACATCTGGCTCATCCTTTAATGGTTGGATTAGATTGTTTTATGACTGGTGTTTTATATCAGGGGTGGGAATGGAGGGTGGCAGGAATAAACCAATATTCTTTACTTCCCCCACTGTCCATCCCCAGAGTCCCAGTGAGTGCATCAGACCCAAAGAGACAGGACTCAGCCTGGACCGTGCACTGGGGGTGGGGGGTGGGAAAGGCCAAGTCCTTGAATGCTTCAAGTACAAAGAGTGGTAGAACTTTCACGATTTTTATCCTGACAGCTCTTCTACCACGGGCTAGATCTGACTTCTCCTGGCTCAAAAAATTTCCTCAGCTTCACACAGTGACCCTTATTTATTCCCCCTTCCTAGGAAATCATATTCCACAGGAAGAGCCCCAAGTGAAACTCGCTGAGCCAACCTCTGTGCTGTCTATATTTCATGATTATGGAGCCAGCCTGCTGCATGCTCCATTAATCTCTCCAACCAGCCTCAGACTTGGACTGCACTGAAAGTGTTTCCAATTTTAACCTGTCTGCCTTCCATGAGGCTTTGTTTATGCAACTGGCACTGTCTTGGGGACCCCCATGCCCCTTTGGTGTCCCCATGTCATTTCCAGTTCATCATTACATTATTATTCATTTGCAACTTCTCATTGTTGATTACCTCTACATTTGCCCACATCCCGCACCCCCTTTAGGTCAGGAGCTTGTGGATGGCACACCTGGCGTTGTTTGCATGGTCTGTAACCTGTCCCCAGGTGTGAGCAGAGAGTGCTTAAGTAACTAAGTGATGGGCTGGGAGGGGCTTCTCCATGTCCATCTTCACGTTTGGTCCTTCTGACCATCCGTAGCACCTCTATTCTTGATGTTTTTCCCCCCTCCATGGTTTTTTCTGAGTTGTCAGTGTAGTCGAGCACAATGAAATGGACAAGTATGCCATTGAGAGGGAAGGCAGACAGGGGGAGTGTTTGATGTTTTTAACTTTGAAATGCTCTGTGCCACCAGGAAAAGCAAACAGGGCAACTTTAGCTATTAGGTGGGTGGGGAACACACCCCACAAAGGACGTGTGAGCTCACAGCAGCAGGCATTATAAGAAGAACTGAGACAGGTGCCAACAAGGGAGAGAAAAAGGGGCATTTCTCCCAGCCAACTGTCAGCCCTGAAAACTGGGGGTGCCAGGTGGGACAGCCGCTGACAAGGTAAGGGAGACAGAGACTGATGGAAGAGAGGAGGAGGAGGACATCTAGAAAGTGCCGCTGGAGTGAGCCTCCCAGCCTCTCGCTTCTTCTGTCGAGGATGCTCCGCACAGCGGCGCATGGATGGCTCCCAGGACTTGGGACATCCCACAGTGGGCTCAGGCACAGAGGATGGCTGGCCCCAGGGCTCCTCCCTGCCAATTGGAATTTCCTTCTGTGACCTAGAGTCAAAGAACTTTTCTTCTAGTCTTTTTCCAATGGGCTCCTGATAGAATCATAGAACCATAGGATGTTAGAGCTATAAGCAAGTTAGGAGGTTTTCTGATAAACCCCTCCTTCTGTGGTGCCCAGTAGCAGCACATGCACAGGTTGGGACGGGTGACTACCTACCGTATCCCACGGTTTGTCACTTCTGGGTTTGTTTTCTAGTCTGCTTTTACTGAGATGTGACATAGATGAAAATGCACAAACCTTGGGCACACAGCTCAGCTTGTGTTTCGTCGCACCTATGTCGTCGGCACCCAGACTAGGAAACATAACATTCCCAGCACCCTCAAAACCCTCCCTGAGCCCCTTCCCATAGGCGACCCCTTTCCACTCCAAGTAACCTCTATCCTGATTTCTAATAAGATAGATTCGTTTGCCGGTTTTTGAAATGTATGTAAATGAAACCAAACAGTGAGGCTTCTTTTATCCTTGGCTTCTCTCACTCAACATTATGTTTATAAGATTTATACATGTTGTTGCATGTAGCGATAGTTTGTTCATTTGTGTCATCACATACTATTCCATTGTGTAAAATTTACATTTTATTCAATGTCTTTACCCATTATACTGTTGAAAGCCATATGGGTAGTTTCTCATTTGGGGCTATTACAAATAGCACTCTAAACATTCTACTGCATGTTTGTTGTGTTGCTATTGTTGCTGATTTTGCATGTAGACAGGTGTAGTTGCTGGGTCATAAAATATGCCTATGTTCAACTTTAGTTGGTCCAGTCAAACAGTTTTCCGAAGTGGCTATACTAATTTGCACTCCCACCAACAATATTTGAGCATTCCAGTGATCTCACCCGTGGTATTGTCTGTCTTTTCCATTCTAGCTCTTCTGGAATGTGTGTTACAGTTTGCTTTTGTGACTCAAAGATTTGTTGGAGTAAGGGGGTGCCTGGCTGGCTCAGTTGGTAGAACATGGTGCCTCTTGATCTCAGGGTCATGAGTTTGAACCCCACGTTGGGCATAGAGTTTAATTAAAAAAAAAGATTTTAGAGTAAGATTTTTTTTCCTTAGTGGAAACATTCCATTACCCGGTTAGTATATACTCCTTTGGTTTCTGATGCCTAGTACCAGAGCAATCTACAGGACTCTATCAATTAGGAAGTATTTAATGCCTAAAATGGAATGATACGAAACAAGTATGAGGCCCTCAAAGAGCTCACACTCAACCTGGGGAGATAAGAATCCTACGTATGACACTAACTGGCCACATCAAAGTCCCAAATTGTTTGGGACTCATGTTAGATATTCTCTTAATGTTGGTTAAATGTTGGGTACTAATTGTTAAATACAAACAGTAGAATCAGTCCCTGAATACAGAGAGGGGAGACATGATAGAGCACACGTGCTAGGATAAGCTTCAGGAATGAAATGGGACATCAGCTGGGCCTTTAAGTGTAAGATGTTTACAGGTAGAGAAGCTAGGAAAATACTTCCTGACATTTTCTGGGTGGATGGGCATGCACATTCATATGTATGTAACACTGAGCAAATGTCTTAATAGCAACAATTACCTAAATTGCCAGAACCTCGAGGAGAGTCTTAGGGATCAGCTCATTGAGTGCTTCAGAGTCAGTGCCATCCTTTAAGGTTCAGATTGTCCTCTTATATCCTGCATTAGCTGTGACTTCAGTCATTTAGACCAAAAGGGCAAATTGGGGAAGTGGCAGTGGGGGGGGGGGGCGTTTGAAAACATGATTTGTATACTGTCATCAGCTGTTCAGAGTGGAAATAGATTCCACAAAATCTATTTCCCATCTCACATCTTGAAATATTGAATTAAATCTCTCCTTTCTTGAAGGCACTCAAAAAGAAGAAATGTTAGCACAATTACCTGTGACTAGAAATGTCTCTATGATTCATTTAACTGGGTGGGTATCTTTTCTTATCCCTTAAGTTGAAATTTGACAGATAAGGCAAATACTAATTTTCACTTTTGTCTTTAAGAAACAAGACCTCAGACTATCTCCCGCAGAGAAACTACATTTCCCAGGCTTGCTTGTATCTAGGTGAACACATAAAACTAAGTTCTGTTCAAAGTGATATAGAAAGAAATATAGTTTGAGACTTCTGAGAAGCCTACTTAAAAGACAGTGAGATATGCTTCCTCCTCCTTCCTTCCTGCTGCCAGGAATGTGGATATAATAGTTGGAACTCCAGCAGCTACCTTGAACCATGAGGTGATTTTTTGAATGGAAATGGAAAAATAGAGCAAGAAAATAGAGCAAAACAATAGAGGGAAGATTGACCCATGAAGACTTTGTGGAGCTGCCCTAGCCAGCTGATTTTCAGTTGTGTTTTATATAACAAACCTTTGTGAGTTCAAGCTACTGCAAATGAATCTCTGCTGTTAGCAGTTGACCCTGATTCCCCACTGATGCAGATTGATAGAAATGTACACTCCGTCTTTCCCAACCTATAGATTAAGACTAATCAGTGGGTCCTGATGGTGTCTCCCTCTCCAAAGGAATCACAGTGGAGAGGGATATGCACCTAGCCCCATGTCTGGCTCCCTGCACTACTCATGAATGTCACTATCTCGTCAGTCCCGTTTATTCCCCTTTCTTCAGTTCTGGGTTGATCTCAGGAACTGGGGAAAATAAGAAGTATTCTCTCCTCACATAAAGGCTGCAGACCTCTGTGATGACCTTTATATTAGAGACATCCCTGGCCCCAGAAGCTTGAGGCACCTTGAGAGCGTTACAACTATGTCACCTTGACATCCCACCAAGAAATGTGAGAAAACTCTTCCCCTAGAAAGTTCAGGGGGCTGTTTGTATTTTCCAAAGTGAACACAAGAATACCTCTGGTCCTGGGGCTCCTGGGTGGCTCTGTCAGTTAAGTGTCCATCTCTTGATTTGGGCTCAGGTCATGATCTCAGGGTCATAGGTTTGAGCTCCACATTGGGCTCTGCACTCAGCACAGAGTCTGCTTGTCCCTCTCCCTTTGCTCCTCCCCCTGCTCATGCACTCTCTCTCTCTCTCTCTCTCAAATAAATAAATAAATTCTTTTTTTAAAAAAAGGAATTTTCCACTCTCTCTTCAAGAGTAGAGTCTACATCCTCTTCCTTTGAAACTGGTCAGGTCTTTGTGACTGTCTCAATTAACAGAGGACAGCAGAAGGGATTCTACGTGACTTTGGAGACTGAATCATGATGGTAGCATAACTTCTGCCTGGCACACGTGCACGAGTGCGCGCACTCTCTCTCAATCCTTTTCCTGACACGTGCATTTCTAGTTCTGAGCCGCCATGTAAGAGTTCCACTCCCCTGAAGTCACAGTGCTGAACTGACCACACAGAAGGGGAGAGAGAGCGATGCGCAAGAATGCCCGGCACTCCAGTCCTGTGGCTGATCAAGTCTTGCCAACCCAGGTCACGGACATAGGAGTGAGGAGTCTTCGAGATGAACCCAACCCCAGCTACTGTCTGACATGAGATACCCTGGCAAGAGCTGTCTAGCTGAGCCTAGTCAACCCCCAGAGCTGTGAGAAAGAATAATCAAATGATTATTGCAGTCTCAACTAAGTTTTAAGCTGATTTGTTCACTACTACAGAAAACCAGAGCAGCCCAACAAGTTGAATGTCAGGCTCCGAGCTGCCATTCATTCATGCCCCACATGCCAGGCTTAGATACTCCCCAGAAGCATCTCTGGTAGGTGGTCCTTCCTATTTCACCTGAACTCCTCCAGGGACAGGGACTCAGCACCCAGGGACAGCCTGCCTGATTCCCACTGCGCTCTACAAGATGAAACGTGTCTCCCTATGACTTCTACCTCTTGGTCTCAACTGAGAGCTCTGGGACTGTTCAGAGCAAGCCAGATTCCTCCTCTACAAGCTAACCTTCAACTATATAAAGACCTCTTTCTTGATACTTATGAATTTTTGTTTCTCTAAATACTGCTCTTTTTTCCCCCCTTTTTGGTGTGTGTTTAACCACTTGCTGGAAACCCCCGGAGGCGCTAGGAGTGAGAAGAAGTGATGTGAGGCTGTAGAGAAATCTTCAGAGGGCAATGATGTAATAGAAGATAAAAACGAAGATTTTATATGAATATTATGTATTCACCAGAATTATAATTATGCAGGGGCGCCTGGGTGGCTCAGATGGTTAAGCGTCTGCCTTCGGCTCAGGTCATGATCCCAGGGTCCTGGGATCGAGCCCCACATCTGGCTCCTGGCTCGGTGGGGAGCCTGCTTCTCCCTCTCCCTCTGCCTCTCCCCTGCTCATGCTCTCTCTCTGTCTGTATCTCTCTGTCTCAAATGAATAAATAAAATCTTAAAAAAAAAAAAAGAATTATAATTATGCAAAACAAGCACATGAAATAGACCATGAAGTAATACCCCCCGATAGAAAAATCGTATTAAAAGGGTGATTTTTCTGCCCGATTTTCAGTTTCCTATACTGTCACTAAATCACCTCCAAAGAGGGACATAGTATGTTGTGGCCTAAGGAAGGTGGAGATGCTAATGAAGGAGCTATGCAGAGACGTGTGTGCGCCACACTTAAGCTCTCAAGGGCTTTCCGCACATCCACAAAGAAATAAAATGATGGTATTCAGTGCCCAGTTGGTCTGCTCAAGGTCAGATGGTCCAGCTGACCTTTTAGCCAGCTGCCAGCAAATCACCCCAAACAGGTAACCCAAGGTTCACTGTTCCAGACCATCCACAGTTTTTCTCTTTTCTTTCTCCTTTCTTTCATAAATCCTCTTTTTTTGCCTTGGCTCATTAACAGCCTTTGGATCATCTCCCTGGCAAAGGGTCAATTTGCATGCCAGAAACCTAAAAAAATCTCTGAGTAACTTTTTTGACTTATTTTAGCATTAAAAGAAAGCAAATCTTCAATGGAACTTCACTTTCTAACATCAAAGATAGAAGTTGATCAGCACTGTTTATTCCAGTTTATTTAGCATTGCTTTCCAACTCTTAACATTCTGCTATAGTCCGCTCATTGTTCCTGAATACAACCTATGAATGCGTTGTCTGTCTGTTCCCAGAGCTGCTTCTGTGTGCTTTTCTTTGAGCTTCCAGGCTCAAATTCCCCCCAGTTCTCTGCATTCCACAGAGCCAGGGCGTGTACCATTTTGTACATTTCATAAAGTGCCTTTTGGATCAGTTACACTTTTGAAGTGTCTCCTTTCCTCAACAAGTTTGTCCTGCCTATGAGAGAAGAGATAGTGTATTACACACGCCTGGTGTCTGCCCTTAATACATATATTTGATTCCTATAGAAAGAACCCCTTTCGGTCAAATACCACCATGAGAAGAAATGGAATCCACCATTTTTAGCACCTACTATGTGTCAAACATGTAGTAGGTTATTTCGTATTACTTTATTTCATATACTCCATGTGTTTTGACAGCATCCTCCTTAGGTGGGAGGGGCAAGAGAAGTCCCTCCCAGTTTACGGGGCCAAGTTGGTCATAACCACCAGAACCTACGTCCCTTTCCTTACTAGATAATGCTCTGGATGCAGGGGCCTCAGAATCCTCTGTCTAAATGGCCCGGGTCCTTGGGGCACCTGGGTGGCTCAGTCGTTAAGCGTCTGCCTTCGGCTCAGGTCATGATCCCAGGGTCCTGGGATCGAGCCCCACATCGGGCTCCCTGCTCAGCAGGAAGCCTGCTTCTCCCTCCCCCACTCCCCCTGCTTGTGTTCCCTCTCTCGCTGTGTCTCTCTCTGTCAAATAAATAAAAAACAAAATCTTTAAAAAGATAAAAAAATAAAAAATAAATGGCCTGGGTCCTCTTTTAGGGCTTCCACGGACCTCTTCACATCCAAGCGCAGACTTTGTCCAAGGTGACTTCTTGGGGTGAGGGCAGGGGCAAATTAAGGAGAGACGAATAGAGCTTAAACTTGCCAACAGGACTCTATAGAGAGTGAGAGAGTAGTTTCCAGTCTTCCTCCTTTATGTGTGTGCGTGTACATCTGAAAGCCAGGAGCTGACAGGCGCAGGATAGGAGTGTCACGACTTAGGCCTCACCCGTTCAGCTCTTTAATTGGAAAATACCACATACTCTGCCCATACACATGGGCCTGAAAGGCCCATGACCATCAAAATTGAACCAAGTTTTACTGTTGGGGTTTATGCTATGTGAGAGCAGGAAGGGGCTCTGAAGAAACCATTAGGAGCAGCCATTCATTTCATAGATAAAGATACTAAGGCCCTGAAAGGATAAGCTGACTGTTCAGCTTACACAACTAGTAGCATGAACCAGGGCCTTGACTTCAGGGATGTGCTGGAGCCAGCTTGTTCCAGCTTGTAAGCAATCAATTTTTTAATTTTCAGGAATTTTTCAAGCCTGTGATCATGGTAGGAGTATTTATACCACAGGAATCGGCCAACTCTATAAATCAGGGCTTTCCTTTTCTCTCCTCCCCCTAGAGAGCTAGTTTTAAACATTTAGTAGCACAACACTGGCCTTGATTTTCTCTCCTATGTCTTGAGACCTTGAATGGAGGTCCTCTGGGCTCTAGGCTTTTCTCTCTGTTCTCACCAGCCAGTTCTCCTGTATTCCCTTCCTTGTCCCTCAGCAGGGTACAGTTCCCTCAGCATAGGGCTTCCTGTCCAGATTTCCCTTCAGAAATCTCTAAGCTTGTCTGTCCAGCTACCTGCTTGACCTCCCCACCTGGGCATCTCACTGTCATGTGAAATTTAACCTATTTAAAATAAACACTGGATTCCCCAGCTGCTTTTGCCTCAACACCATTCACTACTACTCCCCCAAGGATGCACACTGGAATCCGAGAGGTATCTCTGGTTATTCCTTTCTTCTCTTTATTGTGGATTCAATTATGGCCCCCAAAAAGGTGAGCTGAAGTCCTTACCCCTGGTATCTGTGAATGTGACCTTGTTTGGAACTAGGGTCTTTGCAGATGTAATTAGTTCAGGTGAGGTCACACTGGAGCAGGGTAGGCCCTTTATCTGACATGACTGGCATCCTTATAAGAAGAAGAGACACAGAGACGGACACACAGAAGTCCCCTTTGTGCTGACTGAGGCAAAGTGATGTGTCTAGGGGCGCCTGGGTGGCTCAGTCGTTAAGCGTCTGCCTTCAGCTCAGGTCATGATCCCAGGGTCCTGGGATCGAGCACCGCATCGGGCTCCCTGCTCGGCGGAGAGCCTGCTTCTCCCTCTCCCACTCCCCCTGCTTGTGTTCCCTCTCTCGCTGTGTCTCTCTCTGTCAAATAAATAAATAAAATCTTTAAAAAAAAAAAAAAAGTGATGTGTCTACAAGCTAAGGGACACCAAGGATTGCTGGTAACACCAGAAGCCAAGAGAAAGACATGGAATAGATTCTCCTCTAGAACATTCAGAGAAAGTATGGCTCTCTGACATCTTGATTTCAGACGTTTAGCCTCCAAAACTATGAGAGAATAAGTTTCTGTTATTTTAAGCCACTTAATTTATGGTAGTTTGTGTCAACCAAGAGAAGAGGCTGAGCTGAAATAAAACAGAGGCATTTATTTGGGTCTCAGAATTATAGTTTGGGGAGCAGAGATTCAGGTAGTAACCCACATTGTGTCCCACTAGAGAACAAAAGCCAGGAGTTTTTAAAGACAAAATGGAATGCTTCTATAGATTCTTTATAAAGATTTTGATTGGTGTTGGTGGCACAAAACATCTTGGTAGACATAAATAGTTGCTAAGGCCGTCACTAAGCAAAAGTCTGTTACTGTAGCAAGTTGCAGAGTCCTTGGAATATTTGGGATTTGGACCAGTTCAAAAGTTCATGGTTCTACCCAATGAGAACGTACAAAGGGCCCATTTCCTTAATGGCCTCCTGGCTCCTAAGACTCCTTGACATAACTGACTCCATTTTATTTCAATTTCCACATTTGTTACAGCAGCTGTAGGAAACCAATATATCTCACAATCCTTACCCTCTCCATGTTCAATTCACAGCAAGATCTCTCAATTACATCCCTAAATGAAACTCAAATCTGTCTACTTCTTTGCTGCCATATTAATTCAGGCCACCCTCATCATCAGCATGGACACTGCAACCATTTCCTAACTGGCCCAGACTTGACCCCTCCAACTCATTCAGAAAGATCCATTCAAGGCCTCCGATCATGTTACTCTCTGCTTAAACATCTTGTTCCCACTGCTCTTAGAGCATTTGGATGACTTAACATGGCTTGCAAGATACTACCTTTGAAACTCAAAGATACTATCTTTGAAACTCACCCTTTCCCTCACTCTGCACACTTCAGCTCCAGCTGTTTTTTGTTTTGTTTTGTTCCTCAAACTTGGCAAATTCCTCTTCACCATAGGGCCTTTGCAAAAGTATTTACTCTGCCTACAGAGGTCTCCATTGTCTTCCTCCTACTTGCTACCTTCTGCCTGTCTTTCTTACCTTTAGTTCTATAAAGTCTTTCCCTCCACCTCTGTGTTTTTTCTTTCTTTTTCTAGAAAATTGTATTTTTGAAGATAGTCATAAAGAAGATCTTCATATCACCCATCTTTTGACGGCCTAAGACACTGTGGCTCTGAACGCAGCCCAAGTATCCTCAGAAGAGCGCTCCCAGGAGAAATGAGTTTGACCCCCATGCCATCATCAAGCCCTCTGACCACCAAGTCGGCCATGAAGAAGACAGAAGACAATGACACACTTCTATTCGTTGTAGATGTCAAAACCAACAAGCGCCACATCAAACAGGCTATGAAGAAGCTCTATGACATTGATGTGGTCAAGATCAACACCCTGATCAAGCCTGATGAAGAGAATAAGGCATATTTTCAACTAGCTCCTGACTATGGTGCTTTGGATGTTGCCAACAAAAGTGGGATCATCTAAACTGAGTCCAGCTGGCTAATTCTAAGTACAAATTTTTTCACCATTAAAAAAAAAATGGCTATAATAGTATCTCCCTTCCCACTAGCTTTCTACTATGTGAATTTGCTATTCCCACACCAAGAAATAGAATCCAATTTCTTTCTCCTTGTATCTAGGCTGGCCTTATGACTCCCTTGTTAACCAACAAGAAATTGCTGAAGGTTTTGTTGTGTGACTTTCCTGGCTAGGTCCAAAAATGTCATGAAGTTTCCTCCTAATTTCCTTGAGACATATGGTCTGGGGGAACCTGGCCCCTAAGTAAGAAATCCAACTACCTGGAGACCACCAGGCTGGAAGCACCATGCATGGATGCTCCAGGTGCCAGTCCATGTGAGCTCAGTCCTTTGGCCCCTCGTACCACCAAAAATGTGAGCGAAGCTGTTTGGATCCTCTAGATCAGTCCATCCATCAGCTGAGTCCCCCTAAGTGACTGCAGTCGCTCCAGGAATAGAAGAATCACCCAGCCATACTCTGACTGAATTCTTGACCCACAGAGTCCATGAGCATAGTCTCATGTAGTTTGTTATGCAGCAAGAGTAATGGGAACATCTCCACAGTAGCTGTTCACAAGCATTTACTTATTGGTCTGACACCTCCAAGAGATGGGAAGCTCCACGAGACCAACTAATATGTCTGTGCTGCTTACAATCACATCTTTGGAAGCTAGCACGGGATTTTCTAGGTGTTCAATAAAGATAAGAGTGTCCCAAAGTCTTAGTCCTGTTTTAAGCTATTTAAAGCTTAACACTGCACAAAGACTTCTGGGATACCCTCTGCTGAATGAAGCGGGGAAGGAGCTCTTCTACTCTTAGCCACCTATAATGGAATTTGACATTTGCAATTTCAGTCACGAGGAAATAACTTAGAACTAATTTCTTTCAGACATTTCAACTGACCGGTCTTATTCAGAATCTTCTACTGAATCGACAAAATGTATTATGTTATATTAATATCTCTCAGGAGCTGAAGTAATTTGGTAACATTAATGTCAGAAAGTAGCTTCATATTAAAACTGGAAAAATAAAAGACTGATAAAGGAGAGACTATCCCCTATCAACAAGAGATAAATATTCTTATTTTTTCACCATCCATTTTAATAAACTCATTAACCTATGTGATGTTTCTGCCAGTGGATATTAAGGAAATTTATAATAGTTGAATTGATCCCCATTCACCTTAAACAAAATAGGAAGTACTAGCCTCATTTACATAATTGTTTTGGATTCCTTGGACAGAAATAATTTCCAGGGTTGTCTTGTCCAAAAATAATCTGCAGTTCAAACTAGAGACTTCATTTTTTTTTTCTTTCAACTTCTTTGTGATAAGAATCCAAACTGTCTCATGATGTTAAAGCTTACCTGAAATATTTTATACATATCTTGGTCTCCTGTTGCAAGATGATTCTGACCACTCTAAAATTAGACTGTGAGCATGACATCTCTTTATTTCTTTAGAACCCTTCTCTGAAGGTCTGTGAAAATGCTATCAACCACAGATTCTTCTCTCAGCTAGGCTTCAAGATATTTTCTTATATAGTCATCCAACATATGCGGCCAATAGATCTAGGATTAAATTATTATAGAAAGGTCACTCAAAACGTGGATCATATACATTTGACCCTAATGTGGAGGTTAGGGGTGCTGAACCCCCATGCAGTTGAAAACGCACATACAACTTTAAATTCACCCTAAATTTAACTACTACTGTTGATCAGAAGCCTTACTGATAACGTAGTTGATTAACAGATATTTTGTATGTTATATGTATGATATACTGTATTTTTAATAAAGTAAGTTAGAGAAAAGAGAATGCTAAGAAAATCATAAGGAAGGGGCACCTGGGTGCCTCAGTTGGTTGAGTATCTGACTTTTGGTTTCAGCTCTGGTCTTGATCTCAGCGTCCTGGGATCGAGCCCTGCGTCAGGCTCTGCGCTCAGTGTGGAGCCTGCTTGAGATTCTCTCTCTCCCTCTGCCCCTTCCTCCCTCCACCCCCTATGCTCTCTCTCTCTCTAAAATAAATAAATAAATCTTTAAAAAATCATAAGGAAGAGAAAATACATTTACAGTACTGTACTGAATTTATTAAAAATTATCTGCAAAGTGGACCCACGCAGTATAAACTTGCATTGTTCAAGGGCCAACTGCAGTTATAAATTAATTACTTTGATTTTCCTTCAAAAGAAATGAGCCACCTCAGCTACATAACCTCTTACGCACTCAAAAACAGTCCATAATTGTGAAACTACTTGTGTAAAACTCTTGAACTTTCTTTTATTTTTTAAGATTTTATTTTTTTAAGTAATCTCTCCGCCAACATTGGGCTCAAACTCACAACCCTGAGATCAAGAGTTGCACGCTCCACTGACTGAGCCAGCCGGGCTCCCCAAACTCTTGAACTTTCTAAGAATTATTTCTCAGAGATGTTTTCAATTAGTATATAAGTCAGGATTGGTTAGGCTATGCCACCTTAACAAATACCCCCTAAATCTCAGTTAATTATGTCTTGCTTATGTTACATGATCAATTGGAAGCGGCATATGTGTGTGTAGGGGAGGTGTCTAATCAATGAAATCCCTCAGGGACCTAAGCTTGACAGAGGTTCCATCTTGGGATATGTTTCCAAGATCACAAAGCCAGGAAAGAGGGCACTTGGCAAATCGTGAACTACCTTGCTGCCTCCTCATGTCCTCAGACTCCTTTAGCCAAAACAAGTTACACTACTATGACGATTTTCAAAGGGTGTGGAGAAGTTCAAGCCCGCCATGAGCCTGGAAGGAGATAAGAACCAGAACGTTTGTGCACAGGTATAATGAGTACCACGAATTAGTAGGTGACCCTGGGCCTAAGGAACAATGAAGCGATCTCGTCATAAGGAATATAAATTCCAGACTTTGTCACTCTCACCTAAGATTTATTTCCAAATGCCCAGTAGAAGGCAGTTAAAATAAAGCTTCAGATAAATAGACCACCTTTGAAAGAAAGAGTTGATTTCCTAAACAGTATCAAGACATCTTGACTGTCTTGTTTGCCTAAGAAGATAGTAGTCTGTATCTGATAGTAGCTCTGTGGCTTCAGAGCTAACTATCGTGAATACTGGATAATCTATGGATTAATTAATTCTCTTAAAGTGGAAATGCTTTGGATCTTGCTACCTAAAATATCATGGGGGACCTGCAGCATCAGCATCACCTGGAAGCTTGCTATAACTGCAGATTCTTAGGCTGCATCCCAGATCTACTCAATCAAAATTTGATTTTAACAAAATCCCTAGGTGACCCATGTGCCCACTGATGTTTGAGAAGCGCTGGATTAGGATATCTGGAGTAAGTCCTTGAAATCAATGATATATCATGTATGAAATTCCATAATTGAGGTCTGACGTTTAAAAAAGAACTTTCCTTTTTGAAATTTGGATTTTCCAATTGTCATAGGGTTTAGGACTAAAAAAAATTACATTTTAAATCATAGAAGCAAAACCTGCTCTACTTAAAAATTGTTATCTGCATAATATTTTGCTTGTTAGGTGGGCCTAATGAGACTGGCATCTTATTTTTCCAGTCTCGAAGAGAATGGCAGCTTTGTGACGTTACTTTCGCAGACCTCAGGGGAGGTCAGATGACAGCATGCCAAGCACAACTTGCACATATCATAATATTGAACAACAAGAAGTTCAGGTTCCCCCCCCCCAACACACACACACCATTTCTTTGGATTAGTTATCAGGTCTTAAAAGGCAAACTACTGTTTCCAAACTTTAAGGAACACATATATTATTACAGCCTAGCTCAGATTCCACCTGCCTGGGGGAGAGGGTATTATTCTTGTGGATGTGAATGACAACCCATTATTACCATTAACACAGTAGTACATATCAGAGGTGATAGTCACTTCTGTTTTTTTTTTTTTTTTCTTCCCTGAAAACAAGAATATTTCCAAAAAGAATGAAACGGAAGGGCTGAAGTAAGCTGAAATAATCGCACAAAATGATTTCCTCCCTGAATTGCGAGGGTGGGGGTACTTTTTAGGAAGTTTCAGCAAACATAATCTCAAATAGCTAGGAAAAGGAACCCTAATTTAGTGCTCAACAATCATGCCTAGGTTTGTTTAATGTTTGGTGTGAAAATAATTTCACCCTACATAAATTTCTTAATGTAATTGCCACCTGGGGAGAGAAAGAAGCTACAAACAAATGGTCGTACATTTTGTGGCTCTATCTAACATAAATAAGCTAAAATTTATCCACCAGTTTTATGATGCATTTTCCTCTAAACATGGCTCCATCTCAGACTACTGCAGCAAGATACTGAAAACCTTTAATGAGAAACATAAAACATGTGCAGATAAGGTAAGTAAATATTTGTGTATTCCAAGTCACTAAGAGACACCTCAGTTATCATTTAGATGTCTTGACACTGTTTTATTCCCAATTGTTTGTAGGCATTTTTCTGCTACCCCTAAAATAAGCGAGTTTCATCATCAGTAGACACGTAAAGCCTGGCCAAGGTGTTACAGCGCTGCCTCCAGGTTTATTTGATAAAAAACCTGTTTCACAAAAAAGTAAATCATGTTGCTTAACTGAAATGTGAGAGACTGGACTGAGCAGAACTCCGAGGAAACCCATTTGCTCTTCTATTATTTTTAAAAACATGTAAGTTTTTGACACTGATTCCTGATCTGATCCTCAAGAGGTGAATTTCATTATAAAGGAATGACAGTTCTGTTATAGAACTCAAACTTGTCTGTGCATCCAATGCGCAGCCAGCCAATGTCTGAGACACTGACTCAGAAGCAAAGAGAGCTTTGTTATCAGAAGGGCAGCCCAAGGAGAAGGCAGGGGATCATTCCCAAAGCTGCCTTGCCCAGTTGAGGCTAGGGACAGTTTATATATGTTTGGGGAAGGAGGTGAATACACAGAGGAAGGTGAAAGGTTTCTTGCAAACTTGAGTGGGGGGGGTGCCTTGAAACAACCTGGAGGTACCCATTCTTTCATACAATGAGGCACCCTTTGGAACCTGGAGATCAGGTAAGCAGATAAGTTCAATACAAATGTTAGCATCATCGGATCCCCATCAGGTTACTACAATCAGTGGGTAAACAGGGAGTAGGAGCGGAAAAAGCAAAGTTAATGGTTGGTAAGAGGTGCATAAAACATAATTAAGTAGGGAACAAAACAGAACGTGGAGATAAGTTAATAACAACTAACGCAACTATAGTTCTGCTTATGCTTTCAAAGTAGGTCCAGGAACCAGGTGTCCAGCCTCAGCTGCTTTATAATACATCTGACCAAGGTTTAGATATTATAACGCTCTTGAATATAGTTCTATAACAAGGTTTCTCACAAGACCAGAAAAGATCCTCTCTCTCCTTCATTCCTTTCTCACTCCTGCTTTCAATTACTGGTTTCTCAAAATCATTCAGGAAACTATGGAAGACAATTAACGGGCTATTGGAAAGCACAGAGCAACTGCCCAAGGACAGGAAAATGCACTAGCTCTTTTGAGAAGGACCTGGGAAATAGCATGCAGATCATTGTCACTGAGTTGGCATTAGATGATTTCTTTTTCACAGCGTAAGGTATAGTAGCCATTATTTAGCTGTTAATGAAACACGATGCGCCGTCTGTCTTTAGGTCTCTGTGTTTCCTGTGGTATTTTCTTCCCATCTTGGCAAAGTCCTACATCATTCTCTTTTAATAGTTATGATGAGTTTTTGGCCAGAAGCACTTGCATAATACTGCCAGGTTATAGCTTATTTTCAGAGAAATAGTTTAGCCATCCTCAGCGTCAAACAGAAGCAATTAATGGCACAGATGTCCTTATTAACGTGCAGGGCACCCCGTCCTTTGTTATTCAGAAATCATTTTTAATTAGTTTATATTCTCTTTTAATGTGTTAAGGATATGCCCTTTATATTCCCTCATAATCCCTTAACTGAGACAGAACTAGTTACATTTCTTCTAATATATATATATATATATATATATATATATATATATATATATATAATGCTTTTCTGTGATTGTTTATGTCCTACACTTACGTGCATCTTCGTAAAATATCACATTTGTTTAGTGCTGCTAAATTTTCCATGAAGTTTCATCCATTCATGCAATATGTTTATTGAGTATCAGTTACTTTTCTAGTTACTGAGGGTACTTGAGTGAACAAAGTAGGCAAAATCCCCACCCTTAAGAAGCTTACATTATTTTCAAGTTGTTCCACCTTCAGGTGATCTTTTAAAAAATAAAAATCCCCATCTTATAAAACCAACCTATTTGGCCTCTTCATATGTACAAATCATAGCCAGCATTTAGAAATAGCATTTATAAAACATTTCTTTTGTGTCTGACAGTGTGCTAACCACTTTACATTTAGCTTACTTAATCCTCACAATAGCTCCAAAATGAGGTATTACTATGATCCTTAGTTTACAGATGAGGAAAAGAGGCTCAGAGAGATTAGTTAAGGGGAAGTTCGAAAATAAAGGGAAACCTCACCAAAGTGGACTGGGGAGGCTAGAAAGGGGAATACCACTCAATGTCAATTACAGGAAGAACTGTCAATTACAAACTCCAAAATTAGTGTCAATTACAGACTCAAGGAAAGAATTCTCAGTAGGAAACAATCATCAATTACAGGTCCCAACAGAAAAAAGATGTACACTGCATCTCCTCTACGAAATTCATTACTTCTGCAACTCAGCCAATGAGAAACCCTAATTACCTGGAGATCTTTCTTTCAAAACAACCCCTCCCAATTTCCTCCTTCTTCTCCATACAAATAACATTTCCCTACTGTGTTTGTGGGGTTTGCCAATGGTTTGACTGTAACTTGCTTGTCTTGCGTTTTACATTACCTGCCATTACCGAGTAAACCCACTTTTTTGATGGTAAAATAAGTTTTATTTTTAAGGTTATCGGAAGGGGTGCCTGGGTGGCTCAGTCGTTAAGCGTCTGCCTTCAGCTCAGGTCATGATCCCAGGATCCTGGTATGGAGCCCCACATCGGGCTCCCTGCTCAGTGGAGAGCCTGCTTCTCCCTCTTCTGCTCCCCCTGCTTGTGTTCCCTCTCTGTCTCTGTCTGTCAAATAAATAAAATCTTAAAAAAAAAAAAAAAGTAAGGTTATCAGAAGATACAAGATTAGATTTCCCTTGGCTTATAACAACCGTTTCATATTTCAGATGATACTTTACATATATTTGGTGAACAGAAGAATGACCGCATGTACTTTTTTGGATTCCCATTCAGCTAAGCATCAACATCAACAACTTCTATCATCCTAGAACAATCTAGGCATTTTGTGGGGACAGCAGATGGAAAGGGGGGTAGGGATTTTTTTTTTCCCAGTGAATTTAGGCAGATGATCTTAGGGGTGCTTGCTTGGCCATCATTGGAGGTGGTTGCCTTATCAGGTGAGAGCGAATGTGAGACATCAATTCCCTCTGCTTTCGGGACTCAACCTGAGTTGCTTCTGGGATTCAGGCTCATCAGCAGAATGGTGAGAAGCGTTCCCTCAAGAGCACCAGGAATCAGAGGACCCTTGGGGGTAGGTACCAGGTGCCCTCAAGGTGATGTTAAACCAGAGGCCACCAGAGCTCTGAGAAGGACGAAACCAAGGAACCTTCCCAGGTAGTTGGCATGAGGGGCTGCCTATGAAGCTATATAGGGTCTGGAAAGATGAAAGGCACTGTCGTGTGGGGTAAAACCACAGAAAGTCGTGGCTGCGTAAGGAAACAGATAGCCTCACTGCACGACCCCAGGAATCCAGTTTAATCCATGAGGTTCCTACAAGATCCTTCCCGGTCCCCAGCCACCCTTCCCGCCAGCCAGGTATGCGCATGCGCAGAGAGAGAGTCCAGCTGCGGTCGCAGGAGCCGGAGGGCATCGATCGACTCTAAGCTCGACTGCTCGAATTGTCGGCGCTTGATTGAGGCGCGTGGTAGCGTAACTTCCGGTAGCGGCTCCGTTTCCGGCTTTCGGTTCGTGGGGGACCAGCGTAGGCCTCAGGTGAGTTGGAACGCGTTCTCGTTCGCTGTTTCCGTTTTCCGGGTTGTCGGCCGCCTCTCGGCCTGACGCCAGTTTGTGGGAGCAGGGAGTGGACGGGACGCGGTGCTGGGAACGGCGAGTGTTTGCTCCCGGGTTCGCGGAGGGGTTGGCGAGAGGGCGGGAGGAGTTGGAAACTAACGCATTGGTCCTGCTAGGCCTCCGAATTTAGGAGAATTGTCTCTAGTGGGAAGGGTTGGGATCGGCGATCGCTTGGCCGCTTCCTGGGGCTTTGGTCGAACGTGCCACGGCTAGAGAAGCGGGAGGCTCCCTTTGGACTCCAGGTGCCCTTGCTCTAGTCCAGACCACTCTCAAACCTCGCGTGAGATCTTGCAAGAGCCTCCCCTTTGAGAGCTCCGCCTTCAGTTTGACGTCTCACTTTCTTGTCGTTTTCGCGACCCCAGCCCTTCCAGGTTTCAGGTAAGGGGGGGGGGGTCGCAGATCTCTGAGAAGCGTTACCTTTCACCTGTTCCGCACAAGTGCAGTCCTTGTCTGTAGGCTTTTCCCTTAGCAGGCTTCCTATACTGTTCACACACAGTGGGTTTAAAATTGGTGAAATGAAAGTATATGGGGGGGCACCCAAGGAAATAAAGCAGGGTCACAGTTGGCAACTAAAAACGGTGTAAAAAATGAAATAGTCAAGTGAGTGTGAAAGAGAAGTGCAAAAGGCGAGGAAACAAGGGTGGAATTCCCAAGTCTGCTGTTTATTAGCTAACGATTAGTCTAACGATAGGCAAGTCCTTTACCTGTATTAGCCATTAATAACAGCTACTCGAAGTGTTCACTGCCCATCTGAGAGCTGTGCCAGAACTTTGTCATCTAGTCTTCTGAGTTCTAGTAGGTAAGTGTTGTTACACCAGCCCCATTTTACAGCCATAGACCTGAGATTAAAGAACTTGCCTTCAGTCAAGCAGCTAGTAATAAGCATACATAGGATTTGAATTCAGAGGAGGCTGGTACTAGAATCCGAGCTCTTAACCGTCATGCAATACTGCTCTCTCTGAGCTCCATAATTTCAAGTCCGTTAGAGTTGTGTGACGGTGTATATAAATTAAGTAACTGATAGGAAAGCACTTTTTAAGTGTACTCGTGAAGTATTGCTTGGCAAACATCGTTAATGTGTTAATGATTTTTACTGGGCACACGTTTGCTAGTTTCTTTCTCATTTCTCTTAAAACCTAAAATATTATTTTAAAAATAATTTAATTAAGTGGGGCGCCTGGGTGGCTCAGTCGGTTAAACATCCAATTCTTGATCTCAGCTCAGATCTTGATCTCAGAGTTGCGAGTTCAAGCCCCACGTTGGGCTCCATGATGGGTGTGGAGCCTACTTAAAAAAATAAATTAAATAATTTCATTAAAAAACAAAGGTTATTTTGTTAGGTAAAAAAAAACTTGTTTGTTGCAAGTGAAAGATAAATAAAAAAATAAATGTATTGGGTGAAATAATGTTGTTAAAATCTGCCTAGATACTGGTGCTCCACCAAGTTTTGTGCCTGAGAACTATTTTTTTGTTTAAAAAGGAGGGCTAGCAAGTGCTGGAGAGGTTTTAATGACTACTAACAAAAACTGATATTTTCTGACATTTGGGATTGAAAGAAAATTGAGAAGTTAATAGTCCCTGTGTTAGGGGTGCCTGGGTGGCTCAGTCGTTAAGCGTCCTCGGTCCTGGGATCATGACCTGAGCCGAAGGCAGACGCTTAACGACTGAGCCACTCAGGCGCCCCAAATAAATAAAATCTTTAAAAAAAAAAAATAATCCCTGTGTTGTCCTTATACGACACAACAGTGTGAGTTAATGCTCCCTGTTTATAACAGAATATTTACTGTCTCCTTAGGCAGTTTGAACAGTTTAACTCCAAACATGGATATCAGACCAAATCATACAATTTACATCAACAATATGAATGACAAAATTAAAAAAGAAGGTAAGTGCTTTTAAAAACCATTTGCTCACAACCCAAGTGCATTTAATTGCTAGCATCTTAAAAACTGTACTGCTTCAAAACTCACGTAGTAATCTTTGTCAGTACCTGAAATAATGGCTTGTTCCTTTTGTGTGAGAATTTTAAGGCTTTTTAAAAACAAAAATAGGTAGGGGCTGGAAATTTGGTGAATATGTTTTCACTCAGATAAAATGGTTTGAAACAACTTTTAGGGGCGCCTGGGTGGCTGAGGTCATGATCCCAGAGTTCTGGGATCGAGCCCTGAATCGGTTCCCTGCTCTGCGGGAAACCTGCTTCTCCCTCTCCCACTCCCCCTGCTTGTGTTCTTTCTCTCGCTGTGTCTGTCTCTGTCAAATAAATGAATAAAATCTTAAAAAAAAAATACAACTTTTAAAATTAGATAGCCAGTAGTATAATGTGATTTTATTAAAATATGTAACTTTAAGTAAATGCATGGTGGGGGGCACTCATTGCAGTGTCATTTTATGAAGAGTTTTGCCACTGTTTCTTTAATAAATAAATTGTTTTCCCCTCTACTTTTGCTCAGAGTTGAAGAGATCCCTGTATGCCCTGTTTTCTCAGTTTGGCCACGTTGTAGATATTGTAGCTTTAAAGACCATGAAGATGAGGGGGCAAGCCTTTGTTATTTTTAAGGAACTGGGCTCATCCACAAATGCCTTGAGACAGTTACAAGGATTTCCATTTTATGGTAAACCAATGGTAAGGCAATCTTATATTTTCGGTTTAATCACTTAATGGTATGTTAAGTTTGTAGATATGCATTTGAAACTATGGGCTGTTCCTTTCTGTTTTTAATTGTTAAAGCAAGTTTGGGTTTATTTTATTTACACATTTGTATTTATAGAAACACAGTAATAGTAGAGTTTATAATTTACTAATTTATGATAGTTCAGATGGGCAATAACAAAATATAATATTTTTTAAACATTGTACACCTAGATGTAAATGTTTAAAAAATAGTGGCAGTATTGGCAATATTCTCATCTCAAAAGAACTAGATGTTAACTCAAGATTAAAAAGAAACCTTTTTTGTAAACTTGTAAAACAATACAAAACACAAAAATCATGGGTCAGAGAGGAAATCAATTTGAAGTTTCAGAAAATAGCATAGCAAAATACATATCAGAAGCCATGCAGTCTAGAAAAAGCAGTGATCTAAGAAAAATTCATAGGTTTAAATCATAAGTTTTATTGATGAATAAACAATGAGGGACAGTGAAATAGTCATGCATAGAAAGTTTTAACCTCAGGAATGATGTGAGATTCACATTTAGCTGCTGGGTGAAGATTGGGTTGTTGGAGGGCCAAGAGGGACTAGGGAACTCAGGAGGCCACTGTCTAGAAATGATTGGCACTGGCTTCACTTTGCCAACTAAATATTTTAAATCAATGGAATCGTGTACCTACAGAGTACCTTGGGTACGGATTCCTAGTGCTTTTTCCTGAGACTAGAATGGGATGAGAAGAGACCTTGAGGAGAAAGCCAAGGCCCAGAGTTTCCAGGCCCTGGATCCTCATTCTGACTCTACCATTAACTGGCTGTGTGCCTATGTTCATTTTCAGTACCTATAAAATGTAAGGAGATTGGCTATCCTTTAGGCTAATTCAGAGGTCAGCAAAAACTTTATATGAAGGACTGGATAGTAAATATTTGAGGCTTTGTGGGCCACAGTTTCTGTCACATATTCTTGTGTCTGTGTGAGTTTTTTTTAACAACGCTTTAAAACTGTAGGGAAAAAAGTCCTTAACCTATAGGCCATATAAAAACAGGCCATGGGCTGGCTGGATTTGGCCCATAGTCTAGTGCAGATACTGGTCTAATCCCTTTATTTTAGAAATGAAGAATCGGAAAAAAAAAAGAGATAGAATGAAAGAATGAATCAGGCACAGAAAGGTTAATTGCCAGTCTAGGTTATATTAATACAACCAATGGCAGTACAAGGCCTCGAAAGCTAACCTGACACCCAGTATTACGATTTTTCCCCCCAAACTAGGAGTTGGCACACTGTCCTAAAGGGCCAGATAGTAAGTATTTTAGGCCTTGTGAGCCAGATGATCTCTCCTGCAGCTGTTTAACTGCCTTTATGGCAGCAAAAGCAGCTGTAGATGGTATGCAAGTGAACGAATGTGGCTGTGTTCCAGCAAGACCTGATTTATAAAAACAGGCAGTGTTCGCTGTGGTCATTGGTTTGAGGGCCTTTATATAGCACATTTAATTCAGGAGTGGGCATTTTTTTCTCTGTTACTAGAGCAAGTTTTCTTCTCCTTTTCTATCCAGTTCCCCTTTTCCCATCACTTCCCATCTGATGGGCACCAGCTGTGTGGAAAGGCCCACCTCAGAAAACTAGGATTGTGCCTTCATATACTCTTTTTAATAAGTTGGAATTGCCTGAAACCAGTTTGTCTGTCTTAGTAAGTATGAAGAAATAGTATAATGGAGATTGCAGTTGGCAAGAGCATAAGACTGGGTTTTAGTTAAAATCGAAAATTAATATGGAGGAACGATTTCTTCCTATAGAGGATTTTGTTTTGTTGAGTTGAGATGACAAGTTTGCATGCGCCAGTTACTCAGATACAGGAAAGCTAGACGTTTTTGGCACTGGCTTCACTTTGCCAACTAATTATTTTAAGTTAATGGGAAAAGTCCAGTAGACTGATAATGCACTGGAAGTGTTTTATGAGTTCCATTTCTACCTTCAGGAAGGTAGCAGATACTGCCAAATTTCCAGCATCCTGGAAGAGGAAGAAGAATGTTCTTTGAGCTGTCTTGCTTTGTGTTTATTCAGGTGGTTTTAGTTGCTCTTCTGTTTTAAATCCCAACATACCAGATCAGAAGTAAGCAAAATTTGCTATAACTTGGAACTCATGACAAAATTACCCAAATTCAAGGAAATTTGGTTATTTAATACCAAAAATACCTCAGTAATGTAGAACCATCTTCCTGAATGGCTTCTGTTATGAAACCTTTGGCATAAATGTAAACCTTGCTCCTTCTCTAAGCTGTGGGTATACTTTTTTTTGTCCCTTATGGGTCTTTGGTCTCCAACCAAGGTTTTTCAGCATTGGTACTTTTGACATTTTGACCTGAATAATTCTTGTTGTGGTGGGCTATCGTGTTCATGGCAGAGTGTTTAGCAGCATCCCTGGGCTCGATCTACCACATGCCAGTAGCATGACAACCCAGACTGTCTCCATTCAATAGCACCAGTTGTCCCCTGTGGACAAAATCACCTCTGGTTGAGAATCAATAGTGTAGACCAGCCAGCTAAGAATGATGGCTGAGATCAGGGATTTTTCACAGGTGACTGTGTCATAAGGACAGGTCACCCAAGATCTGTTCAGGTCAGGGAGAAGGTTGAAGACACAGGGGAGATGGCAGGGGAGTCCTTGGGACTAAGAGTTAGTCTAAGCGGGTGCCTGGGTGGCTCAGTCGTTAAGTGTCTGCCTTCAGCTCAGGTCATGATCCCGGGGTCCTGGGATCAAGTCCTGCGTCAGGCTCCCTGCTTTGCGGGGAGCTTGCTTCTCCCTCTCCTTCCCACTGTGCTCTCTCTCACTGTCTCTGCCTCTCACTCTCTCAAATAAATAAAATCTAAAACAAAATTAAAAAAAAAAAAGAGTCGGGGCGCCTGGGTGGCTCAGTTGGTTAAGCGACTGCCTTCGGCTCAGGTCATGATCCTGGAGTCCCTGGATCGAGTCCCGCATCGGGCTCCCTGCTCAGCAGGGAGTCTGCTTCTCCCTCTGACCCTCCCCCCTCTCATGTGCTCTCTCTCATTCTCTCTCTCTCAAATAAATAAATAAAATCTTTAAAAAAAAAAAAAAAAGAGTCTAAGCATTCCTTCTGGTTAGATGATGACATGCCAAAACCAGCAGTTGCTTACAGGGATAAGTCCGCTTAGAAACCCTATGGTACAGTAGCCCAGAGTAGCCAGAGAAAGCTTTGCATAC
Source organism: Phoca vitulina (assembly GCF_004348235.1). Classification (NCBI taxonomy): domain Eukaryota; kingdom Metazoa; phylum Chordata; class Mammalia; order Carnivora; family Phocidae; genus Phoca; species Phoca vitulina. The sequence goes on from NW_022589725.1 coordinate 28,544,015, forward strand.
TGAGGTGAGGGTAGGATGCTCCCCTCTTGTTTCCCCAGCACATTCATCTCTAGCTGGGGAAAAAGAGAGACTTGCTTTTGGTTTTAACAAATTTTCTTTCAAACCCATGTTGTTTTAGGTCACTTGTTTCCTTTCAGACTGAGATGAAATTCTTGTTCTATAAGGCAATTTTAGATAGTAATTTTGTAGGACTCTTGTGTTTTGATATGGTCAGAGAGGTTGTTTCAGCTCATTCAGCTCCAGAGAAGAAATGTTTCTTGGAAATGGAAATTGCAGTTTGCAAATAGATACACCCTAGAAAATGGTTTAACTCCTAGCAAAAATTTGGGTGATTGGTGTTGAATCTAGCTGTGTAATAATGCTTTAGACCAGGGCCATGCTACTCAAAGTGTGGGCCCCATCATCCACTTTGTGCCTGTTAGAAGTGCAGAATCTCAGGCCTCGCTCAGACCTACTGCATCAGAATCTGCAGTCTTCCATGTAGTTAGAATGCGTGTTAAAGTTTACCAAATGCTCTCCTAGACAAGGGTTTTTAAAAGCTCTCCTGTTGTCTTGCTGGCATACTGTTCTTGCTGGCCGAGGTATAGGAAGAATCAGCAAATGGCCTGGTTGCACTAGCTGAGATGCTAGTTTGTTTCTTTTCAAAGCATTTTGAAGTTTAAATTGTTGCCACTATTAGTCATTTCATTTAAAAATCCTAGATCAGATTCAAAGGGAAATCATTCTCAATCTTTACTTTACCTGTGGAAATAAATTCCATATAATACATTCCACAGCTAATCGACACATCTTGACCCTTTTATTGAGAGTCCTTACCAAGGAGTAGACAACTTTCCAGTGCTTTTTTCTGTTTCATGAAATTGAGAGAAGCAGTGGTGCAGATGTTGCAAAGTTCTGTTTCCCATATGAAAATCTATGGGTTTTCTTCTAATAAGCAGTTGAGTCTAACTTTGTCTAAGTTGTGAATCATAGACCACAATTTATTTTCATTTGGTGCTCAGTGTATTTGACAGATTTCCTGAGGGATGTGTTTAAAACCAGCTTGTAGTGTGTTTGTGTAATGAAATTTGAAATACTACTGAAGAGTATAAACAGCTTTCAGCATAATGAATAGTAACCTGTTTCCAAATAATTAAAACAGCGAATCCAGTATGCAAAAACAGATTCTGATATAATATCTAAAATGCGCGGCACTTTTGCTGACAAAGAAAAGAAGAAGGAAAAGAAAAAAGCAAAAACTGTGGAACAGACTGCGACCACTGCAAACAAAAAGCCTGGTCAGGTGAGATGAACAAAGTTCCTAGGTTTGTTGGTGTTAAGAACTTGATAGGGATGTCCGTTTTCCACTTAAGGGATGATCTTTGGGGTGTGTGTGTCTGTATGTGCCTATGTGTGTGTTTAAAAGGTGCAATTTCAAGAAGCTGGAATTGGTTGAGTTCTAGAATTCCAATATTTATATTTAAGCCCCAAATTAAATCTAAACCCTTATAAACGCAGATTTATATTAAACAGTTTTATTTGAATTTGTATGACATTTAGTTCCATCATTCGTCAAAATATGTTAATATTTGCTGGCATCTTTCTCAAGTTCTACTGTCAATAATGCTATAGATATTATCTTTTATCTTGAGTACCCCACACAAAGCTGCTTTCTTTGAACAGTTCAGGAATTCAAAAATCTAATTTAAAATGCCAGATAAAAGTGAGATTATCGTCCAAAATGAAGTTACTTTTGGATTGAAAGTCATTAGAAATCAGTTTCAAGAAGTACAGTGCTTGACTTTTGTCTGATTGTTAAAAAAAAAAGACTGGTTCTTGGTTTTTCCGTATATATTTCTCCACAATTTTAAAGGTTAGAGATTAAGTTTTATGATTAACAGTCTTTAAAATTTTGGACTAGATCTTTCAAAATTAACTGACAAGTTAAAGTTTGACTCAGGTACCATGTAAATTCTTAGAATAAGAAATCTTTTTAAATTAATGTGTTTTTTTAAGGTTTTAATTCCAGTAGAGTTAGCTTAAGTGTTGTTAGTTCCAGGTGTATAGTATAGTGATTCGACACTTCTGTACATGACTCCGTGCTCGTCACAATAATTATCCTCCTTAATCCCTGTCCCCTATTTCTCTCATCCCTCTACCCATCTCCCCTCTGGTAACCATCAGTTTGTTCTCTGTAGTTAAGGGTCTGTTTCTTGCGTGTGTCTCTCTTTTTGTTTTTCCTTTGTTTGTTGGTTTTGTTTCTTAAATTCCACATATGAGTGAAATCATACGGTATTTGTCTTTCTCTGACTGATTTATTTCATTTAGCATTATGCCCTCTGGTTCCATCCATGTTGTTGCAAAAGACAGAATTTCATTCTTTTTTATGGCTGAATAATACCACATTGGATATATACACCACATCTTTATCCATTCATCTATCGATGGACACTTAGGTGGCTATTGTAAATAAAGCTGCTATAAACATCGGGGTGCATGTATCCCTTTGAATTAGTGTTTTTGTATTCTTTGGGTAAATACCCAGTAGGGCGATCGCTGGATCATGGGGTGGTTCTATTTTTAATTTTTTGAGGAATCTCCACACAGTTTTCCAGAGTGGCTGCACCAGTTTGCCTTCCGACCAGCAGTGCAAGAGGGTTCCTTTTTCTCCACATCCTCACCAACACTTGTGGTTTCTTGTGTTTCTGATCTTAGCCATTCTGACAAGTATGGGGTGACATCTCCTTGTAGTTTTGACTTGCATTTCCCTGATGATGAGTGATATTGAGCATCTTTTCATGTGTCTGTTAGCCATCTGTCTTTGGAGAAATGACTGTTCATGTCTTCTGCCCATTTTTTAGTTGGATTATTTGGTTTTTGGGTGTTTCATCAGTTTCTAATATACTTCGGATACTTAACCCTTTATCGGTTATGTCATTTGCAAATATCTTCTCCCATTTAGTAGGTGGCCTTTTAAAAATTAATGTTATTTTTATGCAGTAATTAAAATTATAATCACCTGTTGCTGTTTTAGAGCAATCAGAAATTTTAACTGTTTTTTATTTCTTTTGTTTAGGGAACACCAAATGCAGCAAATACCCAAGGAAATTCAACACCAAATCCTCAGGTAATCTTTGTTTCCATGGGTGCTTGCTTTTTAAAGTAAAATTATAAACCAATAAGAATAATATACAACAACTTGCCTGTCTCCAAAAAATGAAAATAATTCCTTTTACAAGACGTGAAATTAGGGGCGCCTGGGTGGCTCAGTTGTTAAGCGTCTGCCTTCGGCTCAGGTCATGGTCCCAGGGTTCTGGGATTGAGCCCCGCATCAGGCTCCCTGCTCCACGGGAGGCCTGCTTCTCCTTCTCCCACTCCCCCTGCTTGTGTTTCCTCTCTTGCACTGTGTCTCTCTCTGTCAAATAAATAAATAAAATCTTAAAAAAAAAAAAAAAAAAAGACATGAAATTATATAACACTTTAACATAGAAACTCACTTCTCAAGACATTGTAATTTTTTTAAGGGGCAGAAATGAAACCTGACTGTATTCCTTGCTTTCCATAATGTTTCGATGATGGAATCAAAATGACAGATTTTAAACTACAAAGGCTGGGAGCAAACTATTTTCACTACAGTATGTACAAAGCCCCCAGGACTTTATAGACACACAGGTTGGGGAAATTGGTCAGGTGAATGGGCTCTCTTTCCCTACCAGTTGCTCAAAGCACTGAACTGTCTTTTTTAAATAGAGCAAGGTTGTTTTATGGTTACTCTTGCTCCGGCTTCTGAGAACAAATATATGTCTCTTTATAGATAGGTTTTAGAAACCTCTTAGCAAATCTCCCTGCTGGAGGCTTCAAAGAGAAAGCCTCAATTAGGTACTAATGGTTTCCTCTTGGTTCCTTGGATGCTCGAGTCTGACAAGATCCTTAAGTCCGGAGAATTCCTTGCACCTCAGAGCTTTCCTTCTCTGATTTGAAGTTATGTGCATTTTCCTATATTCTCTCCCTCCCTCCTTTGGCAATTATAGTACAGCTTACAAATGCCAGCACTTAATTCTCTAAGCCTTAAGTTCTTCACACGTCCTCTTTTCTCTTCATGAAAGTAGCCGCCTGAAGACAGAGAGGCTCTTAGGTACAGGATGACCCTGTCCCTATAGTTCCCCATAACCCCAGCTTAGGGTATCAGATAATTAGTTTAACATCTAATAATACTTGTTTCTACTTATTGGATGTAACTAGATGCTCTGTATATCTCATTTACTTGCAGAAAACATTAAAAGTCACCAAGTATTGGCTCTAAGTGGTAGTTCCAAATTTTCTTAAATGCTGGGAGATTGTAAACAATAACTCCGAGGATTGAAACCTGAGTTATTATTCGGGTAACCAGCTGAAGATGGGTGACACTGCTGTCTTCTCTAGTTTTGTTAGGATCTTTCAGTTATGTAATCTAGTTGACAGTCCTTCCAGTACAGCTGACTCTGGATGCTTAAAACTTAAACATTGTTTTAAATACTATTAAATACTTTAAACTTAGTAAGATTTGTAATCATCCAAATTTGTATTAAGTGACTTGAATGTCTGCGTAGTTGCTGTTAGGTTTATGTTTATTTCTCCAGTGTAATTGTTTTTCAGCGTTAGTGTTCGCTGTAGTGCTACAATTTCATAATCCTTAATAAACTGGAATGTAGTTCTCTGAAGTTTAGATTTTAATGTAAGAACCGAATGGTTTACTATACTTTTTATACTTAAAGCTAACTTGCCTTTTTTCTTTGTAATAGGTCCCTGATTACCCTCCAAACTATATTTTATTCCTCAATAATTTACCAGAAGAGACTAATGAGATGATGTTGTCCATGCTGTTTAATCAGTAAGTTTTATCGTAAACCAGTCTGTGTTCTGAAAGCCTCCCAACAGGACAAATAGTTCTTCTATGGGTTGAATCCTTTTGTGTATCACAACAGTAATTCCTATAGCGTCCTTGATTTGGTCTGGGATTAATGATGTGAATTGAAGCCAATCTGCAGATTTAGCAAATAAAAAGCTGAATTACCTCTAATGTTTGAATTACTCTTAATTGATGAGTATAAGAGGAAACAAAGCTTTGATATAGTGACAAAATTGAACTAGCTTACATTATACCTGTACTTCTTTCATTGTATTATTATTTGTATTTTAGACTCTTTCAGCCTACTCAGGATTCTTGGTAGGATATGATACTTTTCCTAGACCAGTATTGGGAAGTTGCTGATTTAAACACAGAATAAGCATTCATGTATTTGATATCCTTTATATCCTTTATATATTTATGTATATAAATTGTTTCTCTTGTAGGTTTCCTGGCTTCAAGGAAGTACGTTTGGTACCTGGGAGGCATGACATTGCTTTTGTTGAGTTTGAAAATGATGGACAGGCTGGAGCTGCCAGGGATGCTTTACAGGGATTTAAAATCACACCGTCCCATGCCATGAAGATCACCTATGCCAAGAAATAACATATGGGAGAGTTGTCTTTAAAGCACTTGGTGTTATTTATAGTGTTTGTTTTGATAACATATGGTCAGGCCATTTTTTAATAGTTGGGATGAGGGGGAGTGGAAGTGAGATTTTTGTGAATGATTTTAAAAAATACCTAGGCTTTGTTTAGCCTTAGTGAACTATGAAATAAGAAGGCCTCAATTTTGTATAATAAACTTTTATTTGTATTCTTTACCTAATACTTCATTTATTCCATTGTCCTATCATCAAATGTTTATGCTAGTCTAGAGCACCTCTTAAGGTATATAAAACTGTAATAGGATGCTTTCCTAGTATTATTTTGGAGCAGCTAATGGCAGAGAAACATTGAATCTTTTTTTTTAATATTTTATTTATTTATTTGAGAGAGAACACGAGCGGGGGGGGAGGGGCAGAGATAGAGGGAGAGAGAATCCTCAAGCAGACTCCCCGCTGAGTACGGAGCCCGAGGCAGGGACGCAGAACTCGATCCCAGGACCCTGAGATCATGACCTGAGCCTAAATCAGCCACCTACTCGACTGAGCCACTCGGACGCCACCATTGAATCATTTTAACAAAAGGAGAATTAGATCAAGTCCTTGATTAGACTTCTTGTAGTTTTTTTTTTATTCATATGGACTGCCAATCCTGGGGGTGGGTGTGTGTGTGTTGCATTAATGGTAAAAATAATTGCCCTAAGTGTTAGAAGAAAATGAGACCTGGACAGGAACCAAATTTGAACTTTGTGCTCTTCAAATAAATGAGCATCATTTCTTGGTGCTAGTAGGCATTTCACAAAGCTTTTCATTCAGCATTTAATTGGATAAAGGCCATTTTGGAGTAACTTCTGTTTTCTGGGAAAACAAGGAAAGGGAATGCTGTCTTTCAACTTCTTATTTCATGCTCTTATCCTCTTGATGCAGGATTTTTCCTAAGGAATACCTGCTTGTCTAATAATCTAACCTTTTCTTTAGGAAGGTTTCCCTCCAAGGGAAAGAATTTACAATCTAAAAAATTTTTTAAGATAAATAGGCTGACTTGTGAAGAATTGCCAATTCTAACCTTGATATGTCTTTGTAATTCTCAAACACCTATGTTTAATTCTTAAACACCAAAGCTCGTTTTCTTTAGCTTTTGATTTATACCTGAGGCTGTGATTCAGTCCCCTGCTAGTAAAACCATGGGCATCTTTAGAAGTGGACAATTTTTTGCACATACAGCACACATTAAAGTGACACTTGATCATTTTTTCATGTTTTTCTTTGAATATTTCCTTGAACAAAAGTTTGAATTTTTATTGTATACTTAATGGGAAGACTACTTTTTAGACTTATGTAGATTTTTGTCAGGTCACTCTTATGTATACATGAGGAGGAAAAAGCAAAATAATTTTTATTCCTAAAGCTGCCACATTTAGAATCTCTCTTTAAAAGATTTTATTTATTTCAGAGAGAGCACAAGTGGAGGGAGGTGCAAAGGGAGAGGGAGAAGCAGACTCCTCGCTGAGCAGGGAGCCTGACAGGGCTGGATCCTAGGTCACTGAGATCATGAGCTGAGCCAAAGGCAAACGCTTAACTGACTGAGCCACCCAGGTGCCCCTAGAGTCTGACTTATTTGAATAACTAACTTAGTTTTCAAGTTTATGTACTCTTGTAAAATGTATTAAGAATGAATTACTAGAAAAAGGACCATACTCTTGAGATGTTAGAGCAATGCCAGTTGCTATTACATTTTCTAACCCCTTCCTCTCAGTGACTGTCCTTACCTTGTCTGAGAAAAGGGTTTCACAGACATCCCTGCTTTGAGGGTCTGTATGAGAGGAAGTAGAAAGGGCTGTGTAGCTGGAGTGGGGCGAGAGGGAGGGAGGGCGGGGAGAGAAAGATGGGACTATGTAGACGTTTTTAAGGACTTGCTTAAATTCTGAAATGGGGAACTCCGATTTTTTTTTATTTTAATTTTTTATTTTTTTAAAGATTTATTTGACAGAAACAGAGAGGGAACACAAGCAGGGGGCGTGGGAGAGGGAGAAGCAGGCTCCCTGCTGAGCAGGGAGCCTGATGTGGGGCTAGAGTTCAGGACCCTGGGATCATGACCTGAACCGAAGGTAGATGTTTAATGTCTGAGCACCCAGGCACCCCCCCCGCTTTTTTTAAGATTTTATTTCAGATTTTTTTAAATTGAGTTATTTACATGCAATAAAATTCACCCATTTTTAGTGAGTTTGGGTGAGTGACCCAATTTGATGGGTTTTGACAATTGTATGCGGTTGTGTAATAACCATAATCAAGATACAGAGCCTTCCATCACCCCTCAAAAACAAAGACTCCCTTTGCCCCTTTGCAGTTAATCCATTCCCCACCCCTGACTCTAGGCAACCAATGGTCTGCTTTCTAGCACTGTAATTGTCCCCAGTATAGAATACTTTTGGGGCCACCTGGCTGGCTCAGTCGGTGGAGCATGCAACTCTTGATTTCAGGGTTGTGGGTTCGAGCCCCACGTTGGGTGTAGAGGTTACTTTAAAATTAAAAAAAAAAATCATTAGAATGCTTTTGAAGGTCATCTCTATTGAATGCATTAGCAGTTCTAACAGTGGATGGGCATTTGGCTTCTTTTTAATTTGGGGCTGTTAGAAATAAAGAGCTTATGAACATCTGATTACTTCTGAAAGCTTTTTATTTTGATATAATTTCCAATTTATATAAAAAATGCAGAAATAGTACACAGCTCCCATAAACGTTGCTGAAGCATTCAGGAGTCGTGCCACCTTGACCCTTTATTACCCCTTAATACTTCAGTGTGTATTTCCTAATACAAGACCACTCTGCTACATAACTGCCATATGACCAGCAGAATCAGGAAATAACATTAATCCAGTATCCAATCTGATTCACATTTTGCTGATGTCCCTAAAATGCCCAAGAATTCCAATCTGGGATCATGCCACATGTGGTTGTCTCTTCAGTGTCCTGTGCATTCCTCAGCCTGCCCTTACCTTTCTTAATGGTATACAGAGATGTCGTATGTCTGTATTTGTGGCTGTTATCTATACAGTTATATGAAAAAGGAATTTACAGCAGTATCTCTAATTGCAATCCGACAACCCTGAGTTTATTCTGGGCTTCCCCCTTTCCCTTTGTTTTTTAAGATTTTATTTATTTATTTGAGAGAGAGAGAGCAAGCCCGTGTGCACAAGCAGTGGGGAGAGGGAGAAGCAGTCTCCCCGCTGAGCAGGAGCCCAATGCGGGACTCGATCCCAGGCCCCCGGGATCACGACCTGAGCCAAACCCAGGCACCCCAGCCCTTCTTTCCTTCTTTGTAACTCCTCCGCTCCCAGTGATCAATGCATTTACTTACTGCTTAAATCTCCTGGAATGTAATCAAACTCTGAGAAGCAAGGCTACAAGAGGGAAGAGGGGGAAGAAAAAGGGAGCTAACTACCCTTTGAAAATGATTTGATCATGCTGGGATCTTGGGCCCATCTGTGGGAGTTGCCAGTTTTGGAGGAAGTAGATGTTGCGCTCATCTAATGTGGTGGTTCTCAACTTCAAGTTTAACTTTAACTTCTGCTGCGGATTCGAATCATCTGGGAAACATTTCCAAATGCCCATGCCTAACCTACACCCCATATCAATTAAATCCCAATCTCTAGGCGTGAAACCCAATCAGCAATATTTTTAAGTTCCCTGAGTGATTCCAATGTGAGTTAAGAACTAACAAAGCAGATTTCTACCTTTTGAAATAGGTTATAATGATTAGATCTTTAGTTCAAATTGTATTTTTCCAAGGCAGCATATTGATAAGAAGAAGATGGTGTAAAAATGCAAAGTGTTGTGGGGCACCTGGGTGGTTCAGTTGGTTAAGTGTCTGACTCTTGGTTTCAGCTCAGATCATTATCTTGTGGTTGTGGGATCGAGCCCCATGTTGAGCTCTGTGCTCTGCACAGAGTCTGTTTTAGATTTTCTCTCCCTCTTGCTCCTGCTCACACTCTTTCTCTCTCTCTCTCAAATAAATAATCTTTTTTTTTTTTTAAAGGAAAGCATTGCATCACATCTCCATTTTGAGCTTTTGAAATTTAAGGTGTAAAGTATTTTCTGTTTGGGTATTTAGCAAGTATTTTGTCCTTGGAAATATTGTATCCAGTAAAGATCTAATGCAGAATGTGAAGCCCTGGCTTAAAATTTGTGCTGTAATTGATTTGCCCTTGAGCAGTACTTCTCAAACTTTCATGTTCTTCCAAATCACTTTTGTAGCTTATTAAACTGATCTAGCAGGCCTGGAGGAGAGGGGTGGGGTTTTTTTTTTTTTTTTCCTTAAGATTTTATTTATCCATTTGAGAGAGAGAAAATGAGAGAGAGAGAGCATGAGAGGTGGGAGGGTCAGAGGGAGAAGCAGACTCCCTGCTGAGCAGGGAGCCCAATGCAGACTCCATCCTGGGACTCCAGGATCATGACCCGAGCTGAAGGCAGTCGCCTAACCAACTGAGCCACCCGGGCACCCTGAGGGGTGGGGTTTGAGAGACTTTATAAAGTGATGCTGAATGTGCTGATCTGGGGACCATGCTTTGGTGGCAAAACCCCGGAGTCTTTGCCCTGATAACTTAGTTGGTGAGTCTTGATTTTGGGGTGTTATGAACCTCTTTTGAAACTTGATAAAACCTAAGGGCTTTCCCCAGGAAAAACAAAATTAAAACATGCATATATACATGCATAGGTGCATATATACACCTAAGCATACAACTTCAGGGAGGCCATGCATTCATTCAATGAATACTCATTTTTCTTTTTCTTTTTTTTTTTTTTAAGATTTTATTTATTTATTTGCCAAAGAGAGAGACAGCAAGAGAGGGAACTGAAACAGGGGGAGTGGGAGAGGGAGAAGCAGGCTTCCCGCGGAGCAGGGAGCCCGATGCGGGGCTCGATCCCAGGACCCCAGGATCATGACCTGAGCAAGAAGGCAGACGCTTAATGACTGAGCCACCCACGCGCCCCAAATACCCATTTTTCTGGGTGCTAACGATAGAGCAAAGGGCAAGATTGACAAGGTCCCCACCTCCTGGAGCTTTCATTGTGGTGTCTGGGGACAAATCGCCACCACGTAAATAAAGAAGGCCTGTCGGGTAGTGATAAGTGATGAGGCAGTGTACCACGAACGCACAATGGATGGATTGAGTTGGAGGAGTGCAAGAATGGCTTTGTGAAACCGGTCTTCTGTCTGTCTGGGGAGACATCTTGTCCAGAGACCTGAGGGCCAGTCTACGGAACTAAAGCTTCCCCAGCAATCAGCTCCAGAGGGCCTAAAGTAGAAATGAGCCTCGCAGTTTCATAAGACAGATCAGCTGGTATGGCAGGTGCAGAGTGAGTGAGGGAGAGAGTGACAGGAGGTGACTTCAGAGGGGCAGAGGGGCCAGATCATGCAGGGCCTTGTAGGTCACAGCAAGGAAGCTGCTTCTACCCCATCCACTGCCCAAGCCTATTTTTACACCTTAAAGGAGCCACGGCCTCCATTTTAAGAACTGCAGATCGAGAACTAATTTAGGAACAAAACCAGAAAGATGTCATTTGGAGATTAAAGGCACAGAGAATACACCTGAAAATCCAGATGAAGGAGGTGAGCCTGCTCAGGACAGAGCCCTTCTCCGGACCCCCAGTATCCACAGGGTCTGGAGCCTGCCTCCAGGGACAACTGCTCGCTGAGTAATAATAAGTTTAAGTTCCAATCTGCAAGCAAAATGTTAGTTTCCATCCTGTCTCCGCCCACTGCAGAATGCTAGGACATCCCAGGCCTGCCCGGGGACGCACTCAGATGGCTTGACATCTCTTTTCTTTACTTCTCCACCTTCCAATAGCCAATAATGGCTTGGTGTGAGCACCGGCCTTAGCTTGCTAAGTTGTTGTGATGGCTCGGTTGTGGCTTTATTCCACATTTCACTCTGCTCCAGGGGGAGGGGGGCTTGGACAGTGTTGCAATCCCCATTTCTGTTAAGTGCCTCTTAAGTGGCAATCGTCTTTTAGCTCTCCTGTGTTGAGGGCTGGCTTGAGACCATCACAGTCTGTAAAAGAGCTGCCTGATCAGGATTAAGATTTAATCAATGCTTTAGTTTTCCCAGAGACCCTCTTAGGCCCCTAGATTATAAGGAAGGAAAAATGCACTGGCAGCCTGCTTTCGGAAATGATTTCCAATTCATATTTTCCTTGAAGTGAAACAGGAAATGAGGAATTTAAAATCTCAATTCTGGGGCACCTGGGTGGCTCAGTCGGTTGGGCGTCTGCCTTTGGCTCAGGTCAAGATCTCAGGGTCCTGGGATGGAGTCCCGCATCGGGCTCCCTTGCTCCGTGGGGAACCTGCTTCTTCCTTTCTCTCTGCCTCTCTCCCTGCTTGTGCTCTCTCTGCCTCTCTCTCTCTCAAATGAATAAATTAAAAAACCTTAAAAAAAAAGGTGGTTCTGGCCTTTGCTGGACTGTAGGGGCTGTAGTTTCTTTATCTATAATGGAGATATTGAATTAAAGAAGCTTCCACATCTGGGCCAGCTCTTTAAAATATGGTCCTCTGAAAATAACACACTCCACCCCCAAATAAAACCTTTTTTAAAAATAATACTATAAGTATATTTTGCTTTGCCAGTTTATCCCCAGTTTTGTACAAAATTATTTTGTTAAGTTGAATGCTTGTCCCTCATCTTGTGAGGTGACTGCCTGTTGGAGGGAGGGAGGAGGAGGTTCTGCTCTGAAATCTCATCATCAGCCAAGTCGGACAGGGCATCCGGACAGGGACCTCTATTCTAGAAACAGTTCCAGGGCGGGGGGGGGGCAGCGGTGTGAATTTTGTGAAAGAGATACCAGCCCCAAACACTAGAAGAAGCAGCAACCTATTGTCTTGTCTCTCCTCATAGAAAGTAAATCCTTGGGGCCAGGGAATTTTTTTTATTCACTGCTGTATCCCTCGTGCCTGGAACAGTGCCTAGCACACAGTAGGTGCTCAGTAAATATTTGTTGAATAGATGGAGCTGCATATTGGCACTTCAACTTTGGTGATTTCTAGCAGTACTCCTCTTTCCGTGGGAAAGACTCCCAGAAGCAGGGAGAAGGACGGTAACAGGAACCTCTAGCTTTCTCCTGTCTCCACCCAGGAGCATTTTGAGACTGAATTTCAAAAGTCCCAGAGAGGAAGAAAAGATTGTTCCATTCTTTCCAACTCACCTATGTCCCCTTTTCTGCATTGAAACGGTCTAGATCTGGTAACGGCTCATGTGTTACAAACTATGTCTGCCTCAGGACAGACGTGACTCCCGAAAATCGTATCATGGATGATTTGTAAACTTAAGCATCCTTGATTTATCTATTCTATAAATCCACATGTTTATTAATTGGATTTGTTTCAAGGAACATTATGTGTTCTAAGGATATAGATCTATATTTTCAGCAGATTCCTGTAGTCAGTACATCTCTGCTCCTAAGTGGAAAGAATAGGAAAATGGAGCCAAAAAATTGTTTTAAATGATTTAAAATTCTCCTAGTTCTTTCCACAATGCCCTACTAGTTCAGTGTACCACAGCTAAAGTGGCTTTACCAATGGTGGACCGTTTGGATATCATTTGTGTATATATATATAAAAAAGACATCGAGTTTGAGTCTCTTTGGAAAACCAGATGCAAATTAGCCCCTGGAGCTCAGGAGCTCTTAGGAAAGCAGAGGAAGGAACAGTGGGCACCTTCCCATTGGCTGGGGGGACTCACCCAGATGTCTGGCTCCCACATAAAAGACAGGAACCACTGCAGTCAGTTCCCACTTTCAGTTAAAGGACGACAGCAAAACAGCTAAAAAAGGAAGATGGCCAGACTATTAATACTTTCCCTCCCAGGTCTTGTAGCCATATGTGCCGTGCACGGAATATTTATGGACAGACTGGCTTCCAGGAAGCTCTGTGCAGATGACGAGTGCGTGTGTAAGGACATTTTTTATGCCTTTTTTTTTTTTTAAGATTTTATTTATTTATTTGAGAGAGAGAGCATGAGAGGGGGGAGGGTCAGAGGGAGAAACAGACTCCCTGCCTAGCAGGGAGCCTGATGCAGGATTCGATCCTGTGACTCCAGGATCATGACCTGAGCGGAAGGCAGTTGCTTAACCAACTGAGCCACTCAGGCGCCCTTTTTTATGCCTTTCATTATCTTTCTATTATATAATTGAAAAAAAATGGGGCGCCTGGGTGGCTCAGTCAGTTGAGCAGCTGCCTTCGGCTCAGGTCGTGATCCCAGAGTCCTGGGATCGAGCCCCACGTCTGGCTCCCTGCTCAGCGGGGAGCCTGCTTCTCCCTCTGCCTGCCGCTCCCCCTGCTTGTGCTCTCACTCTGTCAAATAAATAAATAAATAAATAAATAAATAAATAAATAAATAAATAGAAAGAAAAAGAAAAAAAAATCCACTAACAGCAGAACTATCTAATTGGGCTTTAAGTGAATCTTCTCTAACGTGTATGTCGCTAGCACTGCTTGGTCTATACATTCGGTGTCTTAACTACCGAGAATTCACTTGGTTGAGATTTTCAGCTTTCATACGTTGGCTATATTACTCGTCTTGAACTGAACATTCGGGAGCTATAAACTGGGAGTTATTAGTCTCTCTGATTTCCTATTTCTGATATGTTTGGCCTTTTTACTGTTAGAAAATCCAGGAGACTAAATAATGTAGTCATTTCAATGTTTCTTTTCTTCCAGATACTATTTCCCTCTCCAGAGCTCAAGAAGATTACAATGCCCCGGACTGTAGGTTCATTAATGTTAAAAAAGGACAGCAGATTTACGTTTACTCAAAGCTGGTACAAGAAAACGGAGCTGGAGAATTTTGGGCTGGCAGTGTAAGATGAGATCCTTGCAAATATACACATATCTTGACATAGGTTGCTCTTAATTTTTTCTTTCTGACCTACCTCCAGTACATTTTAGTGTTTGAAACGAGCTCTCAAGAATAATGGAGAGGTTTAGATGCAAGTGCAGAAAATCACATGCATTTGCTTTTGTGGCATTTTGAAGAAACAAAGAAAATTTCATAACAAAACCAGATGTAGGTTTATGTGATGTGTTGGCAAGAACTAGTCAACCACGTGGGGGGCTTGAACATCTTAAAGAGTTTGAAACTTACTCAAAAATGTTTGAACGGATTTGCCAAGGAAAAGGCATGCGTGTTGGCAGTCAGGCTCCGCTTCAATATTTTAAAGGAAACCAACACCCTCTTCAGTTCCAGAGAATCTGCTTTCTTAATGAAAACCTGCAGGGGTGGGCCCTAGGGAGGGATGAAGCAGGGCTGATTTGCTGTCGTCATCTGCAGCCCCACAGACACCTTCTCAAGGAATGAAGAATTAAATCCTAAATTCACTCAAGTATCTGTGCACTCGAATATTTAACAACCAAGAAAGGCCAGTTCTTTAAAATAAAAGTATCTATTTAGTTTTTTAGAAACGCACCGACTTTGTTTATGGGTTCCAAAAAGATTTTGGGCAGCTCACAAGATTGCATAAAATAAAGAAATGCTCAGTGAGACCGGGAAGACCCGGCCACAGGAGAACAGAGACACACTTTCTGTGGGTTGACTCAGTTGCTGTGAGTGAGCTTCAAAGTTGGATCTGAGGCCCCTGGAACCCAGAGGGGAAAATGGAGTCATTGCAATTCTGTAATTCTCATTCACAGCAAATGTGATGCCAGGGGGTTTCTAGAAGTGGACTCCCAGCTGCAGCTCCCTGACTGTTACTCTTCTGGGCACTCAGGTCTACGGAGATGACCGTGAGGACGAGATGGGCACCCTGGGCTATTTCCCCAGCAGCTTGGTCGAGGAACAACAGGTGTACCAAGAAGCCACCAAGGAAGTCCCCACCACGGTAAGTGTCTCAGAGCGGGCCGGAGAAGGACCCAGATCCTGGGCTGATACAGGCAGGTGTTAAAGATGCATCGTGTCACTTACAAGACGACCGGAGCAAACCCCCCTACTTGTAGCGGAGGCTTCCCCGAGGCAGGGAGGTTTGCGAGAGCATTTACACCTACTCTCAGTGTTGAAAGGTTACCAAACTTTCTCCACCCACCCCCTTTTGTTTTTAGATACAAGTTATCCTAGAAAGGAGTCCATGTCACAAAGAAAGAAACGAATATAGTATTCACGGACTCTTAACTGATGGTTACATTTATTTACTAAAACACTTGGGCTGGGAAAAAATCAGCACCTGTATTTAATCAAATCAAAACACTGGAAAAAAAAATCTTTGGATGCCTTATTTCTGTGGTAGATAGATTCTACTTATGTTTGAAAAAGAAATTATATTCTTTCCAGTGCCCTGGGGTCTTGCAAGCCCCAGAAGAGACATAAAAGATTCCCTTTGAGCTACTTGGCAGGGTGGTTGTTTTGAAGAGATTCTCCTGGAGCTAATTGCTATGTGAAATAACTTCAAAACATTGCCCAACCCACACAAACGGGACTTGCTTGTCATCGCTTCTGAGCACTGAGCTTGAATGTGTCAAATAACCACCAATTAAAAGTGTATTTGAGAACCTTCATTTTAAGTAGTTTTTGACTTAAAGTGATAATTATGTCATACTCTTTGGGCTTCAACCTTATTTTAAATCTAGATTTCCCTTTGATGACCTATAATTTTTAAATAAAGAAACTATATTTGTTTTCTGGCCCTTGTGTGCTCAGTTCAATCTTTTTTTTTTTTTTTTTTCTCTAGGATATTGACTTCTTCTGTGAGTAAGAAATTAGACAAACCTGCAAGTAAAAAGGAAACACTAAAAACTAGGAAAAGCGAAATAAGAAAAAAATACGTGTCCCTAATTCCTGACTTTTGTTTCAAGGCTTTGTTATCCTTACGGGAAGGCTGGGCCTTGGTGGCCAGAGGTGGCACATGAAGGAGGGGTTTCCATTCAGTTTTCTGCTGGCCTGGTCTTTCCACCACCTGGGGCAGGGCGATGTTTGGCTCAAGAGGGAGAATTGAAAACAGAAATTCTATTTCAGCCTAGAGAATCCTCTCTTACACAAGAATGTATACAGAGAATGGCTCATTTTTATTATTTTTAAACTGTAATTCTTACCAGCTCTTTGGCTTCTTATACAAACTTGGTAGGTCACAGATCTTCCCTTTGGACATGCTGTTTTCTAATTATTTGTCTCACTGGCCATTTGGAGTGTTATAATGTACCCAAAGGGACTATATCCCCAAGGAGTATTCGAGGATTGTTGTTACTTTTAATATTGGTTGCCTTTGGGATGTGAAGCTGGTGGGAGTGGACGAGCTGTTTGGGCTCAGAGATGTTTGGACTATGCCTCTTTCTCTTAAAAAAAAAAATCACAAATTATTTCAATGGAATTTTATCTTCTAGTGATCAATTTACCGCTCCCCAAATTTTAAGTAAGTGTGTGTGTATGTAATAAGGGTGGAGCAGCTTATGAAATATTTGTAATGGGATAGTTTCCCCATCATATGTGCTGTCACTGCAAACATTTGAGCTTCAAGTCAAAAGACAGGGGGAAAAAGTCTGTGGGTTATTTCTCGACTTCTCTTTCAACTTTGAATTTCCTCTTCCTGTGCAAAGTCCCCCAGCCAAGGATGATGTGTGAATAAATCTGGTGAGGGGATTGGTGGTCCCAAAGGATATACAAGTGTCTCTACATTTGATTGGAAATTTGCTTTGATTGTGTATTCCTAGTATAATTCTTTTTATGTAGTCATGAGTCTTTGTTTATATGCAGTTAAAATGCCTGTACTTTGACAATTTCTGAATTAAAAATTGTTTTAAAACATTTTTCACCTGGGGTCATTGAAAGTCTGGAAGGCACTTGGAAATAGGGTTGTTTCCTCAGTTTTCTGTGGTCTGTTCATCCCACCAGCATGAAGAGGAGGGCATTTACGATAAGTCAGAGATGGGGACCCCAGGGTCATTTTTCCAGCTGTGTCCATTGTGATTTGGGGTGAATATATTTTTGCCAAATTCCCATGGGGTTCCATCATGTGAAATGGTACCCTCAAAAAGCCCCCCAAACCCAAACCCACTTACTGCATTCCATAAAATGTTTCAGGCCAATCTAGGGTGGTCAACACAATTTAAGGTAAGAGGCATTTATCCTCTTTTTCTATCTACCTCTCACTTGCTGGCTCCCCCATTCCAGGTACCCCATTATCCCTCAAGATACCCAGCATCCCCATGACACTCTCCATCTGCCAAAGCCCCCATCTGTCTGGCCTCATGCTTCCAGCCTTCCTCCCCAAGCACGGGGCTTCAGGCTGCGGTCCCTCCTGGCCACACCTGCCTTCCCTTCACCAGGACCAATCTCATCCAGACTTTTGGGGTCACTGATTGGTTTCCATCTTCTGGGGGCCTAGCCGCATCAACAGAATGAAAGCACCTGCAGGGAGCTAGCCTTTCAGTAGGCAAAGGGCCATCCCTGGCCTGGGGGCAGCGTGGGCCTCACTTGGGTGTGGGTTAAGAAGGCAGAACGCCAGGGCCCACCGCAGACTTTCTGAATCACAATCTGCATTTTCACAAGACCCCCAGATTCGAGGTTCATGGATGCATTGGAGGGAAAGAGAAACCTCCTTCTACCCTCCTCGGGTCTCTGGCTGGGCCTAAGAATTAAACTGACATAGACAGATCACCAGGAGAGAAGCGGGTGTGTTTAATTTCATATTTTTACGTGGTGATGGGAATCTTCAAAGGGAAAATGAAGACCCAGAGAAGCCACTAGAGCCATGTACTTATATACCTTTTTCGACAATGAACAATAAAATGTGGGACGTGACAAGACAAAGTGGCTTGGGCACGGGGCAGTAAATCGTGGGACGGTGACCAGGAAACCCACACGGATAGCCGTGGAAGATAAGGGTGATTGCAGCAGCTTGTTTGCCTGGGTCCCTTCCAGCACCGACTCCCAGGGCCTGGCCATAAGAGCGTCCTCTTCCCGGTGCACCGAGAGCACCTTCCTCGTGGGAAATTTTACGGCCTGTTTTTAGGTAGAAAGCAGGGAGGTCAGAGAGCCCTTCCTGCATCTGCGCTTTCTCTCCCGCCTTCAGCTCAAAATGATCAATATGCCGAAGCAGCGTCTTTTGGGGTAGCGTGTTCTGAACCCCTTGGACATTAAAGGTTATGAGAAACACTCATTTTAGTTCTCTCCTTTCCTCTGACACAGAAAGAAAGAAGTGAAAAAAGCGAGAGCACCTGGGAGATGAAGCAGCTTTGCCAAGGTTGAACGGGCAGGATTTCCACATTCCGAAACCAGTATCCCCCCGTGTTGTAAGCACCGGCTTGGTATCTATAAAACTCTACCTTCCAGAAAAGGGGGCCATAGGGTGGAGAAGTGAGAGTCTGGGGGGCAATGAGGCCACTTGGGGAATCTTCCTTCCTTCCCACTACGAGCAAGGGTATCTTCTACCTCTAAGAGATTCTCAGTCCCTGACGTTGTTGCTTTGCAACCTTGAGAGCTCCTGAGAAATCTGAGACCAGGCCCTGGGAGGGCCTGGGGAGACCGGGAAAGAGGTAGACCACTCCAGATGGGCAGGTGGCAATTTCCTGAAGCGAGGGACTTAACACGCAAGGCTTGTGGGCGGCTGCAAGACGAGTGAGGAGCCTCGACTGACCATTCCCGTCCAGCTCGAGGGTCAACTGGTGGTCACGTCCTCTCCATGACCTCCTCCAACAGACATTAAAGAAAACAAAAAACCAGGGCGCCTGGGTGGCTCAGATGGTTAAGCATCTGCCTTCGGCTCAGGTCATGATCCCAGAGTCCTGGGATCGAGTCCCGCATCAGGCTCCTGCTTCTCCCTCTGCCTCTCTCTCTCTGTCTCTCATGAATAAACAAATAAAATTAAAAAAAAAAAAACAAAAACCCAAACAACTGGGCCTAGGGATCCCTGAGGGAACTCCAACTTGTAGGTTTCCTCTATACTCCCAAGCTGAGGCTGTGTGTGTGTGTGTGTGTGTGTGTGTGTGTGTGTGTATGTGTGTAGTGTTTAAATATTTCCATGTAGCTGTACTGTTTCCTCTTGGGAGAAAACTAAGGATTTCACCATCCCTTGTGTATATACAATGGAATATTCCTCAGCCATATAAGAGAATGAAATCTTGACATTTGCAACCACATGGATGGAGTATTATGCTCAGTGAAATAAGTCAGTCGCATAAAGACGAATACCCTATGATTTAATTCATGTAGAATTTACAAAACAAAACAAAGAAAGAAAGAAAAAAAAGAGACAAAGCAAAAAAGACTCTTTTTTTTTTATTCTTTTTTCAAAAAACAGACTCTTACCTATAGAGAAGAAACTGGCGGTTGCCAGAGGTGAGGCGGGTGGAGGGATGGGGGGAAAACGTGAAGGAGATCAAGAGTACACTTATCGTGATGAGCACTGAGTGATGTACAGAATTGTTGAATCACTATACTGTGCACTTGAAACTAATAAAAAAAAGAGTTTCCTCATCCTTGACCTCACAGAACATGGGAAACAATAAGGGCAGTGGATATGGGTAGTGCAGTCAAGTAGCTTTCAGAAGCCAATTTAGGGCAAATGGTGAGACGTTGCCTCGAGCAGAGCTATTCAAAGGGGTTACCAGTGCAAGACGAGAGAAGCACTGAAACCCACCCGAGGTGAGAACAGTCAGGGCATGGAAGACCCCGGCAGGCAATAAAATGAAATGAAATCTTGTTTAAGGGAACTGTGTAACTGGTGGCTCAGAGAAGTCGGGCAAGCACAGAGCCCAGGGCAGCATGGAAAAAGGTAGGCTGTCTATTTCTTTCAGTGCTGTCGTTCCCTATGTGTACATGCTTGAATAAGGTTCTGACCTTGCTGGACCTCTGTTTCCTTGGCTATCAATGGGGTTCACAGCATCTTCCTTGCTGGGTTGTTGCGAGGCTTAAATATAATATAATATCAGGCCCCTAAGAGTGGGACCCCTAGGTGGTAGCTAGTATTATCTGACCCAAGAGGGCTGGAGAGAGAAAGGCCTTCCTTCAAGGAGCTGTGCTATAATCTGCTAGATGCTTCACTGATAAGAAATTGTAATTTCCCCTTCAGATCATCTGGTATTTCTACATCAAAGATATTTCCAGATTGTATACTTTTTTTGTGGTTCCATTTCTTAAAAAACAAAACAAAACAAAAAACTCCAAAACACCTGAAGTTACCTGAAATAGTGTGGAGTGTATGAGTATAATTTTGATTGGAAGTCCCAGTTCTGGCCACTGCCCTTCATTAACACCAACATGTGAGGGTCATTTAAGTCCCACTGAGGGGCCCCACACCTTGTAAGAATCAATATAGTAGGTTCTTTATATATTTGTTTATCTTTGAGACCTACGGCCAGATGGATGTTACTGTGTAAATTCATCATATTTAGGCTCAGCAAAGTTGGGTTGTCTCATTTGCATCTAGCCATCCTGGCAAGGGTGTAAATAACAACACCTCTTAGGAAAGCAGCCTTGGAAGGGGTGCGTCTCACCTTGGTTTTCCACAGCTTGATGGCACTTGCTCTGACTGCAGGGGTGAGTACTGTTCCTCTGCTCTCCTGATGCTGGAAGTTCACGTGTCTGGCCAGACATTTTGACCCTCATTCTGATGAGAGCCTTGTACGAGATCCAAAGCACATGGCTCCCGGAGGAGGGAAGGCCTGAGACTGAGGTACTGTGGCTTCTACACTTTCTCTAAAAAAGTATGCACGGGTGTGGAATGCATGCTAATGAGAAGTTTATCCCAAATAGATTGCTAGGGGAGTGATTTCTTTTATTTATTTATTTATTATTTTTTTGGAGCGGGGGAGGGGCAGAGGGAGCGAGAGAGAGAATCTTGAGCAGGCTCCGCATGCTGAGTGCGGAGCCCTGGGCAGGGCTCGATCTCACTACCCCGAGATCATGACCTGAGCCAAAATCAAGAATCGGTTGCCCAACTGGCTGAGCCACCCAGGGGCCCCAGAGTATGTGATTTCTTATTGGCTACACCTTTGTTATGTTAAATACTCCTACAATAAATACAAGTGATTTTTATAAATCCAAGTAATTTGAATGGGCTACATTTGGTGGGTTCCCCATGTTATGTCAAAGCCAGTGGAATAACCGTAACATGAATTGTTGTAGCCCTGAGACCCCTTGGGGCTCTTGCACGTCACATGGCCTGATGGCTCAGGCTTCTCTTGTTTGTGTGGCTATGTTCGTGTCACTGAACCTCTTGCCTCCCATGTAACTCATCTACACGTGGGAATAAGAATGCCTTTGAAGATGAGAATAACTAACTTTGGGGGGTAATTATGAGGATTAAATTAAATGAGATACAGTATGTAAAATCACCCAGCCCAGTACACAGTACACAGTATACAGTGGGTGTATAATAAATGGTAGTAAAATTAACTTCAAAATGAGAGGTTTTTAAAGCATTTTCGAAAATTTTGAAGAACTTCAGTTCTTTATTAAGTGAATCAAAAGTATATCTTTAGCATCTTTTCTTTCTAGAATACTTCTGTGTTTCCTCCATGGCTTTCTTGAAGTTGTATGCAAGGCATACTGCAAATACTTAGCATGGATATACGAACACACGTGCACACGTACGCACACGCAAAACTTGACAAATGCTGTATCTGATGTCTGGGATGGCACAGCTCCCCTGCCTTCATTATCAGGGGAATGTCTCTGGTGCTCTGTCAAAGAGACATTTAAGAAACACCTGGCAGGACAGAGCCCCAGCGCTCTCTGACTTCCAGCCCTTCCCTCCCACATCCTCCTCTATCCTCAGAGAATGTTGCAAATGGCAGCCGACCATGGGATTCTCGGCGCTATCTGGTGCCCAGCCAACAGCGACTGACTTGACTGAAGATACACTTTCTGAGTGTTTGTGATGGGGACAGATGCTTGGGATGACTAATAAGTGGCCGGGGGTTGTTTTGAGTATTGCAGTCCTGCAGAAACTATGAACATTGCCCTAATTATCGAGTCTATAGATCTGGAAGACACCTCATTTTCAGAGTACAAGCTTTTGAATTCCCTTTCTTGGCCACTTCCCCAGAACAAACATCAGCAAATGGCAAGAAAGGGTAATTGAAGGCAGGGCTTTTTTTTTTTTTCAATTTTATTTATTTATTTATTTTATTTATTCATGAGAGACAGAGAGAGAGAGAGAGAGAGAGAGGGAGAGAGGCAGAAGGAGACGCAGGCTCCCAAGGAGCAGGGAGCCCGATGCGGGGCCCGATCCCAGGACCCTGGGATCATGACCTGAGCCGAAGGCAGATGCTTAACCATCTGAGCCACCCAGGCGCCCCAAGGCAGGGATTTGATTATCCCAGGAAAAGTGCTGGGAGCTCCTCCCTGCAAGTCAGGCACCATATTCCTGCTAATAGCAATTCTTTTTGTTAAAAGTCATACCTCTTGTTCAAGAGGCAAGTCGTTGGGAATGCTACTTGTCCTTTCTGCAAACCTGTAAGAGAGGTAAATCAGAATCCCCAGCAGATACTAAGATTGGAAACCTCTCCTTTCCGTTCCCGACCATGAACTTCTAAGACCACTTCCTAACCAGGCCTAGCAAGGGTTTTCAGACTTGCTTTGGGGACATGGAGTAACTGGGATGATGGTTGGAATGTTGGTGGTGGAATAAGAAGTAACATTCCTGATGTTGGAATGTCAGGCCTCAAGTCGCCTTGACCAGAAGCATCCAAGTTACTGGGGCCCTCGCCCCGTGCCCCAACTGCTTTTGTGAAGACAGTGTGTGTGAAAAAGTTTTGAGTCACAGCTGACTTAGTTCACTGTTCGCAGTGTGACTAAATTCAGCAGCAGTTTTTTGTGCAATCAAGTTTTAGAAAACCCCAGCGGATTTCATAAGCTTCGAAGAAAGATAAGTCAAGGTGGTGCTGCCTTTAGCATCCCCCACTCCTGACCCTAGATAAATGGGGGCATTTACTGCTTCTCATGTTTATTGGCTGAGGAGACGCTTGTGCCCTCACGGATCCGATTTAATACAGGGAAATATTAAGCGCCTTTGTGTAGTATTTAAACAAATCTCTGGAGGAAGTGGGTATTTCAGCTCCAAGTGGAGAGAAGAAATAAAAGCGAGCACCAGGAAGAAAAATCTCATTTCTTCAACAATCAGCCTCATCTATCTGAAATGGTGAGGGAAAAAAAAGTCAGAGAGAAATTACATAAGCTAATACTATTCCACGTTCTATCCTTGAAATACAATTTTGCGGACTGTAAAGGCCTTCCCCTGTTACAATGTCTGACTGCGTCACTGGCAAATACCATCACAGATCAGTAATTTAATCGGGAAAAAGGACATATTGATCTGCATGCTTTAGAGAATCCATCCTCTAACCCATCATTAACAAAGACAGAGAATGCTCCCCAAGCCGTGATTTAAATATTTTTCTAAATGGAAATGACTTTTCTGTCACACGTGAGCAATTGTTTTAATCATTTCTTGGCCAAGTGTGCACTGCACTCAAGTGAGCGTGTTTGAGAGGTAAAGATATGACCCACGGGTCCCTGCCTCTCATCTTTTCTTACCCTCCCTTCCCTTCTTCCTCTTTGCTTCAGCAGGGGTATTTATCCTGGCTAAAAGCTTCAGTCCAGTTGGGAACGTTAATCCCTTTGAACAATTCTGCATCAAGCTGCGGGGGTGGAGAGCCCATGTGGGCTTTGAGATTTCTACAGACCAAAGGCAAAAAGCCTGAGGTGTCAACCGTCCCTGGCTGTCCATCCACCCACCTGGCTGGGCCCCCAGTCACTCAGGAGTTCACAGTTCTTTCTTCTCTCCACACCCCCTTGTGGCAAAATGACTTAAGGCTCTTTTTTTTTTTTTTTTTCCTGCTCCTAGATCTTTCCCTGAGCCTTCTGTTACTACTAAAGCCACACGTAGATTAGCAGACAAAACTTGAGCCTTGACTCCCAGGGGCCTCAAGCAGACACACTGGTTTGGGCGCCAGCCTCAGGCCATGAGGGACTGCAGGCAGAGAAGGGAGAGTGGGTGGGCTGCATAGTCTAGCAATGCTGGTCTGTCCTGCAGGAGAAGGCGACTCGAGGTGAGATGTGTCCCCCAATCCCACTGTTACCTGAAGCAGGCAGATAAGAACCGATATTTCTGAGCACCACCTGTACACCAGTGTCTTGCCTGAGACTCTTGCATGAGACTCTGTCAGCGCACGCTGACATGAGGATTTGTGTAAAGTGATTTATGGAAGCGTGACTTCCAGGGAAACAGGTCAGGGAGAAGGGCAGCAAGGTAGGGAATGAGCTCAACAAGGGTGTAACCTCCAGCAAGGCCCCGCAGTGTCCAGCTTCTGCCTGATCCCACCGGGGCCTCGAAGGGCAGTAGGGTACACCTCAGAGGTTGTCTGGACCCGTTCAGAAAGCTGAGCTATCTTCTGGCCCATCGTTGATTAAGCGTTGCGGTGGGGCGAATCCAGCCTCAGATTTCCTCCTTGATCAGCTTCCATGGACCCTGAAACTTTTCTGATGTGCAAGGTAGCAGTAGTGGGGAACTTTGGTGGGACCAGGGTGACACCTAGTGGTGAGCTTTGGATCTGGCACTCAGAGAGACCTTTCCAAACTTGAGTCAGCAACCCCGGCACGTGAGCGCGCATACTTCGTAGCATTCAGAATCCTCAGTGTCAGGGCCACTTCCTTGGGCCGACTCTCCAACCTCACACCTTCCTTCCAACACTCACAGTCTTAAAATCTGCTTGTCATATGCCATAGATACGGGTAGTAATACACCTTTACTGCTGACCTTATAATAAATTCAACTGATCTGAAAATTCACACATTAGGGGAAGCTGACATTTCACTTTCAGACCCATTTCGTAGGTTTCTCTGCAGAGCTTATAGACCGTTTTGGTTGACTTAATTCATTTGAAGAGAAGCAGCAATAGCACCTTGAGCTGGGAGAGCAGAAGCTCCTCTAGGAAACAACACAACTCCCAGCCGCCTCTAGGGGCACCATGGAGTGGCTGAAAGATAAAGAACTTGGTGTTCCAGATCACTCACAAAGCATTAAGCAGGGATCTGCAGCTAGACCACCTGGCTTCAAGCTCACAAGCTGTCCATGACACCATGCAGAAATAGGAGTAAGAAAAAAAATTGGTTTCTACTTCTTCTAAGAGGGTGGTTATCTACCCGTGGTGATTTTGACCTCATACCCCTCCCATCTACTGAGGACATTTGGCAATGTCTAGAGACATTTATCACCCCCACCCTTTGGGTGGGGGGGTGGAGGGGCAGAGGGGGAGAGAGGGAGAGAGAGAGAGAGAGAGAGAAAGAGAGACTCTTAAGCAGGTTCCACACCCAGGACAGAGTCCAACGCGGGGTTCGATCTCACATCCCGGAGATCATGACTTGAGCTGAAATCAAGAGTCCGACGCTTAACGGACTGAACCACCCAGGCACCTGAGACATTTTTGACTGTTACAACTGGAGCAGGGTGCACTACTGGCATCTAGTGGGTAGAGGCTAGTGATGCTGCTAAACATGCTCTCCTATCCAAGAGTGCCCCCAACCAAGAATGATCCAGACCTAAGTGTCAGTAATGTCTAGGTGGAGAAAGCCTACTGTAAGGGGTGATATTAATCAGCAGGTGAATTTTGGATGAGTGACAAATGCTAGGAAGGCCTAAGCAATTATCTGGCTGTGTTTTGGTTTTCTTTTTCTTTTTAATCTTTTTAAAAATTTTTTTATTTTAAGTAATCTCTACCATCAATGTGGGGTTCAAACTCACAACCCAGAGATCAAGAGTTACATGCTCTATGGACTGAGCCAGCCAAGCACCCTATTTTCTGAATTGTAATGAACCATTAGACAGAGCTGGATTATCCTGACACATACACGCCACATCTTCTGGAGCTATGACAGCACAGAGAGAACCTCCATTTTGCAATCAACTTGTTACAAATGAGCATCAGCAATTCCCTTTCTTCATAATTTGAAACACGGTCCTTTTGCTTCATGCTCTAGCTGTGCATGGCCTCGCTCCTGATGTAACATTTCACCAAACACCCTTCATCAGCTCCAGAAAGGCTCAGGGCTAGTGAAGGGCTGACACATGATGGGGACTGAAGGCTATTTTGCATTTCTTCCTACAGCCCTTGCAGTCTCCTCTAGGAGATTGCTTAATTGCTTTTCAAACAGCTATCATGTCCTCCTAGCTTTACAGCTTCTTTCAGAAGATGATTACAATGTCCTATAATTTTTCAAGCAAAAATAGTGCTTCCTTACCCCTCAGTAATGTATGCACTGTCAATTTCAATAGCATCAGCTGTCTTACCCGACATGAATCTCTTTTCCCCTTTATTCCCTCCTTTGCTATTGTCATCTTGTTTAACCTTTTTTCAGAGAGCTTCCTAAGCACACAGATATATTTATGGAGTATCTTTACATTTGTGGATACAATTGAGGGGGAGAAGACTATATCACCCCAAAATGTACCACTTGGCATATCGATTATCTCAAATTAAAGTTACTTATAAAAGGGCCAGTGCAAGAAGAACACTCTGACCCTCCTCTGTCCCCCTGAAAGCAGGAAATAAATTCCCCATGTGAAGCATAGCTTTCCTGCACCTGGAGGGGAGGAGGCATACTGATCACCAGAAACAGAGCATTCAGCGGGAAGTCTGCATAAACAAGGCTGGCTACCACCTCACTAACTAGCTACATCAAACCCAAACCCCTTGGTTTTGTCAAATTTTCACAAATGGTCGTTTATTTGTCTAAAAGGCAAAAAGCTGCCAGCTTTGGTCACTTCTCTGAGTCCTACACCTCAATGAGTTCCTGTGTGTACAAAATTAAATCTGTTTTTCTTCTCTTAATCTGATTTACATCAATTCAATTATTAGGCCAGCCAAAGAACCTAGAAGGTAAGGAGGACAATATTTTCCTCCCCCACACCATTAAAATTTAAACGCGTGTGTTTAGCCTAATGTTGACATTTCTCATTCCTTGGAGCAAGAATTTACTTAAACATTAATAACTATACATGTAATGTACTTTTCAGTGCATACTGCAGTTCCGAGAAGGGGAGAAAGATGCTGTGCACTCATCTATTAGAACTGTGAGTTTGTTTAAAAGAGATATGTAATTGGAGACCTAAAGCCTAATTGGAAATGTGTTACTTTATCTCATACCTGAAGCCCAAAAGAATGTAGATTTTGGAAGGAAGTCTGAATTTAACCCCTGCTGCTAATGGCGGACAACCTTGAATGGGGCTTGTGTGATCTTCTTTTTTTTCTTTTTGAAGTTGCTAATGAATTTTTTTTTTTAAAGGTTTTTTATTTATTTGACAGAGAGAAAGACAGCCAGAGAGGGAACACAAGCAGGGGGGGTGGGAGAGGGAGAAGCAGGCTTCCCGCGGAGCAGGGAGCCCAATGCAGGGCTCGATCCCAGGCCCCTGGGATCATGACCTGAGCCAAAGGCAGACGCTTAACGACTGAGCCACCCAGGTGCCCTGAAGTTGCTAATGAATTTAAGTTTAAAAGAAAGAAAACATTCTTGCCCTTCTCTTCAAACGCTCCTGCCCTCATGTGACATAGTATTGCTTTTTTTTTTTTTTAATTCCATTTTTCAAAATGGACACTCTGAGCAACAGGAAGGTATACAATGGCTAAAATACACATGAGGGGTTGGAATTTGGGTTTGGGTGCTCCAGATCCCACATTCCTGAGGCTCCTGACCAGGAAAGGACACCCACAGGTGAAAGAACCAAGTAGTTGTGAAATATCAGCTTACTTAACATTAGGCAAGCCTCAGAAGATGCCCCCATCTCCTGACTTAGGGCTTCTGGGGCACTGGCTGGAAGGAGAGTGTGGTTCAGACTGGCAGGTTTGCGTAAGGTTTCCTGGTTCCTGCTGCTCTGAGTCTTAGTCACTGGGGTCTGTGGCACAGGATGCAGCTAGCCATGGGACAAATAGCTGATCCCACTCCAGTGTAGATGGAGAAGTTACCACAATAGAGAGGAAGAAGAGCAGATGCTCTTGACACCTGGTCCAAGACAATTTCATCTCTGCCTGATGGCCTTTATAGTCCCTGGAGTTTGCTCTCTCTCTTCTTTTCTTTCCTTTTCTTTTCTTTTTTCTTATTTATTTATTTGCCAGAGAGAGAGAGAGAACACAAGCAGGAGGACTGGCAGGCAAAGGGAGAAGCAGACTCCCCACTGAGCAGGGAGCCTGATGTGGGGCTCAAGGGATTATGACCTGAGCTGAAGGCAGACACTTAACGGACTGAGCCACCCAGGCATCTCTGCTCTCCCCTTTCAAGGCAGTCTGGAAGTGCCAGGGGATTAACACCTCCTGGGAGGAGGCCGTAGCCAATGACTGATGGGGGTTGGTGTATAATATATCAGCACCCCATCCTTGGAGGGGTTAACTCTTAGGTGCTTACAGTACACTGTCTCCCAGACATTCCAAGTGAACCTGAGTTCCACGTGCCCACAGGGGTGACGTTCTTGATAGAATCCCCTCTGTGCCTGTCTTGTCTTCCTCACCTCACTTTCCCAGGCCCCCACTCTGAACTCTGGAATCATCTCCCCAAGGAATTACTTCCTCGAGTATCCTTGTTTCAGGGCCTGTTGCTAAACCAAGACAAAACATATGTCCGGTCCTGTCCTGAGCAGGCAGGCCCCGTGTAGGGAAGCTGGATGCAGAGCACCAGGTGGGAAGAAGGCCTGGCATGCAGAGGTGAGCAGGAGACAGAGCAGGGCTGTATGTCCAAGCCCAGTGGTCCCCATCCACTCTCAGAACGTGCCTCACTGAGTGTCCCGGAGTCTGACCCATACGATTTGTAATTCCTTCCTCATTGGGGAGGAGATGGTGGGAGGCACAGTGATACAAAGTTTGAGATTTCCCTCAGGTTCCCAGCCCAGCCCACCACTGAGAAGAAAGAGAAAAGCCCAAACAAAAAGATTCCCTTCTGGGCTTCTGGGTGGCTCAGTCAGTTAAGCATCTGCCTTCAGCTCAGGTCATGATCCCAGGGTCCTGGGATCGAGCCCCACATTGGGCTCCCTGCTCAGCGGGGAGCCTGCTTCTCCCTCTCCTGCTCTCCCTGCTTGTGCTCTCTCTCTCACTGCCAAATAAATTTAAAAAAACAAACAAACAAAAACAGATTTCCTTTGCTGCCTCTCAGGTTTATCCCTGGCTGTTCCCACGTCCCTGTGGCAAACATTCCAGGCTGCCCGTGCTCAGAACTCCCCACAAGCTCACCTCCCTGCGGAAGGACGGACTATTATTCGCCTCTAGTTCATATTCAAAGCTGCTTATGCCATTCCCAGCCACCCCTCCTCGCTTTGGCATTCATCATGCTAGGACTTAACTATTCAAACAAAACAGTTCTTAAATTCTTCCACTTCCTGGTAGGAACACGACTCAGAGCTCTGAAAAACTTGTAGTGCAGCCTTTCTGGTGTATTTTATTAAAAGGTAAGATTATGCTTGAAGCAAAGGTTAGGCAAACATTTGCTGAACGCCTCGGTCCTCAACCGGCAGGGAACATTTCCTCAAGTCGGAAGCTGAGTAAAATGGCTGCCAGGTTAAGAAAGGTCTTTACTTAAAGGTCAAGCCAAAATATAATGGGAAAGATAAAAACAGTTGGAAACCGGCTTTTTTTTTCTTTCTTTTTTTAAGGGAGACTGGTTCTAAGTGGGGATTTGTTTCTGCTTTCAAAGTTTCAAAAGTTCATGGTTTTAGACATAATTATTCTCTGAAACAAATGTGTAATTGAAGAAGTGCAGCCCTGACCCTCAGTGCGGCCTCAAATTTAAACGGGAGGAAAATTATGAAGTACGTGGGGGTGCCGTCCTCCCCCTTTCCAGCATGACCCAACCAAGTGCTCTGCTCCTTCATGGCACCAGCTCCCCACATGCTCTGTCCAGATTGCTAGGCCCAGGGTCCCATTTCCCAAAGGGACAGGTAGATTGGGGACTAGAGTAGCTATTTTTTAATTTTTACTTTTTAATTTTAGAGAGTGAGAGTGAGAGAGTGTGAGCAGTGGGGAGAGGGACAGTGGGAGAGGGGCAGAGAGAACCTGAAGTGGGCTCCACGCTGACATGGGGCTCAATCTCACGACCCTGAGATCATGACGTGAGCCCAAATCAGGAGTCGGACGCTCAAAAGACAGAGCTACCCAGGCGTCCCTAGAGTAGCTATTCTTGAACCTGTTATGGGCCAGATACCTGACCTTGCATAGGCATAATTAGTACAGTGCCCTTCTGCCAGAGGGAGGGATTACAGAGTCTGGCAGGTTGCTGGGGAGAACACCCAGGTTTGGGAATCTCCCCAATTTTCCTAAAGCCCCACATGCAGGAGATTTCCAGTCTCCAGGCCATGCATCCTTATTTCATAATCAGATGAATGAAGAAGTGGGGATGCCGTATGGTGCTCTCCCAAGCCTTGGCCATGCTCTCCCATAGCAACCACAGCACCTTTGCTCATCACTCGATCTAATCAAACCCTCTCAGAAATCCAGTGGATTCACTACGTGGTATAAAAATGACACTTCAATATGCCTAGCTTTGAAAGATGGTTTTGCCTGTCCGAGATTTATGGCAGGCAGTTAGTTAACTTCTCCAAGATTCATTGGTTCTAGTTACATTTTTGAAAAACTGCTTTATTGGTTGGTAAATAGTCACAGTGTCCCTTCACGGACACCCCTATCTCACAAGCTCCTCCTCTGGGATCACCAGGACCTCCCACAGTTACAAGGTTAATTAATGCCCAGAACAGCATTTATCCTCAGGATTCTGGTCCATTCTGATGGGCTGGTGCCCATGCAATCTCAGTTGTATTAATCCAGTGGGACTCGGCTCTCTGCATTTCCCTTCTCCCTGAGATCTGCCTCTTCCACTTCTCACCACCTCAGAAGCTCTCTGATGGCTCAAACATATTTCATATATTTGTCCAGCTTTTCTGGCTGCTCTTGGTGAGAGTAATGTTGTTCAGTAAGCTAGTCTATCACTACTGCAAGTAGGTGCCATCTATGGACTTCTTATGTGAGACAGATAAATCACCATTTAAGGGGCACCTGGGTGGCTCAGTTGTTAAGCGTCTGCCTTTGGCTCAGGTCATGTTCCCAGGGTCCTGGGATCGAGCCCCGCATCAGGCTCCCTGCTTGGTGGGAAGCCTGCTTCTCCCTCTCCCACTCCCTCTGCTTGTGTTCCCTCTCTCGGTATGTCTCTCTCTGTCAAATAAATAAATAAAATCTTTTTTAAAAAAATCACCATTTAAGCTGCTGAGAGTTGGGTTACTTGCAGCTCAATGAATTCCTAACTGATAAGCTTGCTATTGCCAGGACCATGTCATGCGTGTGGCCCATGCTCATTTATCCGAGTAACAACTTGGGCATGTGGTCTAAACGAATGAGACTGAGAAGCCTGGCTTGATTAGAGGAGAGAACCATAAAGAGCAGAATCTTACTTCAGGGTAGTCTGAGAAGGATAATTTGAATTTCTTCATTTTGGAAAAAAAAAAGAGAGAGATCCATAACATGTACTCAGAGGATCAAAGGGTTATTAGAGAGAAAACTTTGGAAACTGCTGAGTGGTAATATTTCTAACCCAAGTTAATAACTTGCTGGAAACCCAAGAGGAAGGCATTTCATCTTAGCTTTGCCATTAAGCACAAAGCCGAAGCTCTCGGAACATGATTTATAGCACTCAGAGCTCTGTGGATTTCATTATAAAGTACTAAATAAAGCTTGGCACCTCTCAAGGTGTCCCATAGCCTGGGCTATGGAGAGATAAGGGGCTTTTGCCAAGGTCAGACTGTAGGCAGCAG
Source organism: Phoca vitulina (assembly GCF_004348235.1). Taxonomy (NCBI): domain Eukaryota; kingdom Metazoa; phylum Chordata; class Mammalia; order Carnivora; family Phocidae; genus Phoca; species Phoca vitulina. Next base: position 28,576,246 of record NW_022589725.1, read on the forward strand.
GGAGCGCACGGATATGAGTTGGTTAAAGAAGAAACACAACACAACACAGCACAACACATACACATACACACACACACACACACACGATATAGGTAGTTGGTCGGAACACTGTCTGAATCTCATGCCTGCTGTGGCAGATTATAATTTCCAAAGATGGTCCGCTCAACATGTTCTTCTTATAATGGACATAGGTCCTCTCCCATCAAGAGGTGTGTGTGGGGGGATCTCTCTCCCCGACTCCGCACCTGCTGGGCCTGTGACCATGAGGGAGGGGTAAGTCATAAAGGGCAATGCAACTTTCGCTTGGCCCTCACAGGATCCTTGAGCTGGGGATCCTGACGCCAGCCACATGGGAAGGCCACCATCGATGTTCTGGCCGCAAACCTAGCCGACCGTCAGCACTGACCAGCTAACATCAGTATCATTAGCAGCAGACATGGGAGGGAGGGAGGCTTCGGAGGATGCCAGCCGTGAGCCTTTGAGCGGCTCTGGTGGAGCCATGTGGTGCAGACATGAGCTGTCCCCACGCAGAACATCCCAAACTGCAGGTTCACTGGCAAAAACACTAAGTTTAGGAGTGTTTACTTTAAAACACTAAGTTTAGGAGTGGTTTGCTAGGCAGCAATTGCTAGTTCTCCTTCCCTGCCTCGGAGTCTACTGCTAACAAGAGTGGCTCAGATATCACTCATGACAGAGAACGTACCTGAAGGCACAGAGTCTACCAACGCATTAGCTGATCCAAGTGAGTACAAGAAGGCACAGCTCCGGGTCTTCAGAAAGCCTCAATCTGGCATGAGGCCTGACTTTGTGGGGATGATTGGCAGAAATACTGCCTGTGGTTCTGGCCCTGACCTTTAAATGGTCCTGGTTTTACTTTCCCTGTTGGTGGCTTTGTTGAGAAACAATTCAAGATAAAAGTCAAAGAACGGGCGCCTGGGTGGCTCATTCGTTAAGCGTCTGCCTTTGGCTCAGGTCATGATCTCAGGGTCCTGGGATCGAGCCCCGCATCGGGCTCCCTGCTCTGCGGGAAGCCTGCTTCTCTCTCTCCCACTCCCCCTGCTTGTGTTCCCTCTCTCGCTGTGTCTCTCTCTCAAATAAATAAATAAAATCTAAAAAAAAAAAAAGTCAAGGGATACTTGGCAAAGACCACCAATGGATTCCCTAAATCTGTTTTCTCCTTCTTCCTTTAGGAGCAAGTTCCTGAATTTGAGCAGCGCAGAGACCACTCAGAATAAAGATTCCTGCCGCAGGGGCATGTGATGTGCCACGCCACGCCTCCGTGGTCCAGCCAGTCTTGCTGCAGCTGTGGACATGGGTCCGTGCACTGGTCTTCTTAATTGTTTTCTCCTCTCTGCCATATTCATTTTTTTCCGCTTCTTTCTTAATGGAAAGAAAAATGCATTTAACCTAAAATTCACCATCTTAACCATTTTAAAGTGTATAATTTAGAGGCATTTAGCACATTCACAATGTTGTGCAATTGTAATTATGATCTAATTTTGGAGTGTATCACCCAAAAAGAATCCCTGTACCCCATTCTGTAGTTCCCCATTCTGCCCTGCCCCCAGCTTTTGGCAAACATGACTCTACTTTCTGTCTTTATGGGTTTGCCTATTCTGGACATTTTCTATCAGTGGAATTATGAAATATGTGGCTTTTTGTTGTCTGGATTTTTCACTTAGCATGATATTTTCAGGGTTTGTCCATGCTTTAGCATACATTAGTATTTTATGTCTTTTTTTGTGTTGTGTAGTATTCTATTACCACATTTTATTTATCTGTTGATTAGTTAATGGACATTTAATTTGTTTCCACTTTGGGGCTTATATAAATATTCACATACAAGTTTTTGTGTGGACATATGCTTTCATTTCTCTTGGGTACCTACATAGGTCTTATAATCATACTATGTTTAGCTTTTTGACAACAGCCAAAATGTTCTTCACAGTGGCTGTACCATTTTACTTTCTGACCAGCAATGTATTAATGTTCCAATTTCTCCACATTCTTTCCAACACTTATTATTATTATTATTGTATTATAGCCATTCTCATGTATATGAAGTGGGATTTCATTGTGGTTTGGTTTGCATTTCTCTTGTAACTAACAACACTGAGCATCTTTTCATGTGCTTATTTGCCATTTGTCTGTCTTCTCCAGAGAAATATTCAAGGGCTGTGCTCAGTTTTCAATTGAGCGGTTTATGGTTTTGTAGGATTTTTCCCCCTATATTCTGGCTTCTGGACTCTTAGCAGATACATGATTTGCAATTATTTTCTCCCATTAGATGGGTTGTCTTTAAAATTTATTAGTAGTGTCCTTTGAGGCACCAAAGTTTTCCATTTTAATGAGTCAAATTTATCTCTTTTCTATGTTATTTGTGCTTTGGTGTCTTAAGAAACCGTGACCTAATACAAGATCATGGAGATTTAGATCTATGTCTCTGATAAAACAAAACAAAACAAAACAAACAAACAGCTAGTTTGGGTTGCTGCATAGGTATTTTATAGTATGACAACCTTGCTCACACCCAGAGTCTGGACATTTAGATCAGGACCTGAGTTTAGGATTTGCGCCCCCAAGTTCCCGCTTTGTTTTCCTGGGGCACCTTTTAAAACAACCACTTAGAGTTGAGCCTGCAAAAGGTTAGTGACTTCTGCCCCAACCACCTTGTAAGTAATAAGTGCTTGCTACACTGTTCTTTATCTCCTGCTCACTCCTGACCTGGGATGGAGGACTGCCCTTCCCCAGCTCATTGCACACTCCTGCCCCTGCTTCTGTGACATGTAAGTAATTAATGTTGTTACTTTACTTTGTGTGAGTGTATTGAAACTGCCTTCAATCAAAAAGACCCACGGGTTTTCACTTCCCCAAAGTGGAAACTCAGATGCTGAGGAAGCTACTGGCTGACCTTGTGTTGATAGCTTGTGCCTCCCCATTCAGCAGGTCATGATCTGCATATTTTTCATTTAATACACCATCTGTAGGCCCTCCCCCGACATAATTTCCTTTTAAGAGTTTTATCTCTTATATTTGGATCTTTGATCTATTTTAGTTAATTTTTGTATATGGTGTGAGGTAGGGGTCCAAATTCATTCTTTTGCATGTAGGTATTCGCTTGTCCCAGGATTATTTGTTGAAAATAATATTCTTGGGGCACCTGGGTGGCTCAGTCGTTAAGTGTCTGCCTTTGGCTGGGGTCATGATCCCAGGGTCCTGGGATCAAGCCCCACATCAGGCTCCCTGCTCAGCGGGAAGCCTGCTTCTCTCTCTTCCACTCTCCCTGCTTGTATTCCCTCTTTCACTGTCTCTCTCTGTAAAATAAATAAATAAAATCTTAAAAAAAAAAAAGAAAATAATATTCTTTCACCACTGAAAGATCTTGGCATCTTTGCTGTAAATCAATTGGCTATAGATGTTTGAGTTTATTTCTGGACTCTCAGTTTTATTCCATTGATCTATGTCTACCTTTATGCCACTAATACAGTTTTGATCACTGTATCTTTATAGTAAGGTTTGAAATCCGGAAGTGTGAGTCGTCCTACTTTGTTTTCCTTTTTCAAGATGATTTTAGCTATTTGGATTACCCTACAATTTCATAAAAAATTTAGGATCAGCTTGTCTATTTCTGTCAAAAATGCAGTTGGAGGGACACCTGGGTGGCTCAGTTGGTTAAGCGTCTGCCTTTGGCTCGGGTCTGATCCCCGGGTCCTGGGATCGAGTCCTGCATTGGGCTCCTTGCTCAGTGGGGAGCCTGCTTCTCCCTCTGCCTGGTGCTCCCCCTGCTTGTGATTGCTCTTTCTCTGACAAATAAAAAATAAAATCTGTTTAAAAAGTGCAGTTGGAATTTTGATAGGAATCAAATATGTAGATCAGTTTTGGTAGAGTTGCTGTCCTAAGAATATTAAATCTTCCAATCCATGACCATGAGTTTTTTTCCCCTTTATGTACATCTTCTTTAAAATCTTTAAACAAGGGGTGCCCGGGTGGCTCAGTCGTTAAGCGTCTGCCTTCGGCTCAGGTCATGATCCCAGGGTCCTGGGATCAAGCCCTTCATCGGGCTCCCTGCTTAGCAGGAAGCCTGCTTCTCCTTCTCCCACTCCCCCTGCTTGTGTTCCTGCTTTCACTCTCTCTCTCTCTGTCAAATAAATAAATAAAATCTTTAAAAAAAAATCTTTAAACAATATTTTGTAATTTGAATGTGAAAGTTTTGCAATTCCTTGGTTATTTATTCCTAAATATTTTATTCTTTTTGATGCTATTATAAATGGAATTATTTTCATAATTTTATTTTGATTTGTTCATTGCAAGTATATAAAGAAATTGATCTTATCCTGCAACTTTGCCAAGCTCATTTACTAACTTGAACACTTTGTTCATGAATTTTTAAAAAATGTTTCTATATGTAATATCATGTCCTCTGTGAGAAGAGTTTTATTTTTTCCTTTTTAATCTGGATATACCTTTTACCCTGTTTTTTTCTTGCCTACTTGCCCTGGCTAGAACTTCCAGTACAATGAATAGAAGTGGGGAGAGTAGACATTTTTGTCTTTTTCCTGATCTTGCAAGGAAAGCATTCAGTTTTCCTCACCATTAAGCATGATGTTAGCTGTGGGTTTTTCACTGATGCTCTTCATTAGTTGAAGAGGTTCCTTTCTATTCCTAATTTGTTGACTATTTTTATAATGAGAGAGTATGGTATTCTGCCAAATGTTTTTTTTCTGCTTCAATTGGGATGATCATGTGATATTTTCCTTCATTCTATGAATATGGTGTATTTCATTGATAGATTTTTGTTATGTTGAATCACTCTTGCATTCCTGGAGTAAATCCAGTTGGGCATGGTGTATAATTATCTTCATATGCTGCTGAATTCAGTTTGCTAGCATTTTGTTAAGGATTTTTGCATCTATATTTATAAAGGATATTAGTGTGTAGTTTTCTTTATTTGTGGTGACTTTTTCTTTGGTATCAGAATAATACTGGTTTCATAGGCTGAATTAGGAAGTATTTCTTCCTCTTACATTTTTTAGAAGATTGTGAGAAAAATTGATGTTCATTCTTCTTTAAATATTTAGTAGCATTCACCAATGCAGCCATCTGGTCCTGAGATTTTCTTTGTTGGAAATTTTGTTTTGTTAAATAATTCAATCTCCATACCAGTTGTAGGTCTATTTGGATTTTACATGCCTTCTTCAGTTAGTTTTGGTAGTGTGGGTTTCTTGGAATTTATCCATTTCATTTAGGTTATTTAATTTGTTGGCACAGAATTGTTTATAGTATTCTCTAATAATTCTCTTTATTACTCTCAGGCTGGTCATAACATCCACACTTTCTTTTAAGATTTTAGTAGTTTGAATCTCCTCTCTTTCTCTCTCTCTCTCTCTCTCTGTCAGTACAGCCAAAGGTTTGTCAATTCTCTTGATCTTTTTCAAAGAATCAATTTTTGGTTTCATTGTTTCACTCTAGAGTTTTTCTATTCTCTATGTCATTCACCTTCATCTAATCTTCCTTATTTCCTTCCTTCTGCTTTCTTTGAATTTAGTTTGCTCTTCCCTTTCTAGTTTTTAAGGTAGAATGTTAATTTGAGGTATTTCTTCTTTCTTGAGGTAGGCTTTTACAGTTATAAATTTCCCTGTAAAAACTGCTTAACTGCATCCCTTATGCTGTGTTATGCCTTCATTTTCATTCATCTCAAAACATTTTCTAATTTCCCTTGTGATTTCTTTTTTGACTCATGGATTATTTAGGAATGCATTGTTTAATTTCTCTGTATTTGTCAATTTCTCAGGTTCCTTTCTGTTACTAATTTCCAATTTCAATCCATTGTGATCAAAGAACATAATTTGTATGATATCAATTCTTTTAAATTTACTGAAGCTTGTTTTATGGACTAACTTGTGGTCTTTCCTGGAGAATGTTTCATTGCTTGAGAAGAATTTATTGTTCTTATGTTTTGGGGTTGTCAGTTAGGTCTAGGTTGTTAATAGTGTTGGGTAAGTCTTATATTTCCTGTTTATTTTCTGTCTGGTTGTTCTGTCCATTATTGAAAATGGGGCATGAAGCATCCAATTATGACTGTTGAATTTCCTATTTCTCCCCTCAGTTTTGTCAGCCTTTGTTTCACATATTTTGAAGCTCTGTTGTTAGGTGCCATGTGTGTTTGTAATTATTGTAACTTCTTTATGGATTGACCCTTTTATAATTAAAAATGTCCCTATATATGTGTAGTAACATATTTTTCTTTTAAGGTCTCTTTTATCTTATATTAGTGTAGCCATCCCATCTCTCTGATGGCTGTTATTTGCTTATATTTTTTTCCATCCTTTTACTTTCAACCTATTTGTATCTTTGACTCTAAAGCAGGTCTCCTGACACTGAAACTAATATAACACTGTATGTTAATTATGCTTCAATAAAAAAATACAGTATGTCTCCTATAGACAACACATAGTTAGGTCATGTCTTTTTATTCCTACTGCTAGTCTCTGTTTTTTTTTTATTGGATTGTTTAATCCATTCACAATTAATATTATTATTGATACATTTGGATTTATGTCTGCCATTTTACTTTTTGTTTTCTATATTACCCATGTCTTTTTTGTTCTTCTATTTCTCCTTTACTGCTTTCTTTTGCATTAAGCAAATACTTTCTAGTGTAACATCCTAATTTCTCCAAGAATTTTTCACTATTATATTTCAGTAATTTTCTTAGTAATTGTTCTATCATTTACCATGTACATTTTAACTTATCAGAATAATTCAGATTTATACTAACTTAGGTTAGTATAACATATAGAATGTTTCCCCTAAATAGCTCTATATCTCCTTGCTTTCTTTTGTGCTGTTATTATTATAAGTATTCATCTATAAAATATTACAAACTTAATGATACAGTGTTATAATGATTATTTTGTACCATTTTGTCTATTAATGCAGCTGAGAAAAGAGGAGTGCTAATATATATTCAGAGGGATTATTTCTCAAGTAACAGTCAATAAATATTTGTTCAATGAATGGTTAGTGAACAAGAAACAAAAGAAAATGTAGTTCAAGAAGAAAAATGTGATCAACTGTGTCAAAGGCTGCTATGAGGATGATGAGAGGTGAGAATTGATCACTGGGTTTGGTAACATGGAGGCGTTAGTGGAATTCTGGGGGTAAAAGCCTAGTAAGTGTGGGTTGTAGGACATATGGAAGCTGAGGAAATGGAGAGACATAGGCCACTCTTTGGGAGTAGTTTACTATAAAAGGGAACAGAGAAATGGGACTTAGAGGAAAATATGAGGTCAACAGAAAATGTTTTAAAAGATGAATGATAGTGGAGCATTTAGTATGGTGAAGGTAACTCAATAGGGAGGTTTGTGAGTAAGTGAGTGGGAAGAAGGTCAACATCCAAGTTGAGAATTGTCTGAGGTTGAAGAATGAGCATTTCATCTGTTGGATATCAGGATGCTAAGAAGGAGATGTAGTTTTTTTGTTTTTTTGTTTTTTTGTTTTTTGTCTCTGAATTAAGCAAAACCAGAAACAACCTTATATCTGAGGATCATTTAACAAGAGCCACCAGACACATCCCAAAGAACCACTATAAGAGGTGGCTAAGCCAGCCTTATGGGGTGGCCATCATCTCATCCCTACCTGGGGACTATGCTGTTCAATATGGTAGCCATTAGTAACATGCAGCTACTTAAATGTAAATTAATTAAAATTAGGTACGATTTAGCAAGTTCAGCTCTTCAGTTGCACTGATTACATTGTGGATGCTTAATAGCCACATGATGTTAGTGTTATTTCATTGACCAGCACAAACATAGAATTATTTCCTGCATTGCATGAAGTTCTGTTGGGCAGCATTGATCTAGAACAGTTGGTGGAGAAAAAAATGGCTAGAGTAGGGAGTTCGCAGCCTATGTGGAGAATGTTATACATTCGCCCACTCTGTTGCCTTGTTGATTTTTTTCCCCCCAATTGTATGTTTGGATGTGCTCCAGATCTGTTGCTTTTTCCTGGGCTGATTGGAGCAGGAAAAAGGAACTGGAGAAAGACTGTGGGTGGTAGGAAGACAGTATGTAGCACTCAGACAGAGGTGGAGAAACCTTCTTTTCTAAACATTCCCCCAAACATGGGTTAGTGAAAACTTAGTAGACACGTTGATATCTGCGGGTTCTCTTTTGGCTTTTAATTCTTTGATTACTTTTAAACTACACAATGAAATATATAAACACATTTTCTTACAAGGTACAACTTAAAGTTTTGCCTTACTCTTCATTGTCATTCATCTTGAACAAAAAACTAATTTTGGCATCATTTTGGGCATCAGAAATGAAAGTTAAGGTGCCTGGGTGGCTCAGTTGGCTAGGCGTCTGCCTTTGGCTCAGGTCATGTTCTCAGTGTCCTGAGATGGAGCCCCACTTTGAGCTCCCCGCTTAGGGGGGAGTCTACTTTTCCCTTTCCCTCTGCCCCCCCCACCTGCTCATGCACTCTTTCGCTCTCTCTTTCAAATAAATAAAATCATTAAAAAAAAAGAAATGAAAATTAAGGAGAAGAACAGAATCTGCTGGGAGAGAGATACTTTTGCAGCCACCATCTGTCTCCAGCTACAAAGGTGCATACTAGACCCTCTACCACACTGTGCTTGGATGCTCCCAGGCACTTGCTCACTCTTTTACTAACATGTAACAGCAGGTCTTCAGGAAAAAAGCAATAGCATTTATGCATTGTTTCAACTTTTATTGCATGTGTAGAAGATTTTTTTAAAAGTTAGTTATTAAAGATTATATTAAAATCTTATTTTATATTTTCTAGCACTTTTGACATGATTTTAGCAACACTTAATAATATTTTCATTCCCACAATCCCCTTTGTGCTATCTTGAAGTGGATCCTTATGCCTCCTAAATTATTTTGTTCTCTAATGGTGTTTCTGCTGAGAAACTGGGGTATGATAATTCATTCCTTTCATTAGTTTATAAAATTTTTGCTACAGTTATTGCTAAAGCCTGAGTTAATGGAGATGTTCGTGTAATAGGTACACCTGTCAACTAAATAGCCAGGTCTTATTTGAAAATCTTTCAAAAATAAATACTTATTAGACAAATTCAGAATATATTTACTGAGAACCTATTACATACTAAACACTGTCCAGACTCCAGGGATACAGCAACAAAGAAGAGGGAGACTTTGTCCTCATGAAGCTTCCATTCTAATGAGGAGAGACAGATAATAAAGAAGTATAAAATCTTTGATTTCAAGTCAGGCAGCAGTAAGCATTTGAAGGGGGGAGAAAAAGGTAGGAGAAAGAAATAGTAGAAAATGCCTGTGAGTAGTCAGAGAAATAGTCTCTGAAAAACTTCACAGTTATTTGAACAAAAGCATTGGAATCAGTCACACACTTATCTGCATACAGAGCCTTCAAGATAGAAGACAAAGCAAGGCAAAGGTGGAAGAGGACTCCTGCTGCCTGTGGCTGGAGTGGAGGGTCAGGAAGGCAGACGGTAGAGAGTCAGAGGCAAGGAGATGTGTTACTAACCGGGAACTGGATCATGTAGGGTCTTGTAGACCATGGTAAGAATTCTGGATTTCATTCTGTGTGAGGTGGGATTGGCTTCAAAATAATTCAATGAGAGGATGGGAAGGAAAAATTTGGTAGAGGTATGAATGAAACAAGAATAGTCAGATGTAGATAATTGAACGAGAGTTCATCGTTCTTTTTACTTTTGTGTATCTTTACACATCTTTTTTTTAAAAAAAGATTTTATTTATTTATTTATTTGAGAGAGAGAGAGAGAGCATGAGCAGGTGGGGGAGGGGAAGGAGAGGGAGAAGCAGGCTCCCCACTGAGCTCAGAGCCCGATGAGGGGCTCCATCTCAAGACCCTGAGATCATGACCTGAGCCGAAATCAAGAGTCAGCTGCTTAACTGACTGAGCCACCCAGGCGCCCTTCTTTATGTTTTCTTAAAACAAAATAATTTTTAAAGCGTTAGAGAAAAGAACTCATAAATCAAACCCCTCCCACTCAAAATCTTTATTACTGCTTATTTTTAATTAATTAATTTGATAATTATATAACTATTAATTATTTCCTCTGCTTCTTTAGTTTACCCTTCCTAGGTTTTTGTTTTGGGTGTTTAGTTAATTTATTTTACTTTTTTTCATATTTTTGAATGTATTTAATAAATTTTTTTTCTGATAGCTGCTTTAGCTATATTGTATAGGTTCTGATATGTCATTAGAAATTATTCTTATATTTGAGAAACTTTGCAGTTTCTCTCATTACTTCAGCTTTGACCCAAGCATTGCGTAGCTTTTTTAACTTTTCAGGTAGAATGAGTTTTTTTGGCTTGTTATTAATTTCCAGTTTTATTTCATTGCGGTCAGAGATCGCTGTTTATATTATCTCTGTATGGGAGAATTTATTAAAGATTCTCTTGTGATTCAAGAGATGGTAAAATTTTATGTCTTCCATGACATTTGAAAAGGTGTATTCTCTATTATGGAGTTCAGAGTTCAATATATGCCTGTCACTTCTACCTTACTGATGAGATGATGTTTAGAACTTCTAGATCCATCTAAAGTTTTATTGGTTCTCCTGGTCAGTCTCATTAAGAGAGAGGTTGTTTAACATTCCTATTATCCTAGGTTTCTGTGTAGTTTTACTTTTATCTCTGATAGTTTCTACTTTATGATACTTATGGGGTGTTTTGGGGCATAGATATTAATAACTCTTATGTATTCTGTCATGATTTGTAACCTCCAGAAATATCTTTCATAGAAGTTTTTGGGTCTTAATTTTACTTTATCAGATATCACTCATATCCCCTTCTTTCTTATTTCTCCTTGCTTGGTGTATCTGCCTATCATTTTACTTCGAATCTTTTGGAATCTTTGCATTTTAAGTGTGTGTCTTTTTTTTTTTTAAGATTTATTTATTTATTTTAGAGAGAGAGAGAGAGAGTGAGAGTAGAGGGGAGGGGCAGAGGGAGAGGGAGAGGGAGTCTAAATCAGACTCCATGCTGAGTGCGGATCCCCACGTGGGGCTCAATCTCACGACCCTAAGATCACACCTAAGCAGAACCAAGAGTTGGGTGCTCAGCCAACTGTGCCAGAGACACTCCAAGGGTGTCTCTTAAACATATTATGGGATTGCTGTTTTTTGATAGTTCATCTGAAATATTTTAATTGGGAGTTAAGCCCATTTTCGTTTATGAATATTATTATTATGTTTGGTCTCAGTTATGTTTGGTCACTTAAGAGGAAAGAAATGATCAATTCAAATGTAGCTTTTCCTTGGGCTGAAATCTACACAACTTTGTGGTAGTAAAGCACCTACTTTTGTTGGGCGTGGGGGAGGAGGAAAGTGGTTTTCTAGAGACTGCACTCCTTGAACCGTGCTGTGGACAATGCCAAGACTGGTGGAAAGGTAGTAGCAGAGTCTAGAGGATGAAGGAATGATGGCGTGGTGTGGCTAATGTCTATTCACTTTCTTACACAGTAATAGAATTTTTAGTTGGATAAATTAGAAACGTGACTACCCAGTGAATCTTACTTCCCAGGCCCCCTTGCAATTAAGTGTGGCTTAAACGACTAAGTCCTAGACAATAGGATGTGAGTAATTTGATGTGTGCAGCTTTTTAGTCTTGCTTTTAAAATGTAAGGGCCATGCCCTCCATCTTCCATCCCATTTCCCCTTTCTCCTTTCCTTTTGGCAAAAATATGGATGAGATACCATAACCCAGAGATGCATCTTGGACCACAATCTAAAAACTGCAACTTGAGGATGGCCCAGATTTCTTACATTATGGGATACACTACAAGCTCTGAATCCCTTATCTGGATGTTTATGTGTAAAAGAAATAAACTCTTTTTTTTTTTTAAAGATTTTATTTATTTATTTGACAGAGAGAGACACAGCAAGAGAGGGAATACAAGCAGGGGGAGTGGGAGAGGGAGAAGCAGGCTTTCCGCTGAGCAGGGAGCCTGATGCAGGGCTCGATCCCAGGATCCTGGGATCATGACCTGAGCCGAAGGCAGACGCTTAATGACTGAGCCACCCAGGCGCCCCAAAGAAATAAACTCTTATGTTGTTAAGCTACCACATTTTGTGGACACTTGATTAAGGCACTCTAACACAGATGCTCTTAACTAGGAGTACACAGACCTGTGGGCATTCCCTCCAGTCCTGTGTAGGGCAGTGTGGAAGCTGGAGGAGGAGCAGCTTCCTGGGATCAGGACACTTTCAATTCAATGTATAAGGGTTTCCATTTGAGCACAGAAGACTGAGCACTCTCTTGTGTCTTTCCTCAATCTGAGATGCCCACTGCATATATAAAAGAGAATACAAGTTTGGCTAGCAGTTGATGAATGATGTAAATTTCTATATGTTGGCTAGAAGATGGAGGAGAAAACTGAGTGGACAAAATCACAGCCAGAATAAGTGGAGAGAGGTTGCCTAGAAGAACCCTAGCTAGGTTCTACATTCAGAGATGGTGGGCACCAGAGAATGTGAGGGTGAGAAGTGGGGATAAAAACAAGAGAAGTAATTAACAATTGCATCACAAATAGTCCACCTTCACTCCCCTCGCTCTCTCCCACCTTTTCAGAGTTCAGTCATCCCAGTGTTTACCCTCCCTCACCTCAGGCATATAATCAGGTTTCCCTCAAAAGGAATTGTACAGTAAATGTAAAGATAACTAGGAGATCTGGGACAGGTGTTCATGTCTCAGAATAAATATATACTTATTATGGCATCTGGGGAGCCCCAAGCATAGGTATGTATTATTTTCACTCCAGGGTTTGGTGGATAATGGATCTCACATATATTCACTGAGTTACCAGCCACCTTTCTTTTATTTTAAAATAGTAATAAAATCCAAACATAGACATTGAAAGAAAACCTGTAGCATGCAAGAGAAGGATGGAGAGTAATAGAGGAGCTATTAATAGGAGAAAAAAGATTATTATAAAAACTGAAGAGATGGTAAAACAAACTATTACTGTGAGAGAAATCAGAGTTGACATTTCATCCATAGAACAGGAATAGGATGCTATGAAAATGAAGCAGAAAACAATAAATTGTTGTTGAAGATTAAACATATGGTTGTTGATATTTTTAGAAAGAATATATTTAGAAGTTTGGAAGGTTAATTCAGGGCATCACTCAGAATCCAGAGAATAAAATATGAAAGGAAATGTAAAAGTATAGAGGACCAATCTAGAAGGGACAGAATGGAAGAAAATTTTTCAGAGCTGATCAGAGACACATTCTTCAAACAGAAGGGTTCCACTGGATAGTGAGCAGAATAAATAATTATAGTCCCAGTCCTAGTCACATTGCTGTGAAATGTTAGAACATATAGGAAAAAGATAAAATCTTGGGGGTGGGGGTCACAATAAAGGAATAAGACCTAGACTGTCAGCAGACTTCTCATCTGCAACAATGGATTCCAGAAGAGCATGATGCAAAAACTTTAAAGTTCTGAGAGGTATAGACTTCTATTCATAGGTAAACTAATTACTGAATGTAAGTCAAGTTAAAATTCATTTTCAGACTTGTTTAGTCTTAGAAAGTTTTGTGTATCTTTTCTGAGAAAGTTACCTGAATATTTACTTCAAGGAGACAGTAAATACCAAGAGAAGACGTTGTGGTACATGCAAATCAGACTTTCATCCTAAAAATAAAAAGAAAAATGAATCTCAGGATGATAGTTATATGGCCCAGCATGAAATTTGTCTGAAATAGAACAGGAACATGGAAGGATCTAATAAAACTTTCTCAAGCAATAAGGAGTGAGATTCTGACATTTATTCTACAATGTTCTAGGAATGTTCTTCCTTAGGACATGTAATCATTCTTTCCTTAGGAAGTATAATAAGATATCTCAAATGCAACATGTCCCAAACTGAAGTCTGATGTCCACAATACCTGCCCTGAAACCCGCTCCATGGCCAGCCTTCTTCACTTCAGTTGTTGGCAACACCATCCTTCCAATATCTCTGATTGGCTGAACATCTTGGAGTTGTCCTTGAGTCTTCTTTCTCACCCCACATCCAACCTGCCAGAAATCTCATCTGCTGTTCCTCAAAACATACCCAGAGTTGGAACGGTTCCCATCACCTCTGCTACTTCCACCCTTGTCTGAGTCACCATCATCTGTCACCTGGATCACTTCAGTGACCCCCTGACATGTATGTTTTTACTCTCCTCCTCCTTTAGTCTAGTCTCAGGGCTTCAGAGATATCATGTCACTCCTCTGCTCAGAACCTACCAGTAGCTGTCCATTTCATTCACATCAAAAGCCACAATTCTTCTTCTTCTTCTTTTTTTTTTTTTAAGATTTATCTATTTCTTTGAGAGAGAGAAAGAGAGAAAGCATATGCAGGGAGGAGGGGAAAAGAGAGAGAGAAACTTGTGCAGACTCATGCAGAGCATGGAACCCAAATTGGGGCTCGATCTCATGAACCTGAGATCATGACCTGAGCCAAAATCAAGAGTCCGGTGTTTAACCGATTGCACCACCCAGGTGCCTCAACCACCCTGGCTTCCTCAACATTCCCCAAAAGAAAACAGACACACCCCCACCTTAGGGCTTTTGCATCAGTTGTTCCTCTGACATAAATGCATTTACTCCAGGTGTCCATACATTTAACTCCCACATCTCCTTTAAGTTTTTGTGCAGATGTCATCTAAGTGAGGCTTATCCAGATAATCATATTTAAACTTGCAAATTATCTTTCACTCCAGCTCTTCCAATCTCTCCTTTTCTGCTCTATTAGCCTGTTATATGATTGATTAATTGATCAATTGATTATGTTTATTGTTTATTGCCTTCTTCCCCTATAGAATGTAAGCTCCATTGACTATTTGTTCCTTGCCTGACACTTGGTATATACTCAATAAATACTTATCAAATGTGTGTGTGAACAACTTAAAGACAGAAGAGCATTGAGAAATTTTAGAAAAATCATATACAGAAAACTGTAAAAGAAAGTCATGGTCCAAGTATTCAGGAAGCTGAAATTTGGCATGATGTTAAAAAATAATAGGATGTGGGGCACCTGGGTGGCTCAGTCATTAATCGTCTGCCTTCGGCTCAGGTCATGATCCCAGAGTCCTGGGATAGAGCCCTGCATCAGGCTCCCCACTCTGCGGGAAACCTGCTTCTCCATCTCCCACTCCCCCTGCTTGTGTTCCCTCTCTCGCTGTGTCTCTCTCTGTCAAATAAATATAAAATCTTAGAAAAAATAAAATAAAAAATAATAGGATGTAATAAAACAATTCATTAAATCTTGAATTTCACAGTTGTAAAATAGGAAGATAGAGATGGTATACTACCTGGCTCTGTGATGGAATAAAAACATAATTATAATGATATAAACACTTGTAGTTATACACTTTTAGAATGAAGTATGCAAAATGAGTGGAAATTTATTAGGGCAAAAAAACAGAATGTAAATCTTACCAATCTTGAAAGTGCAAAGCTATAGCTAATGGATTTGGAAATTGGAAAAAGGAAGACATGTGGAAAGAAGTAAAATGGGCCCTTCTATCCTCATTTTTTACAAAAAAAAAAGGCAAGGCACACTTTTGAAGGTGTATAAAATAAGAAAATGCTCTTTCAGGTACCAGGTGACAAATATATTTCCTAAACTTTACTCATATGAGTTTTGCCATATTTTAAACAATCTGTATTATTATTTACTTGAATTTTCTTTTATTTTCAATCATTTTTTACTTAAACATATAATTTTAATAGCACTGTTAAATAGGAAAAACCACTACTTTTGCCATGAATAGAAGTTTTTTATAATGACAGTAAGTTGGCTTAGTTTAAAAATAAAATTTAAAATAATCAATATAATAAAAATAAATCAAATTATTTTTTAAAATATATACATGATAAGTAATTCTGCTCTGTTTAGGCTGGCTCTCTTTATAATGAGACAATAATAAAATGCTAAGTCAATAATAATGAGTTAGTTTGGTGATATCAGCAAAATGGTAGAAAGCTGAGGTAGCTATACTTATTTTTCTTCCAAGATTTTATTTAAATTCAAGTTAGTTAATGTATAGTGTAATACTAGTTTCAGGGGTAGAATTTAGTGATTCATCACTTACATATAACACCCAGTGCTCATCACAACAAGTGCCCTCCTTAATGCCCACCACCCATTTAGCTCATCCCTCCACTGACCTCCCCTCCAGCAACCCTCAGTTTGTTCCCTATGGTTAAGAGTATCTTATGATTTGCCTCCCTTTCTGTTTTTATCTTATTCTATTTTTCCTTCCCTTCCCCTATGTTCATCTGTTTTTTCCCTTAAATTCCACATATAAGTGAAATCATATGATATCTATCTTTCTCTGACTTACTTCACTTAAAATAATATACTCTAGATCTATCCACATGTTACAAATGGCAAGATTTCATTCTTTTTGATGGCTGAGTAAGATTCTAATATATATATATATATATATTAGATATATATACACACATATATATATCACATCTTTATCCATTCATCAGTTGATGGGCTCTTTCCATAATTTGGGCTCTTTCCATAATTTGGCTATTGTTAACAGTGCCTGAGGTAGCTATACTTGTATTAGATGGGACAGACTTTAAGACTGACTGTAACATATTGTATACAATGTACATATGTACACCATGTACATAATGATAAAAGGGTGAATAAGAGGATATACCATTTGTAAATACTTATGCACCCAACATAGGAGAACCAAATACATAAGGCAAATATTAAGAGACCTAAAAGGAGTAATAAAAAAGTCTTAACAGAGAAAAGTTCTGGGCCAAATAGTTTCACTGGTGAATTCTACCAAACATTTAAAGAAGAATTAGTGTCATTTCTTCTTAAACTCTTCCAAAAACTGAAAAAGGAGGGGATACTCCCAAACCCATTTTATGAGGCCAGCATTACCCTAATACCAAAGCCCAATAAGAACACTACAAGAAAAGAAAACTATACACTGATATTCTTGATAAACATAGATGTGAAAATTCTCAACAAAATCTTTTTTTTTTAAAGATTTTATTTATTTATTTGAGAGAGAGAGAATGAGAGACAGAGAGCATGAGAGGGAAGAGGATCAGAGGGAGAAGCAGACCCCCCTGCTGAGCAGGGAGCCTGATGTGGGACTCGATCCCGGGACTCCAGGATCATGACCTGAGCTGAAGGCAGTCGCTTAACCAACTGAGCCACCCAGGCGCCCAACAAAATCTTAACGAACCAAACTGAACAGCATGTTAAAAGATCACATACCATGACAGAACAGGATTTATCCCTGGAATGCAAGGATGGTTCAACATACCAAATCAATAAATGTGATACACCACATAAATAGAATGAAAGTTAAAAATCATATGATCATCTCAACAGATACAGAAAAAGCATTTGACAAAATACAACATTCTTTCATAACACATTCAGCAAATTGGTATATAAGGAACATAACTCAACATAATAAAAGCCATATAGAACAAGCCTACAGCTAGCTCACTCAGTGGTGAAAGGTTGAAAGCTTTTTCTCTAAGATCAGAAACAAGACCAGAGTGCCCATGCCCACTCTTACCATTCCTATTCAACATGATACTGGAAGTCCTAGCCAGCACATCAGGCAAGAAAATAAAGTAAAGGACATCCAAATAGGAAAGGAAGAAGTAAAATTGTCTTTGTTTGCAGATGATTTGATTGTATATGAAGAAAGTCCTTCACCAAAAACAGATTAGAACTAATTAACAAATTCAGTAAAGTTGCAAGATACAAAATCAACATTCATTAATCAGTTGCATTTCTATATACTAACAAACTATCTGAAAAGGAAAATTAAAAAATCCCACCCATAATGGAATCAAAAACAATAAAATAGTTAGAAATAAATTTAACCAAGGAGGTGAAAGATCTGTACACTCAAAACTAAAAGTCTTTGGTGAAATAAATTGAAGAAAACACAAGCAAATGGAAAGATATCCTCTGTTCATGGATTAGAAGCATTAATATTGTTAAAAAGTCCAGGCTACCCAAAGCTGTCTAGAGATTCAGTGCACTCCCTATCAAAATTACTGTGGAATTTTTCACAGAAATAGAAAAATCCATCCTAAAATTAAAATGGAGCCACAGAGCACCCCAGATAGCCAAAACAATCTTGAGAAAGAAGGAAAAAGCTGGAAGCCTCACACTCTCTGACTTCAAAACATATTACAGGGGCGCCTGGGTGGCTCAGTTGGTTAGGTGTCTGACTCTTGATTTCGGCTCAGGTCATGATCGCAGGGTCCTGGAATGGATCCCTGCATCAAGCTCCATGCTCAGTGGGGAGTCTGCTTGAGGATTCTCTCTCTCCTTGTCCCTCTGCCCTTCCCCAACTTGTGCACGCACACACGCATGCATGCTCTCTCTCAAAATAAATAAATAAATCTTTTAAAGAAAACATATTACAAAGCTACAGTCATCAAAACAATATGGTACTGGGATAAGGACAGAAATATTGAACAATGGAGCAGAACCGAGAGCCCAGAAATAAAACCACATATTTGTGGTCAAATAATCTTTGACAAGGGTTCTAAGATTGCACAATGGGAAAAGGATAGTTTCTTCAACAGATGGTGCTGGGAAAATTGGAGAGCCACCTGCAGAAGAATGAAATCGGATCCTTATCTTAGTCCATAAACAAAAATCAACTCAAAAGAGATGAAAGGCCTAAACATAAGGCCTGAAACTATCACATACCTAGAAGAAAACATAGCATAAAAACTTTATGATATTGGTCTCAGCAATGATTTCTTGGCTATGACACCAAAAATGTAGACAATAAAAGCAAATATAGAAAAGTGGAACTACATCAGAGTAAAAACCTTCCATGCAGCAAAGGAAATCATCAACGTATTGAAAAGGTAACCTGCAGAATGGGAGAAAATATATGCAAACATATATCTGATAAGGGGTTAATCTCCAAAATGTGTAAGAAACTCCTATAACTCAACAACAAAGAAACAATTACCCTATTTAAAAATGGGCAAAGAGGGGTGCCTGAGTGGCTCAGTCAGTTAAGCATCTGCCTTCACCTCAGGTCATGATCTCTGGGTCCTGGGATCAAGCCCCACATCAGGCTTCCTCCTCAGCAGGGAGTCTGTTTCTCTCTCTCTCTTTTCCTCTGCCCCTCCCTACCTCTCTTTCACTCTCAAATAAATAAATAAATAAATAAATAAAATCTTAAAAAAAGATGAATCAAGAAAGCAACATAATCACTTCATTTAAAACATGGAGGTAATCACTGTTGGACTGAGAAGATACATGGTAAAAGGTTATGGGTTCTCACAGTGGGAGGAGGAGTGGCAAGTGGTGGGGCAGAAAACCACTGGTTTTCAGTTTGACCCTTCTCTGCTTTCAGTTTTTAGCCATATTTATGTCTTATTTTGGAAACAATAATAACCACCAAAAAACTAAACTAAAACTGTAAACATAAAGATATAACAGTCATGGTGTAATTACAAGTACGGGCAAATTGTGTTTGCTGTTAGAGAGGACTCTTGAAACAATTGGTTGGTTGCAAATTCTGTCATGTTTTCACTTCAGATCGTTATTATGTTTTATGCCAAAAGCTATATTATAAAAAAATGGATGAGCCTATTTTTTGTGTATTTATCAGGAGGGTATGATAAATAAACACACTTGAATTTGGGGAGTCTGAATTGGTTTAGGAAATCATTCTACTATGGGGTTTTAGCTTATATTGTTCAAGTTTTCTTACACGACAGTAAAAGAAGGATAACTGAAGCGCGACTTAATACATGGTTTTCAGGGAGCGCAGGTAGGTGTCACGGGCCGCGGGAGGGGGCTGGGGGGAGTATATCAACAACAAGCCAACTAATTCACACTTTCTCTAATTCTCTCTCCCTCACTCGTATCTCTATTCTTAGCCTGTCTGCTTCATTGTGATTTCCCTGCAGACATGTTGTCTCTGACTCTCCGTGTTCATGGCTAATGGTGAACATGTCACATCTTCAGAATTTACATACCCTGTGATCAAATCATCAGTAGGGATTTGTGGCACCTCTGAATTCCAGTCCCAGATTCTTACAAGAAAGGCTATGTATTGGCCCAGTTTGCTTCATTGGTAAACCTGAGCCCAAACATCTTCAGGGTGGTCGTGGTGGTCCTGGCTTTGCTGGCTATAAACAGAGAGTACGTAAGAGAACTGGAAACACGCTCCAGAGGACACCGCTGCATCTTTGTGTATTACGTCCGTGTCTGCGCCTACAGTGTGGATGGCCCAGCTCGATCTGGACAGCTTCCAATTTGTTTTCTTGCAATTTGTTTAGCTTATGGGTGATTTATGGGTTGCGGAGTGCTGGGAAAAGTCTGGTGATTTGTTTTTACAGCAAAGAAAGCTGTGTTTGAATATTTAAGCAATGTCAATATCAGGCAGGGGAAGGCATGATTTAAATGGTGTTGTGAAGATAATTTTAGCATCTATTGTACTGAAGACAAAACAAATAACCTTTGTTCTTGGAGGATAAGGGAAGAGATAAATAGAGTTTTCAAAAGTGAGTTTTTAAAAAAACTCTAAGGATCAAGGTTTATTTACATTGCCCCTATTTCAAGGTCAAAGAGATAGAAAAATTGAGGGGTTGAGGGACACGAGAAAGTCAGTCTCTTTTTGAGGAAATATGGCTGTTGAAGACAGTCTTCAAGACAAAAGAAGAAATCTATTCATTATATATGTCATGAGTAGCTAATTCTCAGTATAAAGGAAAGAAAGAGAGATTGCTGAAAGGTAAGAAGAAATAAATGAAGAGTCTGAGAAGCCTGTTTGGTCCAGTTTTAAAGAATAAATAAAGGGAAGGGAAAATCAATATAGATTTATTCCTCAAGTTCATCTGGAAGAAAAAAAAAAGTAAAAATAGCCAGAATATTTTTAAAGAGAAAGAACAAGGAGAATAAAGTGTTCATCCTAATCTAAAAATAAATTGAACAACAGCAAGAGTCAAGGTTGTGTTGCATTGGTCAAAAACCTAACAAACAGATCAATAAAGCAATGAGTACTGAAAGAGACCCGAAAATTAAAAAAAAAAAAAAAAACAAACTCAAAATAGGATAAAGGACATATCACAAATCAGTGGTGAAATAATGTAGGGGGAAGAGTTAGATCCTTGCTTTATATTATAAGCCCAAATAAAATCCAGCCAAAAAGAATTAATGGAAACACAACAAAGAAAAGAAGCATTTTTAAGGTAAACTAGGGGTAAGGTAGATGGATTTTAGCTGGATTTAGATGGGGAATGACTTCCTTAGCTTGAAAGCAAGGGAAGAAATGACAGTTGCTCAGCCTCGCTGTGTCCCTCTGCCCAGGGGAGAGCTGCCTGGCTGCAAAGTGAAAGCTGACTTTCTTTCACCTGTGAAATTGTACCCTAGACAGGTCTGAACTGCAGGGTCAGGACCCGATGGCTGAAAGTGTGTTTCTCACACTGGGATCAGTAGACCAGCTGTATCGGAATCTCCTGCGGTAAATTGTGAATGAATGAATGAGAGAAAGAAAGAAAGAAAGAAAGAAAGAAAGAAAGAAAGAAAAGAAAGAAAGGAAAGAAAGAAAGAAAGAAAGAAAGAAAGAAAGAAAGAAAGAGAAGAAAGAAAGAAAAAGAAAGAAAAGAAGGAAGGAAAGAAGGAAGAAAGGAACGGAAAGAAAGAAGGAAGGAAAGAAAAAGA